>NC_079332.1:14622518-14958351 GCF_029931775.1 Euleptes europaea
TACACACTAAACAGTGTAATTGGGCTCATCACATATTTACTAAGCAAGGCAATAAAAGTAATTTTTTGTGTGGCAGGCATGCCATTATATCAGGCAACCTACTATTTTTTTTTAAGAACCGTTTTAAAATGTCTTCCTCTGCAACAACTTTGAGCAGGATGAAACAATATGCTCTGGATGCATGTTTCATATGAGAGCTCATTACATTCCTTTGAATTGAGACCAAGGGTGTCAAACATAAGACCCAGGGGCCATATATCATTAATTGGCTTTGCCTGTGTCTTGTATAAAGTTTGTATCTCTGGTACCTGGCATTAAATTTTATGGTACACATGGCCTGGCCCGACAAAGTGACATTTATGTCATATACAGCCCTTGGAACAAATGAATTGGAAACCCCTGATCTAGTCAAAGCCCTCTTCTAAGCTACTGGAGGGTCCTCTTGCTCTGCTGCCCCCGTTGCCAGCCCAGAAAGAGATATTAGTGGCTCTGGCAATCAGATTCTTTGTGGCCCTTAAGAATAGTAATGCACCAGCGCCCTCTTCCTCCTGTGAGAGAATCAGAAGGCATAGCCCACAAAACAAGGCATCGTCTTCCTCCGTGTTTTTTTTTCCTTTGGCCGTTAAGTTGCAGTCAACTTACAGCGACCCCATAGGGTTTTCAAGGCAAGAAGTGATCAGAGGTGGTTGGCCATTGCCTGCCTCTGGGTAGCAACCCTGGACTTCCTTGGTGCAGGTAGAGTATCCCTTATCAAGACATCCCATATCCGGACTGATCCGAAAACCGGACCCGTCAATCCGGCAGATCTGTGCTGCCTGCTTTCAATGTTTCATCTCACCTAAAAAAATAAAATACAATGTACACTGCGTTGTAGGTGGAGACTGAAAGCCTGCCGTTGCTAGTTTGTTCGTTGTTGCTCTAGTTTAACAGCTGATACAGGTATTCTGGTGAGATACGATACCCCTTGGCTTTCTGATGGTTCAGTGTACATGAAATTATTTAAAATATTGTTTAAATTTAGTCAAGTTATGTGTATAAAGCGTATATAAAACATAAATGAATTTGGGTCTTATCCCCAAGATAACTCATTATATATATGCAAAAATATTCCAATATACAGAAAGATCCAAAATGTGGACCACTTAAGGGATACTCAACCTGTATCTCCCATCCAAGTACTAGCCAGGGCTGACCCTGCTTAGCTTCCGAGATCTGACGAGAGTTTACAGGGTCTTCCCCCCCCCCTCCCCAACACTGCTGTGCTTTGAGCGGCCATGGTCAGATTTGTACAAGAATGCTGTATTCCTGGTTGGTAAATTGATGAATATTTTAGGTCCTTGTTTGCTCTATGAGACCTGGCTCTTTGGGCTGCCTTGATGCCACACTGGTTTTTAACAGAAGCAGAATCTAGGAAGAGTTTCGGGTTTCCCATAATAATCACTGGAATTGGCAGAGACTGGTGTTTCCTAGGGTCAGATTCTTTTTTTCGCGTGGTGTAGTGGTTAAGAGCAGCGGACTCTAATCTGGAGAACCGGGTTTGATTCCCTACACCTCCACATGAAGACTGCTGGGTGACCCTGGGCTAGTCACAGTTCTCTCTGAACTCTCTCAGCCCCACCTACCTCACAAGGTATCTGTTGTGGGGAGGGGAAGGGAAGGAGAAATTAGCCGGTTTGATTCTCCTTAAAAGGTAGAGAAAATCAGCATATAAAAATCAACTCTTCTTCTTTCCTTGTAGCAGCCAGCAGCATGTGTTTCTGCCAATTGCCGGTGTCACAGATCTCCTTAACTGAAATGCCTTCTTTCCCCCCCACCCAAGGATAAAAAATATGCCAGCGATAAGTATAAAGATATCTACACGGAACTGAGCATTGTTAAAGCCAAGGCCGACTGTGACATCAGCAGGTTGAAGGAACAGCTCAAAGCTGCTACGGAGGCCCTGGGAGAGAAATCCCCGGAGAACACCACAGTGTCTGGATATGGTCAGTACTCCATTTAACAGACCTTGCTGTTTCCAGCATGATCATTGGGCCACAGAATGAAAACAGAAGCAAGTTTGGTGTGCCGTCCAGGGGAACCGTAGGCCTATTCATCCCATTTCGAGATTTTCATGCATACGCAGACAGGATCTCTCATTTGGTGTACAACTTAATCCGGACATGTTGGTTCCCTTGGAAAAAAGAACTTGTTTCTTCAGAGATGATCAGTATCGGGGGGGAGGGAAACTTGTGGGGATAGTGAATACATGTTATACTGTCCTATCAAACCAACAGCAAAAAGGCATCATTTGTAACTTAACATATAAGATTGTACTGTTCTGCATATTTGTGAGATTTTACTGAACAAATGTCTTCGTTTTCTGTAAGAAAAATAGAAAGTTTATCCAATACTTGAAAAAGAGTTTCAAACTGCTTCACCCTATACTGTCAGAGCACATGTATCTTTTTGCCATCTTAGAGGAAGGGGAAAATAATGTATTTTTTGGACAGAGATTCTCATATAATCATAATAGGTAGGACTGCCAGCATATCTGGATATTAAAAACATAACACTGAAAATACTGAACAAGTAGTTGCTAGCATTATTTACATTTAAACCAAAACATTTTTGAAAATGTTGCACGTCTCCATAGTATGCATAGGACTAACGCTTTAGATTGTCTTGAGTCAAAACATGTCTCTTCACTCATTCCAAAAGGCGGTAAGAGGAAGAAATAGTTTTTCAGCGTTTCCCCCAAATTTTCTGTTAGAGAAACTGCATGTTTTGAATGAGGAAAACATTATTGTAAGAAGCATTTTATTGACTGTAAAAGAGGAAATATTTCACAAGAGGGTTTTCCCCCCAGTGCTTTCTTTTGGAAAATGAAAATAAAAGTCCCCTGGGGGAAAGAGGTCCCCCCCTCCCCAAGGTCTTCAGATCTCTAATCAGTGCACATATTGGAGGTAGCTTGGTTTGGCTGGTTTTATCAGCTTTCAACAGCCAACATAATCTCTTTGTCTTCCCCACCCAGATATCATGAAATCGAAAAGTAACCCTGATTTCTTGAAGAAAGACAGGACCAACGTTGGCCGGCAGTTAAGAAATATCAGGTCAAAGGTGAGTTTGTATTTTTACTTGGATTCCCTCCTCTCCGGGCCTGGGATTTTGGAACATTGAAACCACTCTGGAGTGTCGGGAATGAGTGGCCGGAGAGCACAGGAAGCCAGCCTGAATATGTCCCTCAACACCGATCCCTTCCTTCTCAATACCAGAGCTCCTCTGTGTTCACAATGGTGGGCTTGGCATCCTAGTGGAATTGGCAAGAGAAAACAGGTGACTTCTTGCCCAGCGGCTGTTGGGTTTCAGTGAGCCAGACTGTCGAGTTCCGAGCCAGCAAAAGACAAAGAAAAATGTGCATCTGCGTAAGCAGATGCATTTGGTGTGCCATTTTTGTGTTTTGTGCCTTACCTGCTTCTTTGTGTGTGCTACTTTCCCTTTCTATGTGCAGTCTGTGATGACCCTCCACCCCCCTTTTCTGTTGGTTGTCCCCAAGTTCTGTGACATGTGAGAGCCAGTGTGGTGTAGTGGTTAGGAGCGGGGGACTCTAATCTGGAGAACCGGGTTCGATTCCCCCATTCCTCCACATGAAGCCTGCTGGGTGACCTTGAGCTAGTCACAGCTCTCTCCGAACATTCTCAGCCCCACTTACCTCACGAGGTGCCTGTTGCAGGGAGAGGAAGGGAAGGCAATTGTAAGCCAGTTTGATTCTCCTAAAATAGAGAAAGTCGGCCTATTACAAAAAAAAAAAATCCAACAACTCTTTGGCTGTAGCATCCAAGGAATCTGATCTCAGAGCCCATTAAGGCCAAAAGCTTCAACTCTTGCCAGAGAAGGTAGGGGGGAAGGCTTTGGGACTTCTGGTGAAACTGGGATTTATGTGTTTCTCGTTTTCTGTTTTTTTTTTTGTCTTTACTCTCTCCTCTAACAGTCCGTTATTGAGCAGGTCTCATGGGATAACTGAAATGCACCAGATTCAAGGGTCCCTGTCATATAGGTAATCCAGTTGGTACCTGCAAGCGAAGCGGTTTCCTGATGGGCAGTCCATTTAATGCATGCCAAGTTCACACCTCCATGGCTGATGAGAATCTTTTTTCTTCTTCTTAATCACATGGAATTGTCCCTCAGGATGGGGGCAGGAGACAAAATTTAAAACCGCCTCAAGCCGGCTGAATGGCTGCTTCCGTGGCTCCCCCCACCCTCTTCTCTAACCGACTTCCCTCACCCAGAGGGATTTCCGCACCTTCTGAAATGCACGAAGGGATGCTGTGGAGGGCGCGGGACAAAGAGGGTGCATGTGAAATTGAACGTGCATGCTTCAGACTAAACTTTCCTTGGCAGGCAGTGTTGACATACTCATTGGCTGTGTCCTCAGGAATGGGAGGATCTGATTTTAAAGCGTGCTCTTTAGCAAGAGAACCAAGTCAGTTATAGAAGATAACTGGTTGCATTCTCTACCCACAAGATCTCTGCTCTCGAGCATCTTTCTGAGAAATAGATCTTCCCCAGTTTCTTATAATGTTTTGGTCCTAAATAAACTGTTCTGCCCAGTTCTTTCCCACCCCCCGCTACAATGATTTTGGCTTTCAAGATGACCTGGTGGAAGGAAGCAGCCAATCTGCAGATTGTCAGAATTCTAGCTGACCTCTCTGCCTTGGTGGGCAGTTTCAGTCCACGGTGGAGGACATTGGTCTTTTTCTTTCGTAAAGGAAGAAAAACTAACTCCTTCTTTTTGTAATGTAAACACACAGAGGGACACACATAGCTATAGCAAAAGCAAGAACATAATGTTGAAGGCTCTTTAAAACACAATTAAAGTAACGTAAACACCTTTACAATATATGTTTAAAACAGTTCAGCTGTTAGACACGGCTCTGGCCTGCATTTTCTTGGCTGCCAGGGCGAATTGTGCCACTCTATAAGAGACCTACTGATGCAAATCGGAAGAAAAATTAGTTTCTCTTCCACAGGAAAATAATTTATACCTTTCAGAATGTCAGCAAGAAATGTATTTCTGGGCTCTATATACAAAAGGCAAAACAAAATTTAGTGTTGGAAAATTTTCTGGAACCAAGGCTTCACAAATATACAGATGAGCTATGGTCAGTGTTTTTGTATAACAACCTGCTAAAATGGCAGAAGGCATAGTTTGAAATCACACAATATTAAAAACATTCTAAGATTGGGGAGGGTAATATTGGACAGATAAAATGTTCTGCCATGGTCCTTTTCAAATAATTTGAACCGGGGAGAAAATCTAGAGTGAGAGATTGTATTTCTGTCCAGAATGGCGTTAATCTTAACGATTCAATCTCGTATATTGAAACTAGGCAAGGGGACACCCAGAAAAACGAACCCCTAAAACATTTTGCTGCTGGCCACTTGACAATTCTTTGTGCCTGCTGCTTGTGAATAAAAACCTCCCTCAGGAGCAGTCTGAAAACTCTGAAGGTCTACAGAGCAGAGTATAGGAACAAAGTTATGGGGAAGGAGCAACTGTAAGGGGCACTGTTGGAATTTTAGCGGCTTTCGAAGGCTCTGCCTTAGACTTCTAAGATCATAATTCTCCCAGCTAATCATGCCTCTGGCCATCCGGCTCACCTCTCTCCGCCTTGGATTGATTGACCAGTAACACCACCCCACCATGGCGCATTTTCTTCCGCATGTCTTTCTGATCTCCGTTGGGGGAGGGCTGTCATTGGCCGCCCCGTTGCCTCCACTGTCTCCGCCAGATGCCACCCTTCCTCTCCAGAACCGCCTTCTAACATTCCTCGTTCTTTGTTTCCTCTCTTCTCCCCCCCCCCCCCCCGGTGCAGAGTCTGAAGGAAGGCCTGACGGTGCAAGAGCGCCTCAAGCTCTTTGAATCCAAGGACTTGAAGAAAGACTAGCTCTCCTTCCTGTTCGGCTTGACCACGTGCACCTCCTCGCTTGCGGCCTCATGACACAAAGCACCCCTCCGGTTTTCGTCGTCCCTTTGGATCCTTGTTGCTCTTTTTGTACGGATGTGAAAACCACTGCTGCGGTTCTTCAGCCTGTTCGGACGGACCTGCCGAGACGTCGCCCTGACGTATAAAGTTGAGTCTTGGCTGGAGGCGGACGAGACTGGGGATGCGCCTTCCCTCCCACCCCCGGCTCCTCAACACGAAAGCCCTTCCTACTGTATATCCATTACACTAAGTGTCAGTATTAAGGCTCAACAGCCTGTCAATAAGCTAGCTCTGTTTTACCAAACGCTTTGGTATGGCGACAGGGCCCGGAGGGAGGGAAGGAGGGGGGTGCGAGACACTGTGTTTTAGCTCTGCCACTGTTGACACTAACCCAGCACTTACGCACACGCTTTGAGCCGAATTTTTTTTTTTGCACCTCTGAAACGTGAGCCCCCCCCCTTAAGTTGCTACCTGGATTGCAGCACCAGTGAGGAAGAGCTTCTGTCTGCACTGTCAGATTATAGATTTATTTCTCTAATGTAGTTTTAGACCCCGAGAAACTTTCTTTGCAATCAGATAGCGGTGTGATGGACTCGTGCTTTTGGAAGAAGGGTAGCCCCTACCTCCAACCTTCTGGGCTCCATACTGTCTCCAGGAGAGTCCGTTTCTGCTAGCTTCCATTGTAAATAGGATACTTCGCAAAGATTGGGCTTTTGGCATGCTGATCAGTGAGGGGCGCTCAGGACAGTACAACTGAGGTCAGGGCAGAAATAGGGGCTTGGCCTGAAGAGATACGAGTTCTCTGTACATGGTTGTAAGCTGGTATCCCCCCCCCCCGGGGGGGGGATCAGCAGTGGAATGGCAAGTTGCAAAACAAGTCTGCTGAAACGTGGCATTTGAGTGGCATGCAAAAAAAAAAACTTAAGGAACTTGTTAGTATTCAATCTTTTTTCCTCTCTCCAACAAATTAATTCAGTGTCCCGCTCAGAGTAGGTTTTTCTTTCTACAGGCCTCAAAGATAGATTGGGAATTTTAGCATTTGAATTCTGGCTTTCAGTGGTCTTTCCAAAGAGGGCTCTGTATTGTTCTTGGGACAATGTGCAGCTAAAGGAAATGGTTTATTTTGTCTTCTACGGGCAAAGGTAGTTCTGGTATTTTTTACTACTGCATATGTTTCAGTATAACTGAGGGGGAATTTTGCTCCATCGTGTGTTTTTTTAGGGCAGGCACCACTCTGCAAAGTTTTGGGAATTTATGCTAGTCTGCAGGTTTGTCTGATGCTTAACTAGACTGGCAGTTTCAGGGAGAGCAAAATCTAGCTGCTGCCAGGTGAAAGCCATTGGAAAGCATGTTAGACCCGTGGACTGCTACTGGTGTTTAAACAAATGAGCTCTTTTGTTTTCTACAGCTTTTTGTTTTCTTGGTGTATGTCTGGGAAGTTCCTTACCAGGTATGAAAAGGGTGTCTCAGTGCCTCTCACAACTTCTCCTCCTCACCTCAGGTGCTGGAAAACCGAACAAGGGAAGTATATTGGAATAATCTTGTCACTACCTAGCGGAGTTGAAAGATGAAGGGGATGGGGCAGCCATGAAATTGTGGTGGAGATTGTCTTTTGGCCCTGACCAATATTGGCTGTATGAGCTTCTTTCTCCCTTGTAGTGTTCTCTGGAGCTTGAGAAATTAAATTGGGTGTTGATCCGCAATGCTTTTTGAGAAGCGAACGCCATCTCTCTTTGGAGAGCCCGTGTGTCTCACACGTTGGCAGTGGGGCAAAAAGGGTTAGTCAAACCAAACTCCATTTTGCTCATCTGTAAGTGCTGCAACCAAGGTGCTTCCCAAACACAGCAAGGCAAGTTGGTGTTTTGGGAACTGTAGTTCTTGAGCGGCTCAAGGGGCCCATATGTTCTATTGCAAACTGCTGCATTTTATACAAAGCAACACTATGAAAAGAACCAGAATGTGAGGTCTAGTAAAAACTAAGCTCAACACCGATGGACATACAGTATAAATATACCTGCATAAAGCCTTCCTCAGTCTTGTCTCTGTCCCCCCTCCTTTTTTGGGGAAACTTAATTCAGCTCTATCAATGGAACTGGTTTTCCTTGGTCCTCTGAAGAAACGGGAAAGGAGGATTTGCTTGTGCTGGTATGCAAAAAAAAATTCTAAACAGGCTGTTTTTTTCCTGTGGCAGAGGCTGCCTGAGAGTAGCCCTACGAATTGTAAAAAAAAAAAAAAGTTGCTTTTTGTAATGACAATATACTTGATTAGAATCCCACTGGACTTTTTTGCATTTTGGTGGTTCATATGCAGTACTTAAGTTTTGTTGTGAACACTTTTAAACACATGCACGCTCTGTAGCTTACTTTTCCTTTGTAATTCCCGCTCCCATTTTTAAAAGAAATTAGCTTTGTTATTCTCTTTAAAATAATTTAAAACCTGTATAGTATTCAAAGCACGCCATGTAAATATTTATTACTCAAAAACTAGTGGAGGGTTCTTTTGTTTTTGGTGACTTTAATTTTTTTAAAAAAAAAAATCTCGTTCAAATACAATGTCCTTTCGACTTGGAAAAGGAAATTAGTGTAACCTGATAAACTCTGCTCCATGCTCCCTTACAGACCATTTTGTTTGAATGTTATAAATACGTTTTTAAAATTTCTGATACCCTTTTTAGTTTTGGAAATTGCCTGTCCAAAGAACATGTAAAGTGTTTCAAAACTTTAAACCTACTGACCTACATAATGATTTTCTTCCCCACTCTGTTGAGTAATCTTATGAGTTGACAGTGGTATAAACTCTTTGAGTGTGCAGACGTACTATATTTCTATAGCAGTAGTGGTGGTAGCAGCTAACTCTGTCACTAAGCATACACCAATATCCTTGCATGGTAATGCTGTTACAAAGTGAACTAAGGTTTTCCCACGTATTAGGGCCAAGAGTCTAACTGTGCTGTGGTTGTACAGAGATGCTAATGACTATGAGGATTTCTACAGGCGACTTGTATAGATTCTGATTCTTTCCTGTCCCTTCTAAGTTTCATGGCATGGTGTTTGTAACAGCATGGCAGAATACCGTTAATTTAAGATGACCGTTCAATTCAGTTACACTCTTTCGTTAACAACCGTTCCAACAGAATTGCCTTGCTGAGCTGATCTTTTACCGATAGAATATGAACAAAAAAAATTCTTAGAAGTAGAGGTGCCCTGACTGCATGACTTGAGAAATAGTGATGTCAGCATATACAGTGGATATTTTGCTTTCGCTAGTGGTATTCAGCAGCCCAAAGCCATGCTTAGAAGTCCACTAGAGGGTACATGAAACGGGGGAGGGGTTTTTGACAACAGACCCAGTTTGCCCAATGCAGATTGGCTTAGGGAAGTACTTTTGTTCTGGCATGAAAAAAGAGAATGCGAGTCAATCATAGCTTAAAATGGCAACATTTTAAAACAACTGATAGCCTTGAAATGCACATATTGTGTTTGAGTGACGAAGAGCATGTAGTAATATATTTCCTCCAATGTATTACTTATTTGGCCAGAATGCATTTTAATGAGGGAGTGGACTCGCAAAATACACACTTCAGCTCCCTCCACTGACTAACCACCACCCTAGTTCTGAAATGCAGGGTGGGGGGGCGATCAGCCTGCCTGAATGACACGCAGACCCATGCAGAGTCATAACAGTGACCCTCTCAAAGAATCAAGTAGGAAGATAACATCCTATTCCCATAACTCGGCAAGATTGAGGCAAAAATAAGGCCCTAGAAATGCCTTGCTTAGGGGCAGTGACGCTGCAAAAACCACATAGCATCTCGTGTGCAAGAGAGGCACATTCAGACAAAATCACTGCAGTGAGGAAAGGAGCTGTGTGGTCCCCACAAATCTGCCTGTCTGGTTCCATTTGTTTCCTTTTAGCAAAGAATTTTGAACCTCCTGCTAGAAGTATGAAAGGTATCTTCCTCCTCCTCTTTGCTTTCATGCTTTTAAAAGAGCTATCTCCCCCTCTTCAGCTGTTCACTGTAATAGAAGTTGTCACTTATGTCACAGTATTTATTCCTTACAAAATCTTGTGTGACATGCTAGGGGTCCCATGGATGTAGCGCTGATTTTTATTTTGTAAATATAATTACTTTACTATACATAAAACTATATCGTAATAAACTATTTTTGCACCACTCTTGGCATGCTGTGGAGAAGATTTTTTTTTGTTTCAGACGGCAAATAAAAAGTCAGGCATTATCAGTCTAATGGTCTTGGCATCCCTCACTGTGTATGTGCGTTTGTGAAAAAACTGAAAATGGCGATTGCTGACGTTACGAAAACTAAAGCATACTTTGAAACGCTGTAATGTTAAAATGGATGTACGCTCAGCTTTTCTACTGCAGTGCTGGTTTCTACTGTCCCAAAGTAATGAGAGAACTGCACATTTTTCCCTTTGGAGAAAAAATATTATTTAAGAATACCAAACTATTACAGCTCTGAGGCCAGGCCCTCTACAGGTTTACTGTTGCCTTATCACTGTGTACAGTTGAAATAACAGGTCTCTTCCTGCTTTCCCCCATATTTTTCACAGTTTCCTGAATCAACACTCTGTACTATGTAGAAACGATAAAATAACAAGGTTAAATGAATGCTATTTAGCCTTTCTTTCACAGCAAGGAGGATAATCCAGGCTAGCCCTAGCTTGGAGGAGGAAAACAGCAAGGACCGTCAACTGAGGCCACTCTGAAACACGACATTTTGCGCCTGTGTGGCTTTGTGATCTTTAAGACTCCTCACATTGTGAATGCCAATACTGATTCAACATACTCGCTCTAAAAACCATGTTTTAAAAAAATATGGAAAGTTTTCCCAAGCAAGTCCATTATTCCTGAGACTGGGTCAACCAAAACTAAACTTTTCTTCACAGCTGCTTTGCTACAATTGGTAACTTTAGACTTGACTACGACTTCCATAACATCATACACGGACCTCCCGACACATCAGCACGTTCTCGGTGCTCGGGTAAATTTCTCTGCTGACCCCTTTGCAAATGAAAGCATTGAACAGAAACATATGAATTGCCTTGGAATTAAGGTCTTCCCCCATCAGTAAGATCTACTGACAGTGAAGAGCCTCCAGTCAGCTGGTTTTACCCGGCCTTTTTGTATGTGTGGGTCCTTGGAAGAAAAGCCCCAGTCTGCCCCAACAGCCGGTTGAAGGGCAAACACTTTGCTGTTTGCTAAAGCAAAGTTATACTTCTGTGAATTTGTCGTGGCTATATATTTATAGTTTCCAGCAGCACTTTTAGTGTACTATCAAACTTGCAAACATATCTGTCAGGACCACTGTGCTTATTACACAATAGCTACAACAAAAAACAATTAACAGACCCTTTAAGAACTCCTATTCTCTGTGTCATAGTATCTACAACTAATTGCTTACCAGTGGTAAAATATCATTTCTTCAACTGCCTTTCTGTCTCAGACTTATGTTTGTTCTCTTTTGGTACCTCTTTGGAGAAGAATACATAGTGAGCTGGATTATAATTTTCCCAAAT
The DNA here is from genome assembly GCF_029931775.1 of Euleptes europaea. NCBI lineage: Eukaryota > Metazoa > Chordata > Lepidosauria > Squamata > Sphaerodactylidae > Euleptes > Euleptes europaea. Next base: position 14,634,020 of record NC_079332.1, read on the forward strand.
CTTCTCAAATTCCTCTAGAAAAAGCTTCACGCACTCTGCATCTTCCAGTATCAAAACATTCTCCCTGTTGTGCTGGATGGCTTGTGCGGTCCAGTTGAGGGATCCAGTGAGCAGCCACCTTTGGTCTATGATGGCAAATTTATGGTGCATGTAGCCGCTGTCCTGATCATGGCGTACCTGAATCCCTGCAAAACCAGAACAGACCTGTTACATTTTTTTACTTGCTTACCAAAGAAATGGAACTGTTCCCAACAAGATGATATTGTTTTTTCTAAGGAAAACCACACTGAACTTGTAATGAAATGCCAAGTTCTTAAATGCAACAACACATCCCAGCAAATGCAGCAACAATGCTATACCAGGAGATCAGAGTACCTGTTCAAAGTGGCCTTTAACCATGTATTAGACTAACAAAACATCATGAAGCAAGCAGAAACAAAGGCCAAGTCAAGTATTGTGTTAAAAACAGCGGTTAAGTACTATGTAGGTCTCAAAGGAATGTCTAGATGGTATCGTCAGATAGAATAGAGTTGGAAAGGACCTCCAGGGTCATTTAGTCAAACCCCCTGCACAATGCAGGAAATTTACAACTACCTCCCACCCACACACCCCTACTCCCTGCCCAGAAGATGACAAAAAAAAAATCCTCCAGGATCCCTGGCCAATCTGGCCTAGAGGAAAGTTGCTTCCTGACCACCAAGTGGCAATCAGCATTACCCTGGGCATGTAAGAAAGGGCTATGAGAGCCAAGCACTGGCGCAACCCTTCCTGTCCTCCCTGTCATAATGTGCCTAAGTTCACAGGTGTTGGGTACAAACACATTTCTCCATGCTGAGGCACCACAATACTGTCAACTTTGTGCTTGTTTACAAGAACTCCTTTCTTACCTATGTATCATTCAAAAATATCCTCAAAAAGTGGTACCTTAAGATCTCAAAGCCAAAATTATCTATTTTAAATATTTCAGCAAGTACCCAAATTCTATATGATGTGTTTACAGAAATTCTCAGTGACCAAGTATGCCTATTTTGCAACACCACTGGTTATTGTTATTTGTTTAAATAATTCAATTTATACCCCGCCCTCCCCCAGCAAAGCTGGACTCAGGGTGGCTTCCAACAAAATACTTAACTGATTTATTAATGATTGTTATATTGTGGTGTTACCGTTACTATCAGTGGTGAAAAGGGAGTCCAACCCCCTGCTCAATGCACGATGAGCCTAGAGCATCCCTGGCAAGTGCTTGTCCAGCCTCTACTTGAAGACTGCCAGAGAGGGGGAGCTCACCACCTTCCTAGGTAGCCGATTCCACTGCCAAACAACCCTTAGTGTAAAAAACTTTTTCCTAATATCCAGCCAGTACCTCTCTGCCTGAAATTTAAACCCATTTAAACATCACGGGGTTTTCAAGGCAAGAGACATTCAGAGGTGGTTTGCCATTGCCTGCCTCTGCATGGAGACCCTGGGCTTCCTTGGTGGTTTCCCATCCAAATATTAACCAGGGCCAACCCTGCTTGGCTTCTGAAATCTGACAAGCTCAGGCTAACCTGGCCTATCCTGTGTCATAGCAAGAGATGGACAGAGGTGGTTTGCCATTGCCTGCCTCTGTGTAGCAGCCCTGGACTTCCTGCAAAACCAGAACAGGCCCGTTAAGTTTTTTTACTTGTTCACCAAAGAAATGGAACTGATCCAACATGTACTACCCAGGGCTGACCCTGATTAGCTTCTGAGATCAGGGTAGCCTGGGCCATCCAGGTCAGCATAAATACTAACAAAAATATTTAAAAAACCAGTATGGGGGTTTGGGCTATGGGAGAGCAAGAACACTTCTAAATAGGCTTAGAGAACAATGAAAGGCCCACATGGTTTTTGTTTTAAAGGCTAGAAATAAAACAATGGAATGCAAAAAAAAAAAAAAAATGAAGACAAGATTGAAGCTAATTCATTAGGGAGGTGGAGCTAAGGCCACAGATCTACCTTACAGGACTGTAGTAATGATTCCTGAGATGATTAATGTAAAGTAGTAGTGTGAGCAAGCATGGCCATTAAGGGTAGGGTTGCTAGCCTCCAGTAACAAGAGCTCTCCAGATGACAAAGACCTCTGGAGAAAATGGCACCTTTTGGGGGACGGATTCTATGGTGTTTATTTTATTCAAATTATACCCCACCTTTTCCCAACCAGTTGGGCTCTGGGCAGCTTCCCACAGTCAATATATGTTTTATAGAAATATAAATTAAAACATAAAAGTAAAACATAGAATTAAAAACATATACAAATTGGATTAAAAAGATGGAAATCTAATTTCACACCTACTTTAATATTAAATATTTCCTGATGGTGAGGTAGGTCCATAGTGGTGGTAGGCATAGGGTTGCCAGCTCCAGGTTGGGAAATACCTGGAGATTTTTGGGGTGGAGTTTGAGGAGGGCAGGGCTTAGGAAGGTGAGGGACTTCAATGCCATAGAGTCCAATTGCCAAGGTGGGGCCATTTTCTCCAGGGGAACTGATTTCTATCAGCTGGAGATCAGTTGTAATAGTGGGACATCTTCAGCTAACACCTGGAGGTTGGCAACCCTAACACTCACTCTCAGCCTGGCTCACCACATAGGGTTGTTCTAAGACAGAAAATGGGGGAAGATGATGTCAAACCGGAAGAGGAGCTCCCCTCCCCCCCAAAAGACGCAATTTTAGTAGAGGAACCTGGGAGGGGGGTTAATAAAAACAAATAAGACTTTCTGGGACGTTATTCTTATTCCATAGAATCATAGAGTTGGAAAGGAGCACCAGGGTCATCTAGTCCAACCCCCGGCACAATGCAGGAAATTCACAACCACCTCCCCACCCCCAGTGACCTCTAATCCATGCCCAGAAGATTGCGGGGGGGGGGGGGGAGACGACTTCTCCAGGCCTTATATAATAACAAAAAATAAAGTCCTTCTGGGACATTATTATTATTTTAAGGCCGTATATAAATTTTAGATAGATTTACAGCCCCCCCTCCCCTTTTTATAGAATCATATAGGAGTTGGAAGGGTCCATCAGGGTCATAAGAACATAAGAAAGGCCCTGCTGGATCAGACCAAGGCCCATCAAGTCCAGCAGTCTGTTCACACCGTGGCCAACCAGGAGCCTCTAGGAAGCCCCAAGCAAGATGACTGCAGCAGCATTTATCCTGCCTGTGTTCCGCAGCACCAGAGATAATAGGCACGCTCTTCTGATCCTGGAGAGAATAGGTATGCAGCATGGCTAGTATCCCTTCTAACCAGTAGCCATAAATACCGCTTTCCTCCATGAATATGTCCACTCCCCTTTTAAAGCCCTCCATGCTGGCAGCCATCACCACATCCTGGGGCAGGGAGTCCCACAATTTAACTATGCGTTGTGTGAAAAAACATCTAGTCCAACCCCTTGCACAATGCAGAACATTCACAACTACCTCCCCCCCCACTCCAGCGACCCCTACTCCATGCCCAGAAGATGGCCAAGATGCCCTCCCTCTCATGACCTGCCTAAGGTCACAGAATCAGCATTGCTGACAGATGGCCAACTAACCTCTTCTTCAAAACCTCCAGGGGAAGGAGAGCTCACCACCTCCCGAGGAAGCCTGTTCCACTGAGGAACCGCTCTAACTGCTAGAAAATTCTTCCTAATGTCTAGACGGAAACTCTTTTGATTTAATTTCAACCCGTTGGTTCTGGTCCGACCTTCTGGGGCAACAGAAAACAACTCGGCACCATCCTCTATATGGCAGCCCTCCAAGTCCTTGAAGACGGTTATCATATCCCCCCTCAGTCTTCTCCTCTCCAGGCTAAACATCCCCAGCTCCTTCAACCTTTCCTCATAGGACTTGGTCTCCAGACCCCTCACCATCCTTGTTGCCCTCCTCTGGACACGTCCCAGCCTGTCTACATCTTTCTTAAATTGCAGTGCCCAGAACTGAACACAGTACTCTAGGTGAGGTCTAACCAGGTCTCTGTGCTTCTGGCTCTATCCACTCATTAGCTCATGGAATGTCGTTTCTATGAGGATCTTAGACCGTGATCTATTTCTCCTCTTTTAATACACAAATCCAATGCCTCTGTGTCTGATATAATGCTTTTTTTTTTTTTGTTAAGTGATAGGGATCCCAAGGCTGCAGTGGCAAGACTGATCTCAGTCCTTATATCCCTCAAACATTAGATTTAAAACCACGCTGCTCAAGATCAGTGGATCAAAGAGCTACTAAGGGATAAAGGAAAGGAGGTTGGGGGGTGGGGCCTGGGGAGGGCAGAATTTGGGGAGGGGACACCAATTTGGGAGTAGAATGGCACTGGGCCCACCCTCCTAAGCAACCATTTTCTCCAAGGGGACTGATTTCCGTCATGTGGAGATGAGTCGCCATTTCCAGAGCAGAGGGGGACGACCATGTGGGGGTTTAAGGGCGCGTTTCTTTCTCTCGCCCCCTTACCGGCCCGCCGGAGGACGCCGATCTGGGATCCCTGGAGGGCCATGTAGTCGGCGTCGGTGACGACCCGGACGCGGACGCCCCGCCGGTGGAGGAGGAGGACGGCGCGGCTGAGCTGCTGGCTGGAGAAGGCGAAGACGCAGAGCTCGAGGGAGCGGCGGGCGCTGAGCAGGCGGGCCAGGAGGCGGGCCAGGGGGCTCTCGCCGTGAGGGAGCGGGCACGAGCAAGGCCCGACGCCGCCGGTGCCGCCCTCCCCGGCGGCCAGCAGCCCTTCCACGCAGGTCACGCGCGACGGGAAGAAGAGGACTTCCCGCCGCCGGGCCTCCAGCCGCCGCCGCCGCAGCAGCCACTCGGCCAGCGCCTCCAAGCCGACGGCCAGCGCCGCCGCCAGCAAGGCCCAGGCCCCGCCGCGCCACATGGCCGCCGCTGCCGCCTCAGCGCCTCCGGCCGCCGCTGCGCATGCGCCGCGCGCTACCGCCCCAACGGATTCTCCCGCCCTTTTTCCCTCGCCGCCGCCTCATTGGTGGAAAGGGGGGGGAAACGCCCGCGACGGTCACGTGGCCTCTGCCGTCGCGCAACCGCCGACAACGGTTTCTCCCGCTCTTTTTCCCTCCTCCGCCTCCTCATTGGTGGAGATTGGGAAAGTCCGCAGCGGTCACATGGCCTCAGCACGCGCCGCGCCCAACCGCCTTCGACGGATTTCTCCCTTCTCTGTTCCGTCGCCGCCTTCTCATTGGTGGAGACGGGAATGCACGCGACGGTCACATGGCCTCCGCCGCTGTGCACGCGCCGCGCTCAGCCTCCTTGGACGGATTACCCCCTCCCCTCGCTTTTCCTTCGCCGCCGCCTCCTCATTGGCGGAGAAGGCAAGGGCCGGAGGGTCATATGGCGCATGCGCGAGAGCGACAGATGGCCTAGTTAGGGGTCATGAGTGCGCATGCGCGGGCGAGAGGGCGGCTCACCTGGGCAGGTGAGAGTCTGAATAAAAGGGGACCACAGGATTTTTTTAATAAGTTGAATTAAAAAAATTATTCTGACTTGCAACAGGGCAGATTTTTTTGTGCAGCAGGAAATCGATTTTTTTTAGTTTGCCATACTTCATACTTAGGGTTGCCAACCTCCAGGTGGTGCCTGGAGATCTGCTTTTACAACTGATCTCCAGCCGGTAGAGAAAATGGCCACTTTGGCAATTGGACTCTATGGCATACAAGTCCGTCCCCAAAGACCGCCCCCAAAATCTCCAGGTATTTCCCATCCCAGAGATGGCAACCCTAGTCATACTTCAGAGCAGACCTTTGCAGACTTTACAGCAAAGCCTTGTGTGCATGCAACGTGTGTATCTGCTTGGTTGTGACATCATCCAGCTGGACATCCAGCATTGTGGCATGACTGTCACTACTGCAACAATGAAGGCCCTGATTCAGAGGCAGGGACCAGGAGACAGTGGAAACGGCTGGCTCTCTCACAGGGCGTCTTTTTGAATGATTAACATTTATTATCATAACCACAGAATTCAAATATTGTTGTAAGAGTAATAATCATGCCACGCACAGCGTAGCCACATGAATTTTAATATTATACAAAATTTCTTCCTTCCTTACACATTTATGCAATTTAATTTTGTTCCAGTACACCGCAGAGTTCAGTTGTGGAACTCCCTGCCCCAGGATGTGAATGCTGCCAATTTGGAAGGTATTAAGAGGGGAATGGACATGTTCATGGAGGAGAGGGCTATCCATGGCTACTAGTCAAAATGAATTTTAGTCATGATGCATACCTATTCTCTCCAGGATAAGAAGAGCCTGCCTATTATATTAGGTGTTTTGGAACACAGGCAGGACAATGCTGCTGTATTCGTCTTGCTTGTGGGCTTCCTAGAGGCACCTGGTTGGCCACTGTGTGAACAGAGTGCTGAACTTGAGGGGCCTTGGTCTGATCCAGCGCGGCCTTTCTTATGTTCTTATGTGTATGCCTGAAGACATTAAAACAAGGTTTCCCTGCCTGGGGGAAAATGGCTCTTTTATTTGGTTGCACGGGCTACAGCTTATAAATTAAAATGACAACATTATCAACAAAATCACTACAGATCGATAGAAATCCACCATCTAGTAAAATTTCGTAGGGTTTTTTTCCTATACAAGGAAAGAAGCTTAAGTCTGCTTGGGGGAAAAACAATTTTTAACCACACAGGCTGCAATTAAAAATGTTAACGGCTTTCAGAGATCACTCTTTAAGAAGTTAAATGCTCCAGGCTTTAAAAAACATCTTCTGTTTTAAATTTCAACATAAATACTGGTAGGGGAGAAGACCTCAGCAAAGGAATCCAGGCGAACTACAAACCACTATGCAACTATTAAATATAAAAGAAATAGAATTAACAAACATGGGGACAAAAAGGTTCTTTCTCATGCTCCAAAGGAAGCTCTCCCCAAAGGCATAGGACTAGTTTCACGTCACACCAAACATTACTCTTATATTTGAAACACGCAGCCTTGTGATCAGACATCAGCCTTTCAGTGAACACCAAATACTAAGATGCGATGTACTCGTAACTGTGACTTTTCCTCCTCCTTCGCTTGCAATTGAAGAAAAGAGACCTTATGACGACATAAGTGCCATGAACCATCAGCACATTTTGGGGCCAGTGGGGGAAATGACACCATTTGCACATTCTCACTGCCTTCCACGACGATGCAAAGTCCACAGCCTTGCAGGCAGATTCCTTTCAAATACGAAGTTTAAGTTACCCTTTTCAGGACAAGGCTTGTTTCGAGTCCACGTATCTAGCGGGTTAACAAGGAAACAGCCCAATCACATTGCTAGTTTACTGGATCAAGCCCCCCCCCCCAATCTAAAAATACAGCCTCTTTTTTTTGCTTCTGGTCGCTCTGTAGGAAACTGACTGCTGCAAACAGAACATTTTATAAAATTATGTTCACCCGTTCCTAGACAAATCCATCAGGTTGCATAACACAGGAATATTATGATCCTACTCCAGTGCGAGCCAAGGAGAAGACTGACTCGTCTGAAAACAGGCAAGGCACTTCTCGCTTGTCAAGGATAGCGTCGGAGGTCAGAAGCGTCTGTGCACCATCTGGTGTCACCCAAAGAAAGGCTCCGCGAGGTGGCGGAAATTTACCATTCCTAGCTTCGCACAATTGGTCACGGTCCAAGATGCTATTGTCTTTTCCAGTCAACAGGCATGGCAGAACATCCCTGCAATGAGCGCTCCTGAATTACTGGAAACCAGCCCAGAGAGCATTAAGGTGTCCGTGCGTACAGTAGTAAGTTGTAGCTCTCAGTGGATATCCAAGAATCCCATTCTTTGCCTCAGTCCCCAGAGCTGAAGCAACGGGGTGCCCGCGGGGAACGCCGCCCAGGAACCCGGTGCTAGTTCCGAGACTCCGAGGACGATGCGGTCGGGCTGCGAACGGTCGACATGAGGTGAGACTTGTACGTCTTGCTGAGGCCCGTCATCCAGAACTTCAAGAGCTTCACGTTGTCCTCCTCGGCAGCTCCCAGAATGCTCAGCAGCTTCTGGGTGTCTTCCTTGGGCCGGCTGTCCACTTTGGTGAACTTGAAGAGAACCTTCACTTTACTGTCAAAGGCAGTTAACAAAGAAAAGAAACAGAAATTAAAAACGAAGACCAAAAAAAAAACCCCTTTCAAACACTACAAGAGAAAAGCGGCATAAATTATCTTCTTAATTTGGTATCTGAAGAAGTGAGCTGTGACTCACAAAAGCTGCCAGATATTCTCTTAATCTTTACGGCGCTACTGGACTCTTGTTCTTATTTTCCTGAGAAAAGGAAATGCAATAAACCTTCAATTAAAGAATGGAGAGAAAAACTATGGATGTATATGCGGCTGGCCAAAATTACAGCTTCTTTACATGGTAAAGACATGGAGGAATTTAAATTTACTTGGTCAAAGGCTACCGCATATTGGGATAAAGTGGCAAAAACGGATTTTAAAAGTATAGTTAACGAACTATAGTATAATATGATTTTAAATATTATAATCATAAATATCTTATTTGGTAAGGTCATAACACTCCATCGGAAGTCCATTGGTGAAGGGCACTGTGGTGGGTGGTTGGGATTTGGATTCAGGGCACGATGGAACTTAATGTACTAAATATTGTATTAGTGGATAAGTTGTGCGCTGAAAATGTATTTTTTTTCTTTTATGAATGTATTGTTAATTTTTTTTTGTCTATGTTTTATTATAAAAACAATAAAAAAATTTAAAAAAGAAAAAAAGAAAGAAAAGGAAATGCAGATTTCCCTTGTGTTGTTCACAGAAGCATGTGGTGTACACGCTTCTCTTCTTTATTAAGAATTTTAAAAATGGAACTCGGACTAAGCCAGAGTGCTTCAAGAATGAAATCTCTCTCGCACTCATTCACATGCAGCGAAACGCCAAAGGGGAATTTCCACCTTGAAGTTTATCCTGTCAAAAATAACACACTATTTTACCTATGTGGCTGAACGGAACAGTGCAATCCTAAACAAAGTTGCACTCTCAGAAGTCTACAGGCTTAGAACAACACAACTCGGCTTAGGATAACACCGTGAACAGTGTGATAAGAGTTGGCGAGGATCCAATGATCTGAGGGAGCTGTCTCAAAACAGCAACTCCTCCCCTTCCCATCTATATATTTATTCGCATTTATTTGTTTATATTCCACTTGTCTCCCCAGATGGGGCTCAAAGCAGCTTAAGAATGTCATTCACCCCTCCTCCATTCCCCACCCCCAACGACCACCTTGTGAGGCAGGCCGGACTGAGAGTTTGTGATGAGCCCCAGCTCACCCAGTGAGGTAGAAGGGGGGATTTGAACCCAAGTCTCCCAGGATCCCACTCCACTATGTCATTCCAGCTCTCACCCCAATCATAAGTCCATCGGACACATGCAATTCTTTCAGCTTGTGTCAAAAGGTGCATTCAAACCTGGGCATGGTCTGCCTTTTAAAAATAATTACTTTACCCAAAACCTTTTACAGAGGTCGAGGCAATCACTTACTTCATCCATTCCTCCTTCAGGCAGATGAGGCACTGGTCTACAACATCCACCGAAAGGTTCTGGTTGGTCAAAGCCGCTTCGATCTTGTTCAAGATGGTAGGGCCGACTGCTTCCCGGGAAGAGGGGCACGGGGAGAGAAAGGCTTCAGTATGTGGCGGATAGGTTATTAAGTCTAAAATTATCCACTTCGCAAGCTCTAGGTCAGGGGTCCCTAAAATTTATAAGCCAAGCAGAGGCTCTACCCCTCCACACAGGATGTATACTTTACTTTGTGGACAGAATCGAGTGGGTGCAGAGGAGAGCGATGAGGATGATCAGGGGCCTGGAGACCAAGCCCCATGAGGAAAGGATGAGGGACTCAGGTATGTTTAGTCTGGAGAAGAGGAGGCTGAGGGGGGACGCGATTGCTCTCTTGAGGTATTTGAAGAGCTGTCACTTAGAGGAGGGCAAGGAGCAGTTCCTGTTGGCAGCAGAGGATGGGACTCACAATAATGGGTATAAATTACGGGCGGAAATATTTTCTGGATATTCAGAAAATATTTTTTACAGTAAGAGTTGTTCGACAGAGGAATCAGCTGCCTAGGGAGGTGGTGAGTGAGCTCCCCCTCACTGGCAGTCTTTAAGCAGAGGCTGGAGAAGCACTTGTCAGGAATGCTCTAGGCCGATCTGGCATTAAGCAAGGTGTTGGACTAGATGGCCTGTATGGCCCCTTCCAACTCTAGGATTGTATGATTCTATTACTTTTCTTAGCACAAACCACACCCACCATTTACACAAGATGGTGTGCCACCTGCTGAACGGCAAACCAGGTGACTTTCATGTAACCGCCGACCCTAAATGCATCTCCTCTTTTTATGCACGCAGCCAAACTGAGAGAAGTCATGATACCTTTGTCCCCTGAAACTACAGCTACTACCAAGCAAAGCGTACTATCTGTTTGTCTACCAAATGTCATGCGTTTCGGGGTTGGCCGAGCACGCCGCTTACCTCTATCCGCTGCCACGGGGCTCCCGCTGGTGACCACAAATTCGTATTTGCTGAGCGCCTGCTCGTCGTCGAACAAAACGGGGTAGAGGCTCGATCGGGTGGCAGTGCGGACTTCCACGAGGACGGCAAATTCTAGATCAAGAGACATAGGCACGCAGACCTGGTACAGTTATAGCAATTTTTAAAGAAATGGTAATGCATATAAGTAGCTCTTGAGTTGAATTGTGGAACTCCCTGCTTCCGGATGTGGTGATGGCTGCCAACTTGGAAGGCTTGAAGAGGGGAGTGGACACATTCATGGAGGAGAGGGCTACCCATGATGCATCCCTATTCTCTCCAGGATCAGAGGAGCATGCCTATTATAAGAGGTGCTGTGGAACACAGGCAGGATACATGCTGCTGTAGTTGTCTTGTTTGTGGGCTTCCTAGAGGCACCCAGTTAGCCACTGTGTGAACAGACTGCTGGACTTGATGGGCCTCGGTCTGATCCAGCAGGCCTTTCCTTATGTTCTTATGGAGAATGGGGCTATCCATGGTACTAGTCCAAATGAACACTAGTCATGATGCATACCTATTCTCTCCAGTACCAGAGGAGCATGCCTATTATTTTAGGTGCTGTGGAACACAAGCAGGATAAATGCTGCTACAGTCACCTTGCTTGTGGGCTTCCTATAGGCGCCTGGTTGGCCACTGTGAACAGACTACTGGACTTGATGGGCCTTGGTCTGATCCAGCAGGGCCTTTCTTGTGTTCTTATGATGGAATAGCAGCTATAGGACGTGTAGCAATCTACACCAAAGGGAGGCAAAGGAACAATAACATGGGAACATGTGGTGCATGGGAATATATTCCCATGTTTTGCATGAGAGGACTGACCGGCATGGGTTGGGTCATAAGAACATAAGAAAAGCCCTGCTGGATCAGTCCAAGGCCCATCAGGTCCAGCAGTCTGTCCACACAGTAGCCAACCAGGTGCCTCTAGGAAGCCCACAAGCAAGATGACTGCAGCAGCATTGTCCTGCATTCTCCTCTGATCCTGGAGAAAATAGGTATGCATCATGACTAGTATCCATTTTTACTGGTATCCATAGTTAGCCCTCTCCTCCATGAACATGTCCAGTCCCCTCTTCAAGCCTTCACAGTTGGCAGCCATCACCATATCCTGGGGTAGGGAGTTCCACAATTTAACGATGCATCTTACCAGATGACAGAATGTGAGGTGGGACCGGCACATGAGGGGCGAGCCCTAGAAAGTTACACCGATAAGCTTCCTCATATTTGTCACTGTAGGGGATGATCCGAACGCAACCGACAGGCAGCATGGTCTGGCAGAGGAAGTTAAAAAAAAACAAGTGAGAAGGGCAATAAGGCCTGGCCCTGCTGGCCTTCTGTGACATCACAGTCGCTCAGCCAATCAGAGGCCTCGCTGTCCTTTTGCAGGTCTTATGAGAGATCTGGGAGGAGAGGGGACAGCCATCCCTACCCGTAGGACATCAAAGGCAGACTGGACCAGATCCGGGTCCCGTGCTTTCCAGATGACCTGGTTCCCCATGAGCACGTGCCAAGCCAGCATGTGAAAAGCCGACGCCCCCAGGACCTGAGAAACAGAAAAGGTGGCTATGGTTCAACAACAACAGCTTTTTCAGCTGAAATTTGGAAGGGAAACTTTCTAGGGCAGCTCTAGCAGGAGTTTTTCCCCACTTGGGCTAATCTGGGAACTTGGGGGAAAAAACTTTAAAAATTATAGGCATGGTGTAGTGGTTAAGACTGGTGGACCCTACCTGGCCCCACTAACTTTCTAAAAACACTGGGCAGGTGCCAGGAAAGGTTTTCATGGGCACCTATAGGCACCACCGTGGGGACCTCTGTTTTAGTGCTGTGCTGGAGAATGCTAAATGAAGCAGAAACCCTAAAAACACAATCCATATCGATTCCACATGAAGCAGCACGGCAGGTTCAATTAATTTCTTAAAAGCTAAAATAATGGTAAAGCCCACCATATTTCCGTCAACCAATCAGCAACAGGGACAAACGGAGAAATTCCACTGAATTGCCAGAAAGGGCCTGAGCCGACACTGTGCTATTTTCACCTAGTTCAAATGATCTCCCAAGCAAGGGAGCCCAAACTCTTACCTGTCTCAAATGCCGGAGGGACCGGAAAACAGATTGGCTTCTGGCTCCTCCATTCCAGTTCCCGCAGTCCAGCATCAGGGACGAATCGGTCAGGCTTTTGATCAATTCGCGGCCATCCCCGACGTCCGCCGGGCCACAAGGTTTCCCGTCTTCCTCCTCGGAGTTATCCCAGCCTTCGGATTCTTCCTCGAGATCTCAAAGAAGGGAAGACAAGCGCAAAGCTCGATGTGAGCTGAGGAAATCCTGGCTCCATGTTCCGCCTTGGGTATTTGAACTTTCCACTCCAGAGGCAAAAACGGGACCGGACGGGGGTCGGTCCACGCACAGTTGCAGAGTTCGAATCCTACCTACCTGCCAGCTTTTCCATCTGAACAAGTGTGTCCTCGGTGGGCGCGCCCTCCAGTAACTTCTCCGTGAGCCGGCTCCCGCAAGCTTTCAAGAGCCTGGGAGAATTAAAAGAAAAGTCCAAAGATCGGGACAGAAAGCTCTAACGTGGCGGTCGCCACCGCAGCGCGAAGACATGCTTAAGGCCTCCGCCTCACCCAAATATACATTAATGCATAAGTTACAACGGATTTTCAGCACCCGGTGTGGCAGCGGCAACCTTCTTTAGTTTCCGCAGGGCACACAAGGCCGAATCGTTTAGGTTTGGGTTGTTTCGTAAGTGGTACGGTGCTAGCCACGCATTTTAATAGCTTAACATTTTAATGTTAATATTTTATATTTCTTATCTGATTTTTATGTTGTTTTTACCTCATTTAACTGTTTTAACGGCATAAGTCGGAGCAAGACCTTTTGGGTGAGTGGTGGCTAAGAAACCTAATGGATAAATAAAACTAACCACCCCAATTGTACCCACATGTACCCAAAACGTACACACGCAAGCACCCCTTGCTTGCGAGCGCATTACCATGCAAAGGAAGTGTGGAGACACGCCCACAGGTTCTCGTCATTGGTCAGCGAGGTGAGCGAACGGGCCGCGTTGCCGTTCCTCTGGTGCAGGAAAGGCGTGAAGGCCGTGTTCATGCGCTGGGCCCTCTGCGGGCAGCCGTACTCCTCCGCCTCAAACACCTGTGTTGCGAAAAAACACGAGCCGCGGTGAAAGGGATCCGAGCCCAGGCCGGATCGAGTCGAACCAAAACGCCCCCTCGTTCGAAACCAATTCAAAATCGGAAGCGTCTCTGGAGAGAAGCAGCCCCTCTCTCGCAAGGAAGGAAGACGAAACGACGCACAAAATCCCAGAAGATGCTGTTTAAATTTAATTTAATTTGTACCCTGCCTTTCCCCCCAATGGAAACCTAGAACAGCTTACGGTCCTCTCTTCTCCATTTTATCCTCACAACAACCCTATGAGCTAATCCACGTCTCAGATCTCAATAATTTACTTCTCTCGTTTCTACCTTGCCTTTCTCCCCAAGGGAACCCAAAGCACTTTACGTCGTTCTCCTCACCTCCATTTTATCCTCACAACACCCCTATGAGGTTAGCTGGGCTGAGAGGGTGTGACTGGTCCAAGGTCATTAGAGAGGTTCCTCAGCGGAACAGGCTTTCCCGGGAGGTGGTGAACTCTCGTTCCCTGGATGTTTTTCAGCAGAGGCTAGATGGCCACCTGTCAGCAATGCTGATTCTATGACTGTGGGCAATGATGAGAGGGAGGGCATCTTGGCCATCCTCTGGGCATGTAGGGGTCACAGGCTGTGTGTGTGTGGGAGGCAGTTGTGAATTTCCCACATTTCACAGGGGGTTGGACTAGATGACCCTGGTGGCCCCTTCCCAACTCTATGATTCTATTCCACAAGCCTTGACCGTACCCACCCCAACTCTCCCACCTGCCCCCCCTCACCTTCAGCGCTTTGCCCTGCAGTTCGTCAATGATCCCCCGGATCTTGCCCAGCAGGAACGGCCAGGAGTTGATGAGGTAGATGCGGTCCATCATGACGGTGATGATACTGTACCAGCGCTGGAAGCCCCGGGCCAGGCTGTCTTTGATGAAGAAGGTGTGGCTGAACACGAACCCGTGCTGCTCGTCCCCGAAGAAGATGGGCCCTTCACGGCCCGGACACACCTTGCGGGAGAGGGGGAGAGAAGAAATGAACGCAGGAGGCCTGGAGGTAGAGCGTCGGCCCGCGCGGCTTAGTTCCCCGGTTCGATTTCTGGCATCTCCAGATCAGGTAAGAGGCGATAGGAAAGACCTCGACCTGAGACCCAGGACAGCCAAAAGTCAGATAAAAATTCGGGATGATATGCTGCAACAGCTGCGAGACTTTTATATGCTTCATATTGGAAAAATCCAAGAGTACCGACTAAAAGAGAATGGATTCAGAAACTTATGGACTTTGCTGGGATGTCTAAACTAACTTGTCTAATTAAGAAACGACTTTTGGAAGATTTCTGGAATACGTGGCAACCTTTTTATGACAAATTTGGATAGAAAGTATGATATAACTCAGAAATTTTAATAAAGTTAGTAAGATATCAACAGTTGATAATGGAACTCGATGTAATTTGGTTATAGTATAGTCTGGAATAGTACAGAATGTAATATTATAAAATTTTGTAACAATAGATAATAATGAATTTAGAAGTCAATAGTAGAAACAAATAGAAACTGCTGAGGTTAATATGTATATTGACTTTAAGTAAGAACTGTAACGAATATTTTAATCTTAGTAATGTGCTAATGAGTCAATTATCAGATGTAGTGGCTTGTCACAGGAATACATCCCTATTTTATTTTTCCCCTTCCTTCCTGTCCCAGTTTTATTCTGTACCCTAAAAAATCCAATAAAAATTTGAAGGAAAAAAAATCGGGATGGTTGAATTCGGTTTCAAAACCCGTCGGCAGGTGGCCTACCTCGCAGCTGAGGCTGCGGACACAGGCCTGGCGCACGATGCTGAAGAGCTGCGGGTGGTTCGGGTGCTGGTGACTGACATACTTAATCGAGGTTTCTTTGTCGTGGCTGACGTAGCCCGGGTGTCCCGCTGGAAGAGAACGGCAACCCTACAGCAAGGAGAGAGAGGAAGAGAGGCGGTCATTTTGCTGCCAAAATTCTAGGGATAAAATAACGTCCTCCTTTGAAAGGGAAAATAAAAACCTATCGCCTGTTTGGGGACGAAAGAAACATCAAGACAAGATGGAGTGATGGTACATCCTTTTTTACAGGCTAACAGAAGCAGAGGGTTCAGCCAGAGAGCAACGTCTTGGCACGCAGAAGGTCCCAGGCCCAATCCCTGGGGTCTCCAGGAAAAGCACTGGGGAAAGAACTACTGCCAGATCGAAGAGGCCCCACTGAGCCAGACAGACCCAAAATCTAACTCTGGCAGTTTCAAATGAGCCAGTTTAGTGGTTAGAGCATTAGACTAGCAGGCAGATCTGCATTCAAATCCTCCCACCCTGCCACAAAAGTTGTCCTGCGACCTTGGGACCAGTCACTGTCAGCCTAGCCGACCTCACAGGGCTGTTGTGAACATAAAACAGGGAAAGGAAAATGTATGGTGAGAGACTATTGGGTTGTAGCAGTTAGAGTTTCAGACTAGAATCTGGGGAGACCCAGGTTCAAATCCCCACTCTGCCATAGAAACATGCTGGGTGACCTAGGGCCAGTAACTCAACCTAACCTCCCTCATAGGGTTGTTGTGAGGATAAAAGAAAAGGGTAAAGAATAACGTACTCTTCCTTTGGTTCCCACAGGGAAGAAAAGCAGAGTATCAATGAAGGAAGGGAGCATGAAGTAAGGTGCCCTCGGCTACTCAACAAGAAGGGCAGAATTTTCTTTTTTTAAGAAGAAGAGTTGGTTTTTATATCCCAACTTTTTCTACCACTTAAGGGAGACTCAAACCAGCTTACAATCACCTTCCCTCCCCCTCCCCACAACAGACACCCTGTGAGGTAGGTGGGGCTGAGAGACCTCTAACAGAGCTGTGACTAGCCCAAGGTCACCCAGCTGGCTTCGTGTGCAGGAGTGGGGAAACAAATCCGGTTCACCAGATTAGCCTCTGCCGCTCATGCGGAGGAGTGGGGAATCAAACCCGGTTCTCCAGATCAGACCCCACCGCTCCAAACCACTGCTCTTAACCACTATACCACGCTGGTTCTCTTTAAGTGACTTCCCTATATCTATTTGCAAAACCAGCGCCAGCAGTGGATCACCATTCAGAATCCTTAGACAGAAAAACAAATCTCAGCATTTGCAGAGAAGCCAGATTTTATCAAATTCTTCCTCGAAGCCCAGCCTACTCGCCTCGCACATATCTGACTTCTTCGGTCCCGGGCTGCTGGAGTCCAAGCTGGCACCCTCCGCCGGGCTGTGGGGCCGGATCCGGCTGCTCATCTGAATGCCCCCTTCCTCCTCCTCCGGCTGCTCGCCGTGTCCAGGGCTGTCCCCATTCCCCGCACCATGCGGAAGGGGAGCATGCAGGACCTCCGTGCAGAAGAGGGTGCGCGGGCCATGCAGTTCGCAGAAGTGGCAAAGGACGACGATGGCGTTCATCGTGGCTCACTTCCCTCCTCTCAAGGAGCAGAGGAAGTCCACGGAACAGCCCCAAATGCCTTCCCCTTCTTCCGCTTCAGTTTGTTCTGTTCCGCTTTGGGATGAATCTAGGCCCTTTTAAAAAAAAACACTTTATTTTGTATTTGTTCAGGGAAACATCAATTGTTTCTAGCACACTCATTAAAATTATGATATTCTGATTTCTTCTGGGAGGCAGAAGGAAGGTACAAAATCGTATTTTTTCCCCCCAAAGTTTTTTCCCCAAAGATTGTTCATAAAGGTGTAGAAAACAAGTTACGTGACTTGCAGTATACTAAGATGAAAGAAGAAGAGTTGGTTTTTATATGCCGACTTTCTCTACCGCTTAAGGAAGAATCAAACCAGTTTATAATCACTTTCCCTTCCCCTCGCCACAACACACACCCTGCGAGGTAGGTGGGGCTGAGAGAGTTCTAAGAGAGCTGTGACTACCCCAAGGTCACTCAGCTGGCTTCGTGTGTAGGAATGGGGAAACCTACCTGGCTCACCAGATTAGCGTCCGCTGCTCATATGGAGAAGTGGGGAATCAAACCCACTTCTCCAGCTTAAGAGTCCTCCACTCCAAAACACCTCTCTTAACCACTACACCACGCTGGCTCTACATTTATAAGAAAGCAATTGTATCTAGCACATCAGACATGTTAAAATCGTGGTATTCTGATTTCTTCGGGGAGGCAGAAGAAATCGTGCCATTTTTCCCCAAAAGGTTATTCGTAAAGATGAAGAAAGCAAGTTACATGACTTGCTGTATAAGACGAAAGAAAACCGGCCTTTCAGAGACACATTTCCTTTCATCTCAATATATCTCCAGTCATTTCAGTTGCTTTCTGCATCTTTATAAAAATAATTTCGGAGGGTAGCTGCGTTGGTCTGCAGTAGAATAGCAAGATAAAAAACAGCCGGTAGAGACCAAGATTTTCGGGGTATAAGCTTCCGAGAGTCAAAGTTTGTATCTGACGAAGGGAGCTTTGAGCGATGGAAGTATATATCCCAAAAATCTTGGTGGTCTCTGAGGTGCCGGCGGTGGTGAAAAGTGCCGTCAAGTCACAGCCAGCTTATGGCGACCCCGTAGGGTAGGAGGTTGACATGAAAAGACCTCAAGCTGAGACCCTGGAGAGCGGCTGCCAGTCAGAGTAGACAAGACTGCCCTTGATGGGCCATGGGTCTGATTCAGTAAAAAGCAGCTGCCACTGAGTGTTTTCCGGTCCCAGGTTCAATCCCCGGCATCTCCAGTTAAAGGGACCAGGCAAATAAGTGACCTCTGCCTGAGACCCTGGAGAGCTGCTGCTGGTCTGAGTAGACAATACTGACTTCGATGGACCCAGGGTCTAATACAGTATAAGGAAGCTTCATATGTACATATATGGCATACAGAAGATCCCAGGTTCAATCCCAGGCATCTCCAGTCAAAGGGACCAGGCAAGTAGGTGATGCAAATAGACCCCTCCCTGAGACCCTGGAGAGTCGCTGCCGGTCTGAGTAGACAATACTGACTTCGATGGACCCAGGGTCTGATTCAGTATAAGGCAGCTTCATATGTACATATATGGCATACAGAAGATCCCAGGTTCAATCCCAGGCATCTCCAGTCAAAGGGACCAGGCAAGTAGGTGATGCAAATAGACCCCTCCCTGAGACCCTGGAGAGCCGCTGCCAGTCTGAGTAGACAATACTGACCTTAATGGACCAAGGGTCTGATTCAGTATAAGGCAGCTGATTCAGTATTCATGTGTTCATCCACATGGGGGAGAGGGAGTGAAATCTTGGGGAGGGGCTGTGGCTCAGTGGTAGAGCATCTGCTTGGCATGCAGAAGGTCCCAGGTTCAAACCCCGCCATCTCCAGTTAAAGGGACCAGGCAAGTAGGTGATGTAAAAGACCTCAGCCTAAGACCCTGGAGAGCCGCTGCCAGTCTGAGTAGACAATACTGACCTTAATGGACCAAGGGTCTGATTCAGTACAAGGCAGCTTCATACGTACATATATGGCATACAGAAGATCCCAGGTTCAATCCCCGGCCTCTCCAGTTAAAGGGACTAGGCAACTAGGTGATGTGAAAGACCTCAGCCTGAGACCCTGGAGAGCTGCCGCCAATCTGAGACGACCATACAAACTTTGGCAGACCAAGGATCTCAATAACTACATGGCAGAATATTTGCGGGTGAAAATACAATGCTCAGTCCCACCCCCAAACCACGAACCCACAAGATACTTCCAAGCATCTGGTTGGCCACTGTGTGAACAGACTGCTGGTACTTGACATGCCTGGGTCTGATCCAGCAGGGCTGTCCTTACGTTTCTTATGCTGTCTCTCCTCCACCCTCATTCGTGCATTGCATCGCATTCCCATGCACACCCTCAGCCCCACTCTTGCATTGCATCGCATTCCCATGCACACCCCCAGCCCCATTCGTGCATTGCATCGCATTCCCATGCACACCCCCAGCCCCATTCTTGCATTGCATCGCATTCCCATGCACACCCCCAGCCCCACTCTTGCATTGCATCGCATTCCCATGCACACCCCCAGCCCCATTTGTGCATTGCATCGCATTCCCATGCACACCCCCAGCCCCATTCGTGCATTGCATCGCATTCCCACGCACACCCCCAGCCCCAAAGAACCCGATCGGCTCCTCCAAGTTTGCAATATCGCACCTGCTTCCAATGCAGCCTGGTTCAAAAGAAAAAGGAGGATGGGATGTAGCATGCCATTAACTGCATTGACTTTTATAGATTTATTTATAGACTCCATTGTTACTAGAATTATAGAAGTGGCAAAACGGTCCTATCTGAATGTGCATTTTACTGGTCAAAGGCCGTAACAATAATAAAAGGAAAGACTGCATTGATTCCAATGGTGTGGTCCGCCTTGATCCTCATTGGGGGCGGGGGGGGGGGGAAGGCGGATTACAAACACATAAAATAATAAATAATTAAATAAATAAAATCAGCTTTGCCAAATTGTCTGACACCGGCTGCAAAGGCACCGCCCAACGCAGGGCAATCCTCCCAGCCAGAAGACCCCCTCCCTACCTTTGCCTCTCTTGCAAGCCGCCTTTCCAAGCTGCTAGTCCTGGCTGAGGTCCCACCTCCATAGAGAAGGGGTCGCTTGCTGGCTCACCCTTGGCGCATGCGCACCGGGCCACGGCGGCGTCCCAACCCAGAGCGCCTGACACTGACTGAGCCGGCGAGACCATTCGACGCCCGCCGGAGGGGGGGGAGAGAGATAGAGCCCTCGCCGCCTTTGCGCAGCCTCGCCGGGCGTCAGAGTGGACAATTGTCATTATAGACATCGAAACAAGAGAGACAATTAATTCCCAACAGCTCGCCTGATCGTTTCCCCATCTCTTCAGAGCCTCTACTGATCTCCCCCCCCGGATCTGCACATAGTTCAGCCCAAGGCTATGCGAACCAACAAGCGATGGGGAAGACCATTCCTAAAATAGGGGGGGAAGGATAATTTTTTGGAAGGGACCTGACGCTCGCAGAGAGGGGTACGTACAGATGCACACGGAAGTAAGGCTCGAAGAATTAAAAAAGAGGCGAGGGGCTTGAAAAGGGGGCGGTACAGGGAGGGGCGGCGCCTTTCCTTCTTTTGCCCCCTCCCTTCTTGAGAAGATGGTACGAGCCGCCCGGTCCTATGACCGTCATGTGATAGAAACAACTGCGGTATTGAAATAGGGGAGGGGGCGGAGCCCGGGTGCAAAACCGGCAATAGGTTGGGGGGGCAGAATTTGGGGCACAGTTTAAATCGTTGGCAATTATTAATCTGCTGCAATTCATTAATGCAGAAATGCATTACCATGCAATGTTTCACAGGGGGCGTTCTCTTCCCCAGTTTCATTTATGGCCTTTTATGGGCTTGCCAACCTCCAGGTGGGGCCTGGAGGTCTCCCGGAATTACCTCCAGACCACAGAGATCAGTTTTCCTGGAGAAGCTGGTTGCTTTGGAAGGGGGGGGGGTATATGGCATTATACCTAGGGTTGCCAACCTCCAGGTGGTGGCTGGAGATCTCCCACTGTTACAACTGATCTCCAGGCGGTATAAACCAGTTCCCCTGGAGAAGATGGCCGCTTTGGCCATTGGACTCTATGGCACTGAAGTCCCGCCCCTCTCCAAGCTCCACCCCCAAAATCTCCAGCTATTTCCCAACCCAGAGCTGGCATCCCTAATTATACCCCACTGAAGTCTTCCCCCAAACCCCACCCTCCCCAGGTTTCACCCCCAAATCTCCAGGAATTTTCCAACCTGGAGTTGGCAACTGTCCAGAAGATACTGTGGAACATGAACACACGAAGCTGCCTTATGCTGAATCAGACCCTGGGTCCATCAAAGTCAGTATTGTCTACTCAGACCAGCAGCGGCTCTCCAGGGTCTCAGGCTGAGGTCTTTCACATCACCTAACTGCCTGTTCCCTTTAACTGGAGATGCCAGGGATTGAATCTGGGACCTTCTGCATGCAAAGTAGAGGCTCTACCACTGAGCCACAACCCCTCCTGAATCCTAGGGGTGGAGAGACTGCAGGATGGGGGGAGAGAGAAAGCTGGGAGCCACACTCATTCATTGGGAAATCTGAAAACAAAAGCAACCCACCCCCAGACACACATTCTCATCCCACCATTTATTCAAAACAACCTGAAGAACACTACCCAATGGGCAAGCTTTCAAGCACTACAGAACTCTTCATTATTATTAATTTGAGGGTTTTAGCTAATAGTAACTTGTTTAAGAATTATATATCCATAATTTTAGATACTGATATATTTTAATGGCTTTGCCGTATTAATAAATCTGATTGACTGAGGCTGAAGTGTCTACTTCAGTTGCGTCCAGCAAGATGCTACGTTGACTTCCCTTCCTGCAAATCCTTGTTTGCAAACTGGGAATTTGCATAAAAGAGGAATGCACAGAGACGAACCCCCATTTCCTTTTCAAGCCAGCATTCGTTATCATGGTCTGAAACAGGACGGCAAAGCAGCCATTATTAGGTGACTGGTTAAACCCGACATGCAACACTAAACCGTACGCCGAGAGCCGAAAGAAAAAATGAGCATGTCCCAGAAACGGGCTGCGGGTTTGCATGTTTTATAGGAAACCAGTAAATGCTGAGTATCCCATATCCAGACTGCTTGGGACCAGAAGTGGTCCGTATTTCAGATCGTTCGGTATTTTTGGAATATTTGCATCTACATCATGAGATAGCTTGAGGATGGGACCCAAGTCTAAACACAAAATTCATTTATGTTTTATGTACACCGGACAATGAAGAAAGCTGATAGGAAGAAAGTAAATTCCTTTGAAATGTGGTGTTGGAGGAGAGTGTTACGGATACCGTGGACTGCCAAAAAAACAAATCAGTGGGTTATAGATCAAATCTAGCCTGAACTGACCCTAGAAGCTAAAATGACTAAACTGAGGCTGTCGTACCTTGGTCACATTATGAGAAGAGTCACTGGAAAAGACAATCATGCTAGGAAAAGTTGCAGGCAGCAGGAAAAGAGGAAGACCCAACAAGAGATGGATTGACTCTATAAAGGAAGCCACGGCCCTCAGTTTGCAAGACCTGAGCAAGGCTGTTAAGGACATTTTAGAGGACATTGATGCATAGGGTCACCATGAGTCGGGAGCAACTTGACGGCACTTAACACGCACACATACACTTTATGCACATAGCCTGAATGTCATTTTAAACAATATTTTAAACAATTTTGTGTACATTGAGCCATTAGTTTGCAAGACCTGAGCAAGGCTCTTTAGGACATTTTAGAGGACCATGAGTCGGAAGCAACTTGACAGCACTTAACACACACACATACACTTTATGCACATAGCCTGAATGTCATTTTAAACAATATTTTAAACAATTTTGTGTACATTGAGACATCAGAAAGCAAACTGGCGTACTGATGAGGGCCTGTGAGTAATGCATGCACGCCGGCTCAAAAAGTCTGGTTTCTGTGTCAGTCCAGATTATCGGATGTCCAGGTAAGGGATACTCAACCTGTATTACATCTGCCCCAGGCCTGCTTCAGTCACACATCGAGAAAGCGTGCAAGACCATAGGAAGTATACACCACTTTTTCCGCTTCAGGGGAAGGGGCACGGATGAGCAACCAAAAGAAATTCTAAACCCGACGTTGAACATTAGAACTACAGGTGGTGGGGAAGCAAACGTACTCCGAGGGGAGAAGGAACATTTGACACCGCCATCAAATCTGTTTAATTGCCTCGGTGAGATGCACCATACCGCAGGGGTGAGATGGGACAGGGAAGCAAGAGTTGAGGAGCTACAGATCGGATTGGGATGGTTGTACCCATCAGGAGTGACGAAAGCCACTACAGCCTTCTGAACATTTAGGGACTGACTCACCCCGAGCCGGTCCAGATTTTCCGTTTTAGAACTGGGCATGAAGGAACTGGAAACCTCCTTCCATCCCCCCTGCCAGTGAAACAAGCACCAGAGCAAAAAAAAAGGCTGTGGTCCATTTTGTCTAGGCTAAGGAGGGGAGACGAAGAAGAGTTGGTTTTTATATGCCGGTTTTCTCTACCTTTTCAAGAGAATCAAACCGGCTTACAATCTCCGTCCCTCTCCTCTCCCCACAACAGACACCTTGTGAAGTAGGTGAGGCTGAGAGAGCTTGAAGAGAACTGTGACTAGCCCAAGGTCACCCAGCTGGCTTCATGGGGAGGAGTGGAGAAATCAACTCAGTTCACCAGATTAGAGTTCGCCACTCTTGTGGAGGAGTGGGGAAACAAACCCGGGTCTCCAGATTAGAGTCCTCCACTCAACCACTACACCACGCTGGCTCTCCATGCTGGGAGGGAATAGCACTTTCCTAATATACAGTATTATTCTGCTCATACAAGAAAAACGTGTCTTTTTTTTTTTAATGAACAGAAAGAGGCCCCATCAGGAAACTGATCTTCATCAAAATTCTCTTGCTGCGCAGGAGGGACCGGTGAGGGAAGACTATTACAGAAATGGTGACGTTCAAGCCACGTCCAACAAAAAGTAAATTATTTAATGCAGTAACGATGTTAATCTCAAGATAAATCCACAACAGAATGAGATTTTGTTTCCTCTCTTCGCAGAGAACATTTTTTTTTTTTTTTTTTGGAAATCATACAGTGCTGAGAAGATGCGTCGTTTACGTTTTGCTTTCAGTGTCCCAGTGAAACAGTCAATTCTCTGCTTGCTGTAGAGGGCTTTTTAAACACTTGGATCTGAATGGTGATTTTCTTTAGCTTTGTTTGTTTGTTTTCTTTTTTTCCCGCTCTGCAACGAAGCAGCAAGCAAGCAGAACAAAACAAAACAAAAAAGTGATTTTCAAGAATAACTGGATGGTTTGCTTCCTGCTTCGTCTTCCTGGGACCCCATGCTCTGACAAGCAAGAAAGAGAGAGCTGGTTAATATCCATTTCCAAGAGACCTGTGAGGTAGGAATCGGCAAGGAGAGGATCGGGGGTCTGTCTGGAAATAGCTCTACTTGTACCCTGAAAACAAGACCAAAGCTCTGTAGGGCCCTCAAAAGGGTTTTCGGCTAAACGTTACGAAGAACTTCCTGACAGTGCGGTTCCTCAGTGGAACAGGCTTCCTCGGGAGATGGTGGGCTCTAAGAACATAAGAACGGCCATGCTGGATCAGACCAAGGCCCACCAAGTCCAGCAGTCTATTCACACCGTGGCCAACCAGGTGCCTCTAGGAAGCCCACAAACAAGACTACTGCAGTAGCATTGTCCTGCCTGTGTACCACTACACCTTGCTGGTATGCATCATGACTAGTATCCATTTTTACAAGTAGCCACGGATAGCCCTCTCCTCCATGAAAATGTCCACTCCCCTCTTAAAGCCTTCCAAGTTGGCAGCCATCACCACATCCTGGAGCAGGGAGTCCCACAATTTAACTCTGTGTTGTGTGAAGAAATACTTCCTTTTATCAGTTTTGAATCTCTCACCCTCCAGCTTCAGCATAGGCCCCGCATTCTGGTTTTATGAGGGAGAAAAGCTTCTCCCTGTCCACTTTCTCTATACCATACATAACTTTATAGACCTGTATTATGTCTCCCCTAAATCACCTTCTTTCCAAGCTCTCCTTCTTTGAAGGTTTTTAAGCAGAGGCTAGATTGCCATCAGTCAGCAATGCTGATTCTGTGAGGTCAGGCAGATCATGAGAGGGAGGGCAGGAAGGGTTGGGTCGGTGCTTGGCTCTCGTGGCCCTTTCTTATGTGCCCAGGGAAATGCCAATCGCCCCTTTGGGGTCAGGAAGCAATTTTCCTCCATGCCAGTTTGGCCAGGGATCCTGGAGGATTTTTTCTGCCAACTTCTGGGCATGGAGCAGGGGTCACTGGGGGTGTGGGGGGCAGGTATTTGTGAATTTCCTGCAGGGGGTTGGACTAGATGACCCTGAAGATCCCTTCCAACTCTATCATTCAGTCTGTGGCAGAGACATAATTAAACATGTCTGCAAAAGAAAACACTCTTCTGGTAGTGACAGAAAGATCCAAAGCTTGCATTCCTGAAGTTTTTCTACACACAGGGAGACCAAGAACTTCACTGAAACATGTACATAGCCACCTTCTCTGCCTGGGGGCTGACAGATATCACCATTTTGTTAACAGTGTTCCAATGTGCAGAACTCGTGAAAGAAAACAGAACCGACTCTAAAGCACCGAACATTAGAACAACCACAGCCACAAAGCTCGCCCTAGGACAGGTTCCTCTCCCGCCCCACCCACCCGAGCCCTTCCCCAAGCCAAGGACATTCGCCGCCCCATCCTCACCCAGGAGAGTTACCTTTTGGACAAACTGAGGGTTCACCGTTATCTCTTGATCCATGGCTTTCAGTCTCTCGTCCAGCTCTATACATTTCAGCATCTAGGAAGGGTCACACGATACAGAACAGGCAGCCTGGTTAGTTTCGGCACCTACCCTACGGAAGGATTCTCTGGTGGGCGTGCATAACATCTGCTAAACTCTTACAATCTTCCAACCCGCCAGCTGTTTTTTGTTGTTGTTTTTTTTAAAAAAACTCTCCATATTTACTTGGCAGCCATTTCCAACACCAGTGCTCCATGCAGTGGAGATTTAAACAAAGTTCTTACTGATGAGATTTTTTTCCCACCTTTCCACTGGCATGGTCAAGGAAGCTTAACAAGAGTCGCTACTTCCTAACGCTGTTATTAAAAAAATAATCAGGATTAAAATTCAGTGATCCGTTGGTAGAAAAAGAGCCACTTACCTCCTGATCAATATTGTGAAGCATAGCGGGATTGTTATATTTCTCCGGATTATCATGGAAACAGACCATTCCGTCTTTCTGGTTAATACTAGCAAAGATTTCACCATCTTCTATCTGGTGGGAGAAAACAAGAGCAAGGTATCTTATGAACACAAGAACATATAAGAACATAAGAAAGGCCATGGTGGATCAGACCCAGGCCCATCAAGTCCAGCGGTCTGTTCACACAGTGGCCACCCAGGTGCCTCCAGGAAGCCCACAATCAACTGTAGCAGCATTGTCCTGCCTGTGTTCCAAAGCACCTGGTATCATAGGCACGCTCCTCTGATCCTGGAGAGAATAGGGATGCATCATGACTCGTATCCACTTTGACTAGTAGCCATGAGTGGTGATGGCTGCCAACTTGGAAGGCTTTAAGAGGGGAGTAGATATGTTCATGGAGAAGAGGGCTATCCATGACTGCTATGATGCACACCTATTCTCTCCAGGATCAGAGGAGCATGGCTGTGGAACACAGACAGGAAAATGTTGCTGCAGTCGTCTTGCTTGTGGGCTTCCTGGAGGCACCTGGTTGGCCACTGTGTAAACAGACTGCTGGACTTGATGGGCCTTAGTCTGATCCAGCACGGCTGTTCTTATATCTCGTCCTACAAACCTGCAAGCTCTCTAGCATGAGTGAACACAGTGCCTGCGATGGATGAAAAACAGCAACTAACACTAAGTTCAAAGCTTTTTATTTCATCCTGTGATGCAGGAATGACTCCTGCCCAAAAGCGACATTCCTTACCATGTGAAGGACGTATTTCTCAGCTTCCTGGGGCCCGGAGAGCTGCACCCGACTTGCCATATCTTGTAGCGACAGTGTTAAAAATGTCTGAAATTCAGAAAGTAAAAGGGCAGACGCGTGGGGGAAAGGGGAACCAATCTCTCCCTGCCCTTGTTAGTGGTCACAGCATATTGAAAGGAGCCTGTGGAATCCTCAGCAGCAAGGGTCCTCCAACATGGTGCTTATGGGTGCCATGGCACCCACCAACACCTTCCCTGGTGCCCGCCAAGTGTGTTTAAAAAGTGGGCTGGGGGGGGGGGGGCATGTGCCCAGCAGGGCTTCAGATTGTCTGTGCAGATTAAAAGGCAAATAGAGCTTCTGCCTTAAATGTTGAAGGGTTACAATGAAGAGTTGGTTTTTATATGCCGATTTTCTCTAACTTTTAAGAAGAATCAAGCCCGCTGACAATCTCCTTCTCTTCCTCTCCCCACAACAGACACCTTGTGAAGTAGGTGGGGATGAGAGTTCAGAGAGAACTGTGATTAACCCAAGGTCGCCCAGCACGATTCATGTGGAGGAGTGGGGAATCGAACCCGGTTCTCCAGATTAGAGTCCACCAAATCGCTACACCACGCTGGCTCTCTACACACAATGAGAGTTGTGCATAGAGTTACTTTTGATAGCTTTGACTCTTGATAGCTTATACCCCCTAAAATCTTGTTGGTCTCGAAGATGCTATTGGTCTCAAATCTCGCTGTTCTGCTACAGACCAACAGGGCTCCCCTCTCAAACTACAGAGTAACATCAGTCATGGCTGCACGGCATTCTTGTGGACCTGCCTGGGAACAGCCAGGACATCCGAGCAGGGCCAAAGCCCCCAGAGAGAGCTAAATACAGAAATACAGCAACATCCTTACCTTCGTTAACCTCTGGATATTCTTTTTATAGAGCGAGGACAGGCACTGCTTCACCAGGCCCATGTTGTTATCCCGGGTGAACGTCTCGCTGTGCTTGTTCACCAGCGCCCGCAGCTCCGAGGGCTTATTGGTGGCGTACACTTGTGCTAATTCGTGGTAGGCGTTGCTGAGGGGCTGTAAGCGGGGGAGAAAAATCCAGATCTAAAAATTCAGGGAACATGGAGGGGAAATGTCCCAGCCAGATCGAGTGAGCCTCAAGACCAAAACCCCGAGTCACTTTGCCTTTTCTTCTCTCAGCCTAATCATTTACTCGGTGGGGCTCAAACTACGAGCTTAAAAGTCCTGTGTGACCGTGGTTTTGGTATTTTCTTTCCTGACATTTCGCCAGCAGCTCTGGCAGGCATCTTCAGAGGAGTAACACTGAAGGACAGTGTCTCTACACACTTGACACTGAGAGACACTGTCCTTCAGTGTTACGTCTCTGAAGATGCCTGCCACAGCTGCTGGCGAAACGTCAGGAAAGAAAATACCAAGACCATGGTCACACAGCCTGGATAACCTACAAGAACCAAACAAAAATCTCTTTTCTTTTCTGCATCTTGCTAACTCTTATTGACCCCACACACACACACACATTAGCCAGAGCCTTACCTTAATGAATCTACCCACAACCTGGGAGGTGTATTTCGGCAGCTGCTGCACTTTGCCAAGGAGTATCAAGGAAACTAGGATATATTTTTTATACGATTCCAACATAATGTGGCTCACGGCCATGGCGGGAGTCGTTATAGCCTGAGAAAGAGAGAGAGAAAAAGAGGAAATGGGAAACGGTGGAAAGAAAAGGCACTCCGCGACAGCTTCCTGGGAGAATCCGAGGGGCTCGGAAGGCAAAATCCTGCAAATGGAGCCCGTATAATTACAGAGAAGGTATGAAGTTAATTAGGGTGGGTGCCACTGAAAACCAGTGTGGGGTAGTAGAGGGTTAGACTAGGATCTGGGAGACCCGAGTTCAAATCCCCGCTCTGTCACAGAAGCTCACTCGGTGATCTGGAGTCCATCACGCCCCCTTAACCTAACCTACCTCATGGGGTTGTTATGAGGATAAAATGGAGGAGAATGGAGTAAATAAATAAAAGAATTGATTTTTATACTCCGATTTTCTCTACCTTTTAAGGAGACTCAAACCGGCTTAGAATCTCCTTCCCTTCCTCTCCCCACAACAGATACCTTGTGAGGTAGGTGGGGCTGAGAGAGCTCTAAGAGAACTGTAACTAGCCCAAGGTCACCCAGCAAGCTTCATGTGGAGGAGCGGGGAATCAAATCCAGTTCTCCAGATTAGTCCACCGTTCTTAACTCCTACACCAGCACTCTTAACCACTTTACCCCATCCTTGCATGTGAATCAAAAAAACCCACACAGCGGGGCCAGGTATGGGCTGGGAGATATTTTTCCCTGCACAGCTTGGGAAAGCCTGTTCACAGGACAATTAAAAGAGTTTGAAAAAGCAGGGGGGGAGGTTCCACAAGAACTGGAGAACAACGGAAAAAATGGCAAAACCTTAGCCTGAGTTTTGGGGGTTACAAAGCAGCCCCCAATACATTGCCTGCTTGGAGCTATCTAGCAGCTTTAAAGGGAGGTGTATAGTATCCCTGTATTGTTAACCTTACAACCGGAAGGGAGTGTGGGGGCGAGGGGGAGACTTGAAGCATTCAAGCCCACTCAGCAGGTGGCTGGTGGCCAACAGGGAGAGAAGGGCTGAGAACAGAAGGCGTGTCTCGCACCCTTTCCACTCCTAAACAACCCTCTCCCCCATTAGCGGGGCTGCATAGCAAGAGGCCAGGATTGGGCATAGGAAAGAAAAATGGGATTTCCCATCCCTTGCAAGTAATCGCGAGTCCCCCATTTTCATCCTCTGACACGGATCCCCCATTTTCAGCCTGACGCGGGTCCCCCATTGTCAGCCTCTGACGCGTCTCCAAGAACAGACACGCTTGCAAGTCTGTTCTAACCGAAACCTCACCCCCTCCTTTGGGCACGTTCATCTCTCCCTGCTGGACGCGTGGAGAGGGTTACCTGTTCATAGAAGTAGAGAGCTCTTTCAAAGTTCTTGAGGCCAGTGTATATCATTCCGCCGTAGTAGTAGTAACAGAGAAAGTGCTTTGCATCGTATGCCCCATTCTCTTTACAAATATCCATCATGTCCACATCTAGATATGGGAGGGCAGGTTTAAAGCATTTTGCTAACAAACAGAGCTAAAACAAAACAGAGCAGGGTTATACAAGCCAGGCACTTCCACACACAACCGTTGTACAGTCTTTCAATCAAATTATACCCCAAGAACTGAGATTTAAGCACACGCCATGGTAAAATCCAGACACCACCAGTTACAAATGCTGGACTTTGAAACTCTTAGTAGGTGTTTTTATTTTTTAATTCATGTGAGAGTCATAAGTGGGAGTTCCTAGAGCTACCACAGGGTGCAGTTAGGAAGGGCAGATCAAAATGGCTGCTATAAGCCAGGGGAGGGGGGGAGGGGAGTAAGGAAGGGGTATTGGAAGGTTGCTACATTAATGCAGTCATTAACACAACACATGAAGCTGCCTTCTGCTGACTCAGACCCTTGGTCCATCAAAGTCAGTATTGTCTACTCAGACTGGCAGCAGCTCTCCAGGATCTCAAGCGGAGGTGTATTCACATCGCCTGCTTGCCTAGTCCCTTTAACTGGAGATGCCGGGGATTGAACCTGGGACCTTCTGCATGCCAAGCAAATGCTCTACCTCTCAGCCACAGGCCCTCCAACACAACTTTAAAAGTTGTTTGAAACAACAGTTCACTGATTTTTCCAAAGCAAAAAAATACATCCAAGACTAAGAAACAAGAGACGACTGCACTTAATGGGATACTGACTCTGTGGAAGACCTGGCTTTAACTACTGAGGCACATATTTTTAAAATTGTTAAACAGCGTTTCTTGGATATGGAGCGTCAGAAGTTACTCCCCATCCAACCCTTGGTCTGCTCCCCAGCAATGTTGGGTCTCAAGAATTTAACCGACAATATTCCCCATTATTTTCATACTCTGGACATCCCACCCCTCCGCAGAGCCTTCTCTCTCGCTAGGGTTAATGCCTTTCCTTCAAGGATGCTATATGGAAGGTATCAACAAATACCAATCCAGGAAAGGATTTGTCCCTGTGATACCTATTCCCTGGACTCAACTGATCATATTCTGTTTGTCTGCCCTCTATACGAAACACCCCGTGGGAAATGGTTAAAAAATTGGCTTCTTTCCAAATATCACCTACCTACCCAAGCAAAACATCAATTTTTATTGAATGATTTCGATCCGGAGGTTACTGTAGATGTTGCCAATTTTCTAGTGGATGTGATGAAAGTCCAAAAAGCCCAAAGTTTGTAATTTCTATTATTGGAATTTACTGGCCTATGTTTTTATCTTAATTACTGCATATTTTATGAACCTTCTGTAACAATTGTAGTATTACTTATGCCATTAAAGGTTTTTAAGTTAAGTTAAAGACTTAAAACTCTGATGAATGCATTTGGAAAAGTTTGCGGGACCACTTAACAGGCACTTATCAGCCACTTGCTCCCAAGTAAGTCTGCTACAGCCTCTTACCTGGCATAGATCCGCATGTATTGAGGTCAGCTGGTTGGTGTTCATCTGCATCTTGTCTATGGCTTGCCTGAGAATGCCGATTCCTCGCAGGGGCTGCCAGAAACAGACCTCTCGTTTAGGGACATTCCCACATGGACCCTTATGGCAACACTTACAAGATGGAAGCTGCCACTCATTTGGCAGTGGACACAGAGATGGGCCCTTGGACAACCGATCGTAAGATCAATTTCAGCCTCAGAGGGTCAGCCGTGCTAGACTGCAGCAGCCAGAACCACCGAGAACCCTGTGACACCTTGGAATCATAGAGTTGGAAGGGATCTCCAGGGTCATCTAGTCCAACCCCCTGCACAATGCAGGAAATTCGTAACTACCTCCCCCCTATACTATACCCTCATTCCCCCAGTGACACCTACTACATCCTCAGAAGATCGCCCCCCCCCCCAAAAAAAACCCTCCAGGATTCCTGGCCAATCTGGCTGGAGGAAAATTGCTTCCTGACCCCAAAGGGGTAATCAGCATTACCCAGGGCATGTAAGAAAGGGCCATAAGAGCCAAGCACCGATCAACCCTTCCTGCCCTCCCTCTCATGACCTGCCTGAGGTCATAGAATCAGCATTGCTGTCAGATGGCCATCTAGCCTCTGCTTAAAAACCTGCAAAGGAGAGCCCACCACCTCCCGAGGAAGCCTGTTCCACTGACAGAATCAGGCTAGCCTGGGTCATCCAGGTCAGGGGTGTGGCCCTATCAGGCAATAACATCTTGCCCTTCTCCGAGAGCATATTCTGAAGATTAATACTTCATGAGGCAGTGTTCTCCATGTTCTGGAAACCAGCACTGGGGGCCAGGGAGACACCAGGAAATGGCCTTGGTCATTTCTGAGTTTTCTGGGTGCGTGGTGTAGTGGTTAAAAGCGGTGGTTAGGTGCGGCGGACTCTAATCTGGAGAACCGGGTTTTATTCCCCACTCCTCCACATCAGTGGCGGATGTTAATCTGGTGAACTGGATTTGATCCCCACTCCTACACATGAAGCCAGCGGGGGGACCATGGGCTAGTCACAACTCTCTTTGAGCTCTCTCAGCCCCACCTTCCTCACAGGTTATCTCTTGTAAGGAGGGGAAGGGAAGGTGATTGTAAGCCAGTTTGATTCTTCCTTAAGTGGTAGAGAAAGTCACCATATAAAAACTAACTACTCTTCTTCTATTTGAGCCCTGTATAAAACAGGCTACTAGACTAGGTGGACAACAGCTCAGATCTAGGGTAGCTGCTCTTACATTCGTGCAACACCCCTAAGAATCTGAACACTGCATTGTCTAAGCCAAAGCTTCTTAAACTGTGGGTTGCGACCCCATATGGGATTGCAAAACTGAATGAGGGGGTTGTGAAAATTTTGATTTATTTGATTTGTATACCTATTTTATATGCCTATATACCCGAGGTCGTGTAAAATGTCTTGGGTGAAAAGGGGTCGCAAGTGGAAAAAGTTTAAGAAGCCGTGGTCTAAGCAACTGCATTTGGACTTGCTCACCTGCTTCCTTTCCACCAGAGCGTTGGTTAATTGGTGACACAGGCCAGCAACTAGAAACAATTCCAAGAGAGACAGATATGAGAACCCCGAATGAGAAAGGAATCAAATTTGGGAACGTGTGGGAGGGACTAACTCAAAAGTCTGACTCACAAGTGTCTGTCGCGTATCGAATATGCTCCCCGTTACACGTGCTGATAAAGAGTTGAACCTGCGAAAATAACGTCTCAAAGTCAGGGACGCTGGGCATGGAAAACTTCACAAACCTAAAAAAACAGAAAAGACAAGAGCAACGCTTATTATTCTTCAGAGGGCAGCCATCATACACTACAGTAGTACAGCTACATTGACATCCTGTAGTGCCTTAGAGGCTGACAATATTCTTGGGGTAGGAGCTTTCGAGAGTCAAAGTTCCCTTTGTAACTCTAAGGCCAGAGCCAAAAAAACTGTGCTTAGAAGCAGACCCCTTTGGGCAACACAAAAATGCCTGACCTCTACCTCCTGCCCCCCTCCCAAAAAAAAATGTAAGGAAAAACAGATGGGGGTATATACAGTCACAAAACAGTAGACAAGGGACACGTAACACAATGTATTCGTTAAGAACATAAGAAAAGCCCTGCTGGATCAGACCAAGGCCCATCAAGTCCAGTAGGCCATTCACACAGCGGCCAATCAGGTGCCTCTGGGAAGCCCACAAACAAGACGACTGCAGCAGCATTATCCAGCCTGTGTTCCACAGCACCTAATATATTTGGCATGCTCCTCTGATCCTGGAGAGAAGGAAGGAAGGAAGGTGGGAAGGAGGGATGGAGCGAAGGAAGGAAGTTAAGAACAGCCCTGCTGGGTCAGACCAAGGCCCATCAAGTCCAGCAGTCTGTTCACCCAGTGGCCAACCAGGTGCCTCTAGGAAGCCCACAAACAAGATGACTGCAGCAGCATTATCCTGCCTGTGTTCCACAGCACCTAATAGGTATGCTCGTTCTACATGTTTTCGTTCTAAATGGTTTTAAAAAAAACAATTGGGACACATTTCTTTGTAAGGACAGCACACCATTCAGGACATGATCGCGGTCTGACAAAATTCCATCCCGCAGGCCTGTTTACCCACAAAACCCGGAGAGAAAGCTTCAGACTAAAGTCATGCCACTTACAGAACAGCAAGGACCCCTAACGAGTGCTCCTGAACATCCAGGGCGCCCAGCACGGTGTCCAGGTGAGAGAGGTTTTTCGCGAGCAGCTCCCCGCTTTTGTTGATCAGCTCGCAAAGCTGGGTCATTTGCCCTGAAATAAGAAACTGCACTGTTATGTTTTCCGTGAGGTTACCAACAGTAACATACAGTGGCTGCCAGTCACTCCGATGTCACCCTCTGGGATCACACTACTTTATTTACTTTATTTATAGCCCGTTTTGTCTCCCCTTGGTCCACCATGATCAGTATCATCTACTCAAGTGGCAGCGGCTCTCCAGGGTCTCAGGCAAGAAACGGACTGAGATCTTTCACATCATCTACCTCCTGATGCCTTAAACTGAAGATGCCAGGGATTGAACCTGGGACCTCCTGCATGCCAAGACGATGTTTTACTACTGAAAACACTGATAGCTCAGAATTAAGAATTTTAATAATACGGTCGATTGACCAATCAGATATCAGTTTGTCAAATTATCCAAACTCAGTAGCTGATAGCTACAGCTGCCTTCTACTTGATCAGACCCTTGGTTCATGACAGTCAGTATTGTCTACTCAGACTGGCAGCGGCTCTCCAGGGTTTCAGGCAGAGGTCTTTCGCATCACCTACTGCCTAGTCCCTTTAACTGGAGATGCCGGAGATTGAACCTGGGACCACCTGCATGCCATATATGTACATACGAAGCTGCCTCATATTGAATCAGACCATCGCTCCATCATGGTCAGTACTGTCTATTCTTTCACATCAGCTCCTGCATGCCATATATGTATATATGAAGCTGCCACATACTAAATCAGCCCATGGCAGCGGCTCTCTGAGGTCTCAGGCAGAGATCTTTCGCATCACCTGCTGCCCAGTCCTTCCAGCTGGAGATGCTGGGGATTGAACCTGGGACCTCCTACATGCCATATATGTACATATGAAGCTTCCTCATACTGAATCAGATCATGGCTCCATCACAGTCAGTATCATCTACTCAACTGGCATTGGCTCTCTGAGGTCTCAGGAAGAGGTCTTTCACATCACCTGCTGCCTGATCCTTCCAACTGGAGATGCCAGGGATTGAACATGGGACCTTCTGCATACCATATACGTACATATGAAGCTGCCTCATACTGAATCAGATCATCGGTCCATCACGGTTAGTATTGTCTCCTCTTTCACATCACCTCTTGCCTGGTCCTTTTAGCTGGGAAATGCTAGGGTTGAACCAGGGACCTTCTGCATGTAAAGCAGATGCTCTACCATTGAGCCATACCCCCCCTTCCCTACATGAAACCATCTTATACTGAATCAGACCTCTGGTCCATCAAGGTCAGTACTGTCTACTCAAACTGGCAGTGGCTCTCCAGGATCTCAGGCTGAGGTCTTTTACCTCACCTGCTTCCTGGACATTTATAACTGGAGATGCCGGAGATTGAACCTGGGACCTTCTGCATGCCAAGCAGATGCTCTACCTCTCAGCCACAGGCCCTCCCTTATACTGAACCAGACCATCAGTTCATCAAGGACAGTCTCATCTGCTCAAACCAACAGCAGCTCTCCAGGGTCTCAGGCAGAGGTCTTTCACATCACCTACTTCCTAGTCCTTTCTTAACTGGTGATGCCGGGAATTGAACTGCATGCAAAACAGAGGCTCTGTCACTGATCCACAGCCCGTCCTTGACATGCACATGAAGCTGCCTTGAACTGAATCAGACCCTTGGTCCGTCATGGTCAGTATGGTCATGATCTACTCAGACCGGAAGTGGCTCTCTGAAGTCTCAGGCAGGAGTCACATCACCAACCTGCCTGGTCCTTCCAACTGGAGATTGAACCTGGGATTGAACCTGGAACCAGGGATTGAACCTGGGACCTCCTGCATGCCATATGCGTCATGTTGAATCAGACCACTGGTCTATCATGGTCAGTAGTGTCTGCTCTGACTGGCAGTGGCTCTCCAGGGTCTCAGTCTGAGACCTCCCCTCCTTTTGGTGGAAGGTGACCGACTGGGATTGAACCTGGGACCTCCTGCATGCCATACGTGTACATATGAAGCTGCGTCATATTGCATCAGACCATTGTTCTATCACGGTCAGCAGTGTCTGCTCTGACTGGCAGCAGCTCTCCAGGATCTCAGTCTGAGACTTCCCCTCCTTTTGGTGGAAGATGCCCGGCTGGGATTGAACCTGGGGCCTCCTGCATGCCATATAAGTATGCATCATACTGAATCAGACCATTGGTCTATCGTGGTCAGCACTGTCTGCTCTGACTGGCAGCGGCTCTTCAGGGTCTCAGTCTGAGACCTCCCCTCCTTTTGGTGGAAGATGCCCGGCTGGGATCTAACTTGGGACCTCCTGCATGCCATATAAGTATGCATCATACTGAATCAGACCATTGGTCTATCGTGGTCAGCATTGTCTGCTCTGACTGGCAGCGGCTCTCCAGGGTCTCAGTCTGAGACCTCCCCTCCTTTTGGTGGAAGATGCCCGGCTGGGATTGAACCTGGGACCGCCTGCATGCCATATAAGTATGCGTCATATTGAATCAGACCATTGTTCTTTCACGGTCAGTATTGTCTGCGGCTCCCCAGGGTCTCAGTCTGAGACCTCCCCTCCTTTTGGTGGAAGATGCCCGACTAGGATTGAACCTGGGACTTCCTGCATGCCATATAAGTATGCATCATACTGAATCGGACCATTGGTCTATCACAGTCAGTATTGTCTGCTCTGACTGGCAGCGGCTCTCCAGGGTCTCAGTTTTGGTGGAAGGTGCCCGGCTGGGATTGAACCTGGGGCCTCCTGCATGCCATATAAGTATGTGTCATATTGAATCAGACCATTGTTCTTTCACGGTCAGTATTGTCTGCGGCTCTCCAGGGTCTCAGTCTGAGACCTCCCCTCCTTTTGGAGGAAGGTGCCCGGCTGGGATTGAACCTGGGACCGCCTGCATGCCATATAAGTACGTGTCATACTGAATCAGACCATTGGTCTATCATGGTCAGCACTGTCTGCTCTGACTGGCAGCGGCTCTCCAGGGTCTCAGTCTGAGACCTCCCCTCCTTTTGGTGGAAGGTGCCCGGCTGGGATTGAACCTGGGGCCGCCTGCATGCCATATAAGTATGCGTCATATTGAATAAGACCATTGTTCTTTCACGGTCAGTATTGTCTGCGGCTCCCCAGGGTCTCAGTCTGAGACCTCCCCTCCTTTTGGTGGAAGATGCCCGACTAGGATTGAACCTGGGACTTCCTGCATGCCATATAAGTATGCATCATACTGAATCGGACCATTGGTCTATCACAGTCAGTATTGTCTGCTCTGACTGGCAGCGGCTCTCCAGGGTCTCAGTTTTGGTGGAAGGTGCCCGGCTGGGATTGAACCTGGGGCCTCCTGCATGCCATATAAGTATGTGTCATATTGAATCAGACCATTGTTCTTTCACGGTCAGTATTGTCTGCGGCTCTCCAGGGTCTCAGTCTGAGACCTCCCCTCCTTTTGGAGGAAGGTGCCCGGCTGGGATTGAACCTGGGACCGCCTGCATGCCATATAAGTACGTGTCATACTGAATCAGACCATTGGTCTATCATGGTCAGCACTGTCTGCTCTGACTGGCAGCGGCTCTCCAGGGTCTCAGTCTGAGACCTCCCCTCCTTTTGGTGGAAGGTGCCCGGCTGGGATTGAACCTGGGGCCGCCTGCATGCCATATAAGTATGCGTCATATTGAATAAGACCATTGTTCTTTCACGGTCAGTATTGTCTGCGGCTCCCCAGGGTCTCAGTCTGAGACCTCCCCTCCTTTTGGTGGAAGATGCCCGACTAGGATTGAACCTGGGACTTCCTGCATGCCATATAAGTATGCATCATACTGAATCGGACCATTGGTCTATCACAGTCAGTATTGTCTGCTCTGACTGGCAGCGGCTCTCCAGGGTCTCAGTTTTGGTGGAAGGTGCCCGGCTGGGATTGAACCTGGGGCCTCCTGCATGCCATATAAGTATGTGTCATATTGAATCAGACCATTGTTCTTTCACGGTCAGTATTGTCTGCGGCTCTCCAGGGTCTCAGTCTGAGACCTCCCCTCCTTTTGGAGGAAGGTGCCCGGCTGGGATTGAACCTGGGACCGCCTGCATGCCATATAAGTACGTGTCATACTGAATCAGACCATTGGTCTATCATGGTCAGCACTGTCTGCTCTGACTGGCAGCGGCTCTCCAGGGTCTCAGTCTGAGACCTCCCCTCCTTTTGGTGGAAGGTGCCCGGCTGGGATTGAACCTGGGGCCGCCTGCATGCCATATAAGTATGCGTCATATTGAATAAGACCATTGTTCTTTCACGGTCAGTATTGTCTGCGGCTCTCCAGGGTCTCAGTCTGAGACCTCCCCTCCTTTTGGAGGAAGGTGCCCGGCTGGGATTGAACCTGGGACCGCCTGCATGCCAGGCAGAGGCTCAACCACTGGGCCACGCCGCCCCCCCCCGCCAAAGGCCCTCAGCCTTCCCCCCGTGGGCAGCCTAGCCTTCCCTCCCCCCATGCCCCAGCCAGGGGGAGGCGGGAGAGGGCCGAGGCGCGGGGCCCAGCCCCGCAGGCGGCCCCGGGGAAGGGGCGGAGGCCTCCCCGGGCCGCGGCCGCTCACCTTGGGCCGAGAGCTGCCGGACGCTGTTGACGAACTGCTCCAGGGCGGACGCCATCTTGGCGGCTCTGGCGGCCGCGGAGGGGGAGGCGGCGAGGAGGAGGAGGCACCGCCCCCCGCCTTCCCTCCGGGCCAATCAGGCGCCCGGGCCCGGCCGCGCGCCGACGGCGTCACTTCCGGCGCGCGGCCGGGGCCTTGACAGGAGGGTTGCCGCGGCAACGCCCCCCCTCCCTCCCGACCCGGAAGTGGCGCTGCCCGAGCGGACAGAGCCCGCCCCCCGACCCGGTTATGACTCAGCAGTATCTTAAGAAGTATAAACATTTATTGAGTTAAACATAAACATATTGGACTATTACATTGGCTTGTTTAATAATTCTTCAAATCCGACTCAGTTTATGTACTTATATATCTGCAGTAGTAGAAAAGGGCCAGAGTCCAGGAGCACCTTAAAGACTAACCAGAATATTTTCTGGCAGGGTGTGAGCTTTCGTGAGCCACAGCTCACTTCTTCAGATACATTCTAGCTGCATTCTAGCTGTATCTGAAGAAGTGAGCTGTGGCTCACGAAAGCTCACACCCTGCCAGAAAATATTTTTGTTAGTCTTTAAGGTGCTACTGGACTCTTGCCCTTTTCTACTACTGCAGACAGACTAACAGGGCTGCCCACTGTGAATTATATATCTGGAAAAATGCTTTTTCTATATTGGATGATCTCCTTTCCCTCCTTCCCTTTTTTCCCCTTCTGTATCCCCTCATTAAAATTATACATACATACATACATACATACATACATGTATATACATACATATATATATATAGTGTGTGTGTGTATATATGTATGTATGTATGTATATATGTGTGTGTATATATGTATATATGTGTATATACACATATACACACACACATATATACATATATATGTGTGTGTGTATGTATGTATGTATATATGTGTGTGTATACATGTATGTATGTATATGTGTGTGTATACACACACACATATACACACACATATATATACACATATATACATATATGTGTGTGTATGTATGTATATATGTGTGTGTATACATGTATGTATGTATATGTGTGTGTATACACACATATATACACATATATATACACACATATATATATACATATATGTGTGTGTGTGTATATATGTGTGTGTGTATACATGTATGTATGTATATATGTGTGTGTGTATACACACACACATATATATACACATACATATATACATACACACACATACACACACACACATATATACATACATATACATACACACACACATATATACATATATGTGTGTGTGTGTAGATAGATAGATAGATAGATAGATAGATAGATAGATAGATAGATAGATAGATAGATAGATAGATAGATAGATAGATAGATAGATAGATAGATACACACACACATATATATATATATGCCAATGCCCTTGGGGGCTACACCCGTCCCCCAGGGTCGGTGCCAGCAGCAGCCCGAGGCGTGGGAAGGAGGCGGCCAGCGCTGCCGGGCTGGGCGGGTCGGGGGCCCGGGAGGAGGACGCCCCCGCCTCGGCCCTCGCAGGTGATGGGGCGAAATGGACACGCCCGGAGGAAACTGACCAGGGAGGCTCGGCGAGGGGGGGGGGCGCCTGCAATCGACCCGGGGACACTGGCCAGCCCTTCCGCGCGCGCCCCGCCTCTCTGCAGGGCGCCACCGGCTGGGGGGGGGGGTCGCTGGCGAAGCCCCCCCTGCAGATCCCCTCTTTCCCCTCGCTCCCCCCCCTCCCCAGATGTTTCGGGCTCTGCAGAGAGCGGCTCCTGCGTCCCTCCTCTCTCCTGCTTAGGGTTGGTTTTGCTGCAGAGAGAGAGGGGGGGGGAGGTTGTGCAGGGGGGGGGGGAGGTTGTGCAGGGGGGGGGGCTTGGGGATGGAGATGGGCTCTGTGCCGGAGAGGAGGAAGCCAGGGGGTGGGGGGCCCCTGCAAAGCAGCCCCGGTCTTTGCAGCCGGGCTTGACTCCCTCGCCTCCCAGCGCAATGCGTAAAGGCGCAGGGGCGCGGCTGCAGGGCGCACCGTCCCCGACGAGAAGCCCCTGGTTTCCCCACCCCCGGGGGGCCCGATCCCCCAGCCCCGACCCCCCCTCCCAGCCATGACCCCTCTCCTGCCCCCTCTCCTGCGGGGCTGCCTCCCCTTGCTGAGCCCGGGCGCCGGCTGCCTGTCCACCCGCCCTCCCCGCGGGGGTCGCCTGCGGGTCCTGGTCGACCTGGACGGGGTGTTGGCCGACTTCGAGGGGGGCTTCCTGAAGGGGTTCCGGGCCGCCTACCCGGACAAGCCCTACATCCCCCTGGAGGGTCGCCGGGGCTTCTGGGTCTCGGAGCAGTACGGGCAGCTGGAGCCCGACCTGAGCGTGAGTCTCCCTTTCCATGGCATGGACCTCATCTCGCCTTTCATCCCTTAGCACAGGGGTGGGGGACTTTTTTTTCCTTCCAAGGGCCATTTGGACACGTATAACATCATTCGCGGGCCATACAAAATTATCGACTTAAAAATTAGCCAACCGATACGTTTCTGCCCTGACCTGGATGGCCCAGGCTAGCCTGATCTGTCAGATCTCAGAAGCTAAGCAGGGTCGGCCCTGGTTAGTATTTGGATGGGAGACCACCAAGGAAGTCCAGGGTTGCTGTGCAGAGGCAGGCAATGGCAAACCACTTCTGTTTGTCTCTGCCCTGACCTGGATGGCCCAGGCTAGCCCGATCTCATCAGATCTCAGAAGCTAAGCAGGGTCGGCCCTGGTTAGTATTTGGATGGGAGACCACCAAGGAAGTCCAGGGTTGCTGTCCAGAGGAAGGCACTGGCAAACCACCTCTGTTCGTCTCTTGCCATGAAAACCCCATAAGGGGTCACCATAAGTCGGCTGCGACTTGAAGGCACTTTATATATATATATATATATATATATATATATATATATATATATATATATATATATATATATATATATATATATATATTATATATATATATATATATATATATATATATATATATATATATATATATATATATATATATAATACGTTTCTCCACGGCCCAGGTGGGAAAGGGTTAACCCTGTTTCTTGGGTGGTCCTAGCAGCTCCAAGCTAATGACTCTTCTGCAAGGGGGGGAAAGGGTTCCTTTTCTTGGCAAAACAAGCTCACACCTGCCTTGAACACAGACTATTCCTAATATTGTCGAAGGCTTTCACGGTCAGAGTTCATCGGTTCTTGTAGGTTATCCGGGCTGGGTGACCGTGGTCTTGGAATTTTCTTTCCTGACGTTTCGCCCGCAGCTGTGGCCGGCATCTTCAGAGGAGTAACACTGAAGAGTTTGCCCAGTAGCACCTTAAAGACTAACAAAAATATTTTCTGGTAGGGTATGAGCTTTCGTGAGCCACAGCTCACTTCTTCAGATACTGAAGGACAGTGTCTCTCAGCGTCAAGGGTGTAGGAAGATATAGTCAGAAAGGGGTTGGGTTTGAGCTGAGTCATTGTCCTGCAAAAGTAATGTGCTAATCATTGTCCTGTAAGTATCCAGATAATGTGCTAATGACGGTGTGGTATGTTAATATGGAACCATTGTATCCTGAAGTGATCTGTTAATATGTGAAGTCCAAAGCTAATCTCCATGGCTATTGTTGACTATAGTCAACCCCTTTCTGACTATATCTTCCTACACACTTGACACTGAGAGACACTGAGTCATTGTCCTGCAAAAGTAATGTGCTAATCATTGTCCTGTAAGTATCATGTGCTAATGACAGTGTGGTATGTTAATATGGAACCATTGTATCCTGAAGTGATCTGTTAATGTGTGAAGTCCAAAGCTAATCTCCATGGCTATTGTTGACTATAGTCAACCCCTTTCTGACTATATCTTCCTACACACTTGACACTGAGAGACACTGTCCTTCAGTGTTACTCCTCTGAAGATGCCGGCCACAGCTGCTGGCGAAACGTCAGGAAAGAAAATTCCAAGACCACGGTTACACAGCCCGGATAACCTACAAGAACCAACAGACTATTCCTGTCCGTGGGAGGGGGCGGATCGCGCCTTAGATCCTTCTGAGCTAGAGATCTGCCAGGATCCACGAAGGGCCAGACCAAATGACTCCGCGGGCCTTAAACGGCCCCCGGGCCTGACGTTCCCCACCTCTGCCTTAGCATTAGGCAGTAAATGGAAAGAGAGCAACAAGGGTCATAAACGGACAGAGGAGGGGAGAGGGGAAGTCAAGAGATACATGCTTGCTAAATGACAAGATGGAATGTATTAGATTGCATAATATGTTAGTGGGTATTTGTAACTGAATTTGAATTAACTTGGAAAATAAATTACTGGTTCTTGTAGGTTATTCGGGCTGTGTGAAATAATTATTAAGCTCTAACTTAAAATGATTTTTTATTCATAACAAACTTAATAATGCGAACACATTGGCATTTGGCAAAAACAAAAGTTCCTTTAGAAACACAATTTACGAAGACTCATAATCTAGTCTCTAGAAACTTGCTATAACATGAAATAATAATAGGTGTAAATATATGATGCAAACTACTAATAATTATAAATAGCTTTATTAATATGAAATTAAGTAGTCCACACCGTTCATTGGGACAGCAGACGTTTGTACCCTGTTACACTTAGTGAGTGTAAAAGATGGTATTGATGATCTAAATTACAATACTTTCCTTCTTGCCTTTGCCAAAGCAAAGTCACTGATGATATCATCAAATGATGAATTGCGTAGCTTGTCACTTTCTATGCACATGAGGCTGAGGTTACATACGTAATTTATCTTGAGACACTGTTGTCCTAAATTCAATTTTTTATCCTCTTCAGCTGAGAAAAGGATCTTTGTTTTTTATCTTATATTTTGGAAATGTACATCCAGGTTTTTTTTCCTTTAAATTTTTTGGGGGGCCCCAAGAGAGTGGGGCCCTAAGCTATAGCTTGTTTAGCTTATCCGTATATCCGGCACTGACAACAACCCTGTGAGGGAGGCTAGGCTGAGAGTGTGTGACTGCTCCCCCCCCAAGGTCCCCCAGCGAGCTTCCAACGCAGATGGGCATTGAAACCTGATGAAGAATAATAATTGGTTTTTATACTCTGTTTTTTCTCCCTCCCAAACACATATCATTGCAACAGTGAAAAGCCAGAGTTAAAAATACATACAAAACATAAAAACATTGGTTAGGAAGATCATTGAAGGAATGCTCACTGGCAGAAGATGGCAACAGAAGGGGACTGGTGAATCTCCCTGGGGAGAATTTCCAGAGCTTTGGTGCCATGTCCAAGAAGGCACTGCTCTGGATTGCCACCTGTCTGATCTCAGCAGGGCCTTCAAAGATGATCGCAGTGGTCGGGCGGGTTAATAAGGGAGCCGGGGGTCCTCCTCCGGGCATGTTGGTCCCAAACCA
Source organism: Euleptes europaea (assembly GCF_029931775.1). Classification (NCBI taxonomy): domain Eukaryota; kingdom Metazoa; phylum Chordata; class Lepidosauria; order Squamata; family Sphaerodactylidae; genus Euleptes; species Euleptes europaea. Next base: position 14,678,458 of record NC_079332.1, read on the forward strand.
TACAGGGCCATGACCAGCACCATGAATTGTTCCCGGAAACAAACTGGAAGCCAGTATAGATGGGCTGAGACCGAAGTGATATACTTCCTATGATACAAGCTAAATCAATAAATTAAATACCAATTTCTGCAAAGAAAGCATGCCCAAGGACTTGTTGGAACGTTTCCGTAAAGGCCAAGAGCAACCATTCCCTACAGTGTGGCTTTATCTATTTGCGCCTCTGTTTTCAAAACATTTGCTGGGATCTTGAGGTATATTGGGTCTCCGGCCAGAGGGGGAACATGGATGGTGGAGTAAAAATTGAGGAACTCCCTTCCCCAGGATGTGGTGATGGCTGCCAACTTGGAAGGCTTGAAGAGGAGAGTGGACATGTTCATGGAGGAGAGGGCTATCCATGGCTACTAGTCAAAATGGATACTAGTCATGATGCATACCTCTTATCTCCAGGATCAGAGGAGCATGGCTATTATATCAGGTGCTGTGGAACACAGGCAGGATGGTGCTGCTGCAGTCATCTTGCTTGTGGGCTTCCTAGAAGCATCCGGTTGGCCACTGTGTGAACAGACTGTTGGACTTGATGGGCCTTGGTCTGATCCAGCAGGGCTCTTCTTATGTTCTTATGGGGTAAGTTTTAGAAGGAGGGGAGGGTTTGACTTCAAGTTTGACACGCTCCAGTATTTCAGACAGTGGCAGTGCTCAGATTCTCTGATCTGTTGCGAAGGACAGGGCCAGGGGAATTCAGAAGTCTCCATTTCTCCCCCCCCCCCGCCCCCCAAACAGGAAAAAGCCATCAGCATTTGGGAGTCCAAGAACTTCTTCATCGACCTCGATCCTCTCCCAGGTGCCGTGGAAGCTGTGAAGCAGATGGCAAATTTAGAAAAGTGAGTACATGGTGCGAGAAGCGACAAGAGAGACTCACCGCTGCCATAGAGAGTGTGAGCATGTGTGTGTGTGTGAAATAGAGTGCATGCACACAGAATCAGGATTTGATGTGCCACTGATGGAGCTAGGAACGTGGAACGATACGGTGTAGTCCGATCTCGGCAGCTAAGCAGGGGCAGTTCTTGGATGGAGGACCACCAGGGAAGACTCTTCATAGGAACCACCTATGCCAATAAAGGTCAATTGACTGATTGATTGGCAAACTACCTCTGCCTTTCCATCCAGTCAGCATCCCTATGCAGTTGGACTGAACAGATGGTTGATCCAATCCTGCATTTTCTCCCTCTCTCATAATACCAGAACGCGGGGTCATCTGCTGAAGCCGGAGGGTGAGAGATTCTAAACTGATAAAAGGAAGTCTTTCTTCACACAATGCAGAGTTAAATGGTGGAACTCCCTGCCCCAGGATGTGGCGATGGCTGCCAGCTTAGAAGGCTTGAAGAGTGGAGTGGACATGTGCAGGAAGAGGAGGGCTATCCATGGCTACTAGTCAAAATGCATACTAGCTACAATGCGTACTTATTCTCTTCTGTATCAGAGGAGCATGCCTATTAGATTAGGCGCAGTGGAACACAGGCAGGATAAATGCTGCTGCAGTTGTCTTGCTTGTGGGCTTCCTAGGGCCACCTGGTTGGCCACTGTGTGAACAGACTGCTGGACTTGATGGGCCTCGGTCTGATCCAGCAGGGCTTTTCTTAGGTTCTTAGAATGGCTCTTCTGGTGCTTCTTGGAGAAAAGCTAGAATAGGAACGTTCAGTGCATACAAGAGCAAATTTGTTCTCACCCTCCTTTTTTCTTTTCTTTTCTCCTGGGATAGGACTGACCTATTCATCTGCACGAGCCCTATCAAGAAGTATCGCTATTGCCCTTATGAGAAGGTAACGCATTGGCAGTGCGAATTAGAAGCTGCAGAAAATGAAAAGATATGATCGAGGCCAAGGTCCAATCTGATCAACCTTTCTCTCAAACACACTCCATTGCCTCTCTCTCTCTCTCTCTGTGTGTGTAGATAATTCACAGTGGGTAGCCGTGTTAGTCTGTCTGCAGTAGTAGAAAAGAGCAAGAGTCCAGTAGCACCTTAAAGACTAACAAAAATGTTTTCAGGCAGGGTATGAGCTTTCGTGAGCCACAGCTCACTTCAGATATCTGAAGAAGTGAGCTGTGGCTCACAAAAGCTCATACCCTGCCAGAAAATATTTTTGTTAGTCTTTAAGGTGCTACTGGACTCTTGCTCTTCTCTCTCTCTCTGTGTGTGTGTATGTGTGTGTACACAGAACTCTTTCCGTCCTGTCAAAAGGATGGCCCAGGCTAGCCCGATTGTCAGGCTTTTGCCTTTTTTGCTGGAGCAAAGGATCTTGACATGAGTCAGGCCAGGTTCTGGCCACACGTCAAGTCCTTGGCTCTCATGCCTATGAACGTCTGTGTCCAGTTCCGCTCATCCTGTTTTCTGCAGCTGTGGTAATGTTTAGTCTGTCCTCCTGGGAACCGCTTATCTCGGGGTTGCCTAGCAAGGTTCACCTTTTAATGTCAGTATCAGGCGTCTGTCCCTAGCATCCCATAAGCAAACTCATCCAGGCAGGTAGCTCTGAAGCAGTAATACTTTATTAGGAGCAAAAAGACAGATTAAAGGACTGACTGCCTACAGGCAGGTGAGGCTAGTAATGGGGAACACAGGCAGGTCACACGCTTAAGACACTACGGACTGAAAAGGTGAACCTTGCTAGGCAACCCCGAGATAAGCGGTTCCCAGGAAGACAGACTAAACATGACCACAGCTGCAGAAAACAGGATGAGCGGAACTGGACACAGATGTTCATAGGCATGAGAACCAAGGACTTGACGTGTGGCCAGAACCTGGCCTGACTCATGTCAAGAGCCTTTGCGCCAGCAAAAAAGGCAAAGGCCTGACACCGATCTTGTCAGATCTCGGAAGCTAAGCAGGGCCAGAGAGCCAGCGTGGTGTGGTGGTTAAGAGTGGTTGACTCTAATCTGGAGAACCGGGGTTGATTCCCCACTCCTCCACATGAGCGACGGATGCTAATCTGGTGAACCAGGTTGGTTTCCCCACCCCTCCACATGAAGCCAGCTGGGTGACCTTGGGCCAGGCACAGTTCTCTCCGAGCTCTCTCAGCCTCACCTACCTCACAGGGTGTCTGTTGTGGGAAGAGGAAGGGAAGGAGATTGTAAGCCGGTGTGATTCTCCTTTAAAAAGGTAGAGAAAATCGGCATATAAAAACCAACTGTTCTTCTTCTCAGCCCTGGTTAGTATTTGGATGGGAGACCACCAAGGGAGACCACCAGGGTTGCTACACAGAGGCAGGCAATGGCAAACCACTTCTGATTGTCTCTTGCCTTGAAAACCCTACTAAGATAACCATAGGTTGGCTGCGACTTGACAGCACATCACACACACACAAAAAGAGGTGATGCCTAACCAGACAGTAAGGCCCCAAATTCCCACCTTCCAGCTGTCTTTGAGCAGAAGGCAAAAATCCTACTCTCAAAAGCTCTCTTGGCATAATGGTCAACTAATCTGATCGTGGCTCCATAGAGGAAATTTTATTTACTTAGATATTTATGCCCCATTTTTCTTACCCAACGGAGACCCAAAAGTGGCTCATGACATTGTTCTCCCCACACAACAGCCCTGCGAGGTATATGTGAATACATAAAGCTGCCTTATACTGAATCGGGCCTTAGGCCATCGAGGTCAGTATTGTCTACTCAGATCGGCAGCGGCTCTCCAGGGTCTCGGGCAGAGGTCTGTTACGTCACCTCCTGCCTGGTCCTTTCGACTGGAGAATCTGGGGATTGAACCTGGGACCTTCTTCATGCCAAGCAGAGGCTCTACCACACATCCCCCCGTTCCATTCCATTCTCTGCACTCAAACTGTTTCTTCCCCTCTTTCCCCCTCTCAATTGGCTTCCCAGTACGCCTGGGTGGAGAAGCATTTGGGCCAAGAATTCCTGGAGCAGATCGTCCTCACCCGAGACAAAACGGTAGTCTCCGGCGACCTGCTGATCGACGACAGGCCCGATATCGTAGGTAAGGAAGGAGCTGGCCCAGCGCGAGGAAAACGGGGTGGCGTGGGACATGGAAACCACGGGGAAGATCTGGCTCGTGCTTCCAGCGAGAAGCAGAGCCGATGGCCCATTCACACGTTTGCATATCTTTTGGTTGAATAGAAGAGAGTCAGTTGGCTTTCTGGAATCTCTCCCATATCATCCTACATGGTGATCCTTCTAAGTGGAGATGCTGGGGATTGAACCTGGCACCTCCTGTACGCAAAGCAGATGCTCTTCCACAGAATAGAAGAGAGTCAGTTGGCTTTCCGGAATCTCTCCCATATCATCCTATATGGTGATCCTTCTAAGTGGAGATGCCGGGGATTGAACCTGGCACCTCCTGTACGCAAAGCAGATGCTCTTCCATTGAGCCACAGCCCCTTCCCTATGGACAGCGAAGGCCTTCTGGTTTTATGGGAAGGAGTTCCCAGGAATAAGGGGTATCAAGGGAGAAAGGGTGGAGCCCCTTTCGAAAACAGGGGGCTTTTAAGGCTGACAGAGGTGGTGCCTCTCCCGGTAACCAGGAGAGCCAGCGTGGTGTAGTGGTTAAGAGCGGTGGTTGAGGCGGTGGACTCTGATCTGGAGAACCGGGTTTGATCCCCCACTCCTCCACTTGAGCGGCGGAGGCTAATCTGGTGAACCGGGTTGGTTTCCCCGCTCCTCCAAATGAAGCCAGCTGGGTGCCTTCGGGCTAGTCACAGCTTTCTTAGAACTCTCTCAGCCCCACCTACCTTACAAGGTGTCTTTTGTGGGGGGGAGGAAGGGAAGGTGATTGTAAGCTGGTTTGATTCTTCCTTAAGTGGGAGAGAAAGTCGGCGTATAAAAACCAACTCTTCTTCTAATTGTGTGTGTGCAAAGTGCCGTCACGTCGCAGCCAACTTATGGCGACCCCTCCCCCTTTGGGGGTTTTCATGGCAAGAGACTTCTAATTAGGGGCAGTTATAAGGCTATTTTAAAATGTTTTTAATGCTTTTATTGATTAATACGACTTTTATATTCTGTAAGCCGCTCTGAGCCTGGCTTTGGCCGGGGAGAGCGAGGTAACAAATGGAAATAATAAATAATAATAATGATGATATCAAATAGATCTCTGTCCATTGGGGCTATACTGGAACAAAATATACAGAGGGTGGGGCGAACACTATGAGCTTCCAGAATTCCCCAAATCGTAGGGTTTGTGCAAATTATGTCCATTTGTAGTTTTTGTTGATTTCACATAATTTATCTAGGTTTGAATAACTGTGGCGTCTCTTGATCCGCTTGGTTTTCTCTGCTTTCCAGGAGCTGAGAAGAGCCCCAGCTGGGAACACATTCTCTTCACAGCCTGCCACAACAAGCATCTGGAGCTCCCCCCTCCTCGTAGGCGGCTCCACTCATGGACCGACAACTGGAAGGCTATCTTGGACAGCAAGCGGACCTTGTAGAACCCGGCTCCTCAAGCCGCCCCTTCTTCAGTTGGGTCCCCTGGCCTCCCTCTGTGGGGCCCTAGAACCAGACGTTGGACCTCCCAGGCCGAAAACCGATATCCATATCTTCAGCTTTGGCTCCGGAGCAAGAAACGAGCCGTGGTCCCAAGACCTAGAACTGTGCAAAATCGGTCAAAGAGCTGCAGTAAATGGGAGCAGCAAAGATTCTGGGCCTCCAAGGACACGGATGCAGTTGCCACGTTAACAGCTTGTGCCTGGTTATGTCTAATTCAGCGCTATCGTGGCCTTTCAAGGGCTGTTCAGCTTTATGTCTGGCTTCCATAGCAATGGAGACCTTCTTTGGGTTTGTCCCCGTTGGGCAACTCGCTGTTTTGAGGAGCGGACTCATGTTTTTCAAAGTGGCCACCATGGAAGTTGGGTTCAGACATAAAATGGCAGCAATGGGAGTTGGGTTCAGTCATAAAATGGCCGCCATGGAAGTTGGGTTCAGTCATAAAATGGCCACCATGGAAGCTGGGTCCAGTCATAAAATGGCTGCCATGGAAGTTGGGTTCAGTCATAAAATGGCCACCATGGAAGTTGGGTCCAGTCATAAAATGGCAACCATGGAAGTTGGGTCCAGTCATAAAATGGCTGCCATGGAAGTTGAGTTCAGTCATAAAATGGCCACCATGGAAGCTGGGTCCAGTCATAAAGTGGCCACCATGAAAGCTGGGTTCAGTCATAAAATGGCTACCATGGAAGTCGGGCTCAGTCATAAAATGGCCACCATGGAAGCTGGGTCCAGTCATAAAATGGCCACCATGGAAGCTGGGTCCAGTCATAAAATGGCCACCATGGAAGTTGGGTTCAGTCACAAAACGGGAAGCTAAAAAGGACAAAGCCCTCCTGAAGCCACCGCTTCTGACCCCAAATTCCTATCAAGAACCCCAGATGTTCATGGCGATTGCTAGGGGGTTAAGGAAGGGTCTCAGAGGCATGCTCTATACTATAACTTCAAATCTTTCAAGATCCTTAGCACTGAAACCAGGTTCCATGGCAGAGCCCTAGTATTGCTTGTCGTCTTTCCATGTCATGTCTGGGCCTTCTCACTGAGGAACCTACAGCCACTGTCTAAGCTTGTAGGTGAGAAAGAAGTCCTCTGGAATATCTGGTTGATCTCAGCCTATTTCTCATGAGGAGGTAAGCCTGTGTCTAAATGCCACCACTTCCAGCCTTGGAGAGGCATGTAGCGATATGGTCATAAGCAAAGGGTCTCCAACCTTGTTGAACCTGTGGACGCTTTTGGAATTTTGAGAAAGAACAGGCAGTGGGCAAGTGGGCACCACAACAAAATGGATGCCATGGAAGCTGGGTTCAGTCCCAAAATGGCCGCCACGGAAGCTGGGTTCAGTAACACAATATGGCCACCATGGAAGCAGGGCCCAGTCACAAAATGGCCGTCATGGAAGCTGGGTCCAGTCACAAAATGGCCACCATGGAAGCTGGGTCCAGTCATAAAATGGCCACCATGGAAGCTGGGTCCAGTCATAAAATGGCCACCATGGAAGCTGGGTCTAGTCATAAAATGGCCACCATGGAAGCTGGGTCCAGTCATAAAATGGCCACCATGGAAGCTGGGTCCAGTCATAAAATGGCCACCATGGAAGTTGGGTTCAGTCCTAAAATTGTCACCATGTTAGCTGGGTCCAGTCATAAAATGGCCGCCATGGAAGTTGGGTTCAGTCATAAAATGGCCACCATGGAAGCTGGGTCCAGTCATAAAATGGCCACCATGGAAGTTGGGTTCAGTCCTAAAATTGTCACCATGGAAGCTGGGACCAGTCACAAAATGGCTGCCATGGAAGCTGGGTTCAGTAACACAAAACGGCCACCATGGAAGGTTGGTCCAGTCATAAAATGGCCACCATGGAAGCTGGGTTCCATCACAAAATGGCTGCCATGAGGGCTGGATCCAGTCACAGAACATCCACAAACATCTGGAGGTTCTGTCTCTGACCAGGGTAACTTCTTCAACAAGGGTAACACTTTAAGCTTCTGATGAGAAGATGGGACTCTGGTTCATAAAATATTAAGCCGCAATACATGCATTGGTCTTTTGGGGTGCCCCAAGATTCTTTGGTGCCGTCATGAAAGAGAAGGACAATTATTAGATTGGCAGAGCATTAAAAACGAAGCACTTTACTCCAAAGACACATTTTCCTCCTGCAGGATTACATGTGGAATGCACGGCCTTGTAGGGTGGTGGAGTCCCCGTCTTTGGAGGTCTTCAAGCAGAGGCTGGATGGCCATCTGTGGGGAGTGCTTTGATTGTGGGATCCTGCATGGCGGGGGAGAATTGGGGTCGCTGGGGATGTGCGGGGAGGTAGTTGTTAATGTCCTGCATTGGGCATTGGGTTGGACTAGATGACCCTGGTGGTTCCTTCCAACTCTATGATTCTACATCACAACAAGGAAGAGAGGACAACAAAACAAAACACCTGAGTGTGCCTTCATTGGAGTCGATAATCCTTACAAGTTCTTGGACATTTCCTTTTGTTTCCCCAAAGTAATTAGAAAGTTCCCGGTAGAGGATGGCTGTTGACCCAGATGTTATCCCATAGAAACAACCTAAATTTCTTTTTCCATGCTATTCTTCAAGGACCCTTAGCCCATGCATGCACTCTTCTTAAGATATGCACACGTGCCAGCCAGAATTTCTCCCTTACGCACACACAGGTTTGCCAACCTCCAGAAGGTGTGTGAAATAATAGTATCAACCTCACCAAGTTATATGTGTGAGGTTCTTCAGCTGTTCTCAGCAGTCCCAATAAGTCACTTGCTCAGACAGGTAACCCAGAAGCAGGTAAATGTTTATTGAGAGGCTTGAAGGTACCCAGCATGAGCAGTCCACATGGGATCAAAGCTGCTAATGGCGAGCATAACTACAAAGCATAACTTTAAGCATGACGCCATCCCAGGTGCAATGCGTAGCGGCCTGGGAATCAAAAGATAGCCGTGCCTGGCAGGAAGCAGGGGAGGACCCCAGCCATAATACAGAGAGGCTCAAGGTCGAAGCATGGAGGGAGGATGGGAGGGTGAGCTGCTTGCGCAGTACAGAGAAACCAAAGAATGACACTTGAGCAGCAATAAGCCTAACTCAGGTCGAGTGCCTGTACTGAAAGGCCTGACGCAACTAAGATACGTGTGAATGGAAACAAGCCGACGCATGGCATGAGACCCAGGTCAGACCCCAGTCAGGACTCTGACATTTGACAATAGAACAAAACCAGGTCAGATCCCAGGCAGGACTCTGACAATATGCAAAAGTGTGATTATATTATATACAAGTGCAAGGAGCCAGCAATGATAAGGATGCATGAACATATATACAAAGATATATACAAAGATCTATACATATATACAAAGATAGAATGTGGCTAGCAAGCTACCGAACAAGATGGTCAGTTTCAACAATTGCAACAGTTTCAACAATTGTCTTTCAAAGGTAAGTCTATATTCTTATTCTATATATTTCTTTCCAGGGAAGAAGATGGAGCCTGGAGCAGATAGAGGCTCCATCTTCATCCCTGGAAAGGAATATATAGGATAAGTCATTGTACTTCCCTTTGAAAGACAACTGTTGAAATTGTTGAAACTGACCATCTTGTTTGGTAGCTTGCTAGCTACAGTCTATCTTTGTATATATGTTCATGTATCCTTATCATGGTTGGCTCCTTGCACTTGTATATAATATAATCACACTTTTGCATATAACCTAGTGAGCTTGATACTATTATTTCGCACAGCTTGTCTATTTAGTATCAGTGCTTTATTTTGGCTAAAACCTCCAGAAGGTGGCTGGAGGTTTCCTGGGACTACAGCTGATCTCCAGACGGCAGAGATCAGTTCTCCTGGAGAAAGCAGCTGCCTTGGAAAGTGGAATCTACGGCATGTGGAGTCCCTCCACTTTGCAACCTCCGCCCTCCTTAAGCCCCACCCCCACATTTCTAGGTATTTCCCAACCCTGGGTAACCGTACACCACACACAAACGCACATTTAAATGAGACACGAGTCCAGTAACACCTTAAAGACGCGGGACATTTATTTTAGCATAAGCTTTTGCTAGTCACTTCCTCAATGCATCCATTAGACCTAGGGTTGCCAACCTTCAGGTACTAGCTGGAGATCTCCTGCTATTACAACTGATCTCCAGCCGATATAGATCAGTTCACCTGGAGAAAACGGCCACTTCGGCCATTAAACTCTAGGGCATTGAAGTCCCTCCCCAAACCCCGCCCTCCTCAGTCTCTGCCCCAAAAACCTCCCGGCAATGATGAAGAGGGACCTGGCAACCCTAACTAGACCTGCTTAAATACTCAGGCCAAAGAGGAGATGTTACAGGAGACCGGTGTAAAACAAGATTGCTTTTTTGTTTGGATCTTGTTTGATATCTGCCTCTTTGTATAACATTCCCCCACACACAAACACACACCTGCCATGCTTTCTACTAGATATTTAACTAAGCCTAATGGATGCACGTAGGGTTGCCAGCTCCAGGTTGGGAAATACCTGGAGATTTTGGGGTGTGGAGCCTGAGGAGGGTGGGGTGTGGAGAGGGGAGGGGGTTCAATGCCATAGAGTCCAGTGGCCAACGCAGCCATTTTCTGCAGGAGAACTGATCTCTATCACCTGGAGATCAGCGGGAGAGCTCCAGCCACTACCTGGAGGTTGGCAACCCTAGATGCATGCCATGACCTGGCTGGCCTGGGCTAACCCGATCTCAGAAGCTAAGCAGGGTTGGCCCTGGTTAGTACTCAGATGGGAGACCGCCAAGGAAGTCCAGGGTCGCTACACAGAATACAGTTGCCAACCTTCAGGTGGTCGCTGGAGGTCTCCTGGGATTACAATGGATCTCCAGGCAACAGAGATCACTTCACCTGGAGAAAATGGCTGCTCTGGAAGGTGGACTCTATGGCATTGAACCCTGCTGAGGTCCCTCCCCTCCCCAAACCCCACCCTCCTCAAGCTCCATTCATTCATGGTGGTTGGTGGAAAATGCTGTCAAGTCACAGGTGACTTATGGTGACCCAGTAGGGTTTTCAAGGAAAGAGATGGTTTCCCATTGCCTGCCTCCACGTAGGCTGAGAGAGTTCCGAGAGAACTGTGACTGGCCCAAGCAGGCTTCATGTGGAGGAGTGGGGGGAATCGAACTCGGTTCTCCAGATTAGAGTCCACCACTCTTAACCACTACACCACACTGGCACCATAAGTCGGACATACACACATATATTTTTCACCTGCTAATTGCAGCATGTTAACCTGCAAAAGGTGTAGCGGCAAGGAAGAAGAAGAGTTGGTTTTTATATGCCGACTTTCTCTACCACTTAAGAAAGAATCAAACTGGTTTACAATCGCCTTTCCTTCCCCTCCCCACAACAGACACCCTGTGAGGTAGGTGGGGCTGAGAGAGCTGCGACTAGCCCGAGGTCCCCCAGCTGGCTTCATGTGGAGGAGTGGGGAAACCAATCCAGTTCCCCAGATTAGAGTCCGCCGCTCATGGGGAGGAGTGGGGAATCGAACTCGCCTCTCCGGGTCAGAGTCCACTGCTCTTAACCACGACACCACGCTGGCTCTCAAGGATGGGTTGAAATCTTGGCAATGGCAACCACAGCAGAATCTTCCACAACTTGCCCCAGTCTCTTTGGACAGGACCAGGTGAATATTCCTCTTCCCAGCCTCATTCCCCAAATGGACCACAGCATCCACTTGAGGGCAGCAGAAGCTAAGATATTGCTTTTCTGCCAAGAACCTCAGACAAACCCAGACAGGGCGGCCCAAACTGTTTCCTGAGAAGCTCTCCAACTCCCATCTCGAGAGCTTCCAGGGAAATCGAGACGGGGCAAAATATTTCCCCAGCCCCCAACACCCTAAGACCAACCATCTTGCTCCCGGGAAAGCGTTTGCTACCAAACACACTACCTAAGAGATGGGAAAGGTTGAACAAGGTCCCCGGGCCGCTCGGAGAATGAGGAACCGCTCATGTTTCGTGGGGTTGGAGTCAGGCTGCGGCCGTGGAAGTTCGGAAAGATGCCAAGAAAGACCGAGCCAACGCAGCCGCTGGAAGAAGGAAGGAAATAAAATTGGGAAGGAAACATTTCTTGGCCCTGAAGAATGAGATTCGGCAACAGGACTAGGGTTGCCAGGTCCCTCTTCACCACCAGCGGGAGGTTCTTGGGGCGAAACCTGGGGAGGGTGGGGTTTGGGGAGGGGAGGAACGTCAATTTCGTAGAGTCCAATTGCCAAAGCGGGCATTTTCTCCGGGGGAACTGTCAACTGGAGATTGAGAGAGATCAGTTTAGAATTGCCCCCGCCATCCCAAACTTACAACTGGAAGTGAACATAAGAACATAAGAAAGGCCCTGATGGATCAGACCCAAGGCCCATCAAGTCCAGCAGTCTGTTCACACAGCGGCCAACCAGGTGCCTCTAGGAAGCCCACAAGCAAGATGACCGCAGCAGCATTTATCCTGCCTGTGCTCCACAGCACCTAATATAATAGGCATGCTCCTCTGATCCTGGAGAGAACAGAGATGCATCATGACTAGTATCCATTTCGACTAGTAGCCATGGATAGCCCTCTCCTCCATGAACATGTCCACCCCCCTCTTCAAGCCTTCCAAGTTGGCAGCCATCGCCACATCCTGGGGCAGGGAGTCCCACAATTTAACTATGCATTGTGTGAAGAAACTCTTCCTTTTCTCTGTTTGGAACCTCTCGCCCTCCAGCTTCAGCAGATGACCCCGCGATCTAGTACTACGAGAGAGGGAGAAAAGATAGTAGGCCTGGCAAACAACAGTTTCACCAACTCGCTCGAAGTACGATTTAACCAAGCAGCTCCCAAGGGTGAAGAAAAGGACCGTGATTTACCAAGGCAGGCAGCCCAAAACAGGGATGTTCCCTGGTAAAGACGGCCAGGAGCATATTCTAATTGGACGTGCCCTTACGGGATGTACATGAGACTGAACCAACCTGGGACCTTCTGCATGGAAAACAGATGCTCTAACCACTGAACTGCACGGGGACACGCAACAGCAAAGAGATAAACAGGTGATGGTGGTGGAAAACCATAAAGTTGCAGCCAATTTAGGGCGATCCTGTAGGGTTTTTAACGGCAAGCGGCGAAAATAGGTGGTTTGCTATCGCCTGCCTCTGCGTAGCGGGGTGCGGCGGGTTAGGAGTGGCGGACTCTAATCTGGAGAACCGGGTTGGTTTCCCCGCTCCTCCACATGAAGCCAGCTGGGTGACCTTGGGCTAGTCACAGTTCCCTCTGAACTCTCTGAGCCTCACCTACCTCACAAGGTTTCTGTTGTGGGAAGAGGAAGGGAAGGTGATTGTAAGCCGGTTTGATTCTCCTTAAAAGGTAGAGAAAGTTGGCACAGAAAGACCAACTCTTCTTCTTCCTTGGCGGTCTCCCATCCAAGTACTAACCGCAGCCAACCTTGCTTCGGTTCTGAGATCTGACAAGATCAGGCTAGCCTGGGGCATCTAGGTCAGGAAAAGAGATGTTCAGAGGTGGTTGGCCATTGGCTGCCTCTGCGTAGTAACCCTGGACTTCCTTGGTGGTCTCCCATCCAAGTACTAACCAGGGCCAACCTTGCTTAGCTTCTGAGATCTGATGAGATCAGGCTAGCCTGGGCCATCCAGGTCACGGCAAGAAGTGTTCAGAGGGGGTTGGCCATTGCCTGCCTCTGCATAGCAACCCTGGACTTCCTTGGCAGTCTCCCATCCAAGTACTAACCAGGGTTGACCCTGCTTAGCTTCTGAGATCTGACAAGAATGGGCTAGCCTGGGTAATCCAGGTCAGGGCAACATAAACAGACTGACTCCTGTTCCACAAACGATCCTATCTTCCCCCACTTGGTGGTGCTACAATACTAAAAACAGCTGTAAAAAAAAAAACCCAGTGTTGACCATCGCCAGAACTTTCCTGAACTCTGGCGAACTGTGCAACCCAATGTTAGAACAGGGGTCAAGAAATGGAAGCCCCGGGGGCCGATCTAGCCGATCTAGGGGTGTGTAGGGGGGAGGTAGTTGTGAATTTCCTGCATTGTGCAGGGGGTTGGACTAGATGACCCTGGTGGTCCCTTCCAACTCCATGATTCTATACCTCCCCCCCCCCACACCCCCAGTGACCAGAAGATGGCCAAGATGCCCTCCCTCTCATCATCTGCCTAAGGTCACAGGATCAGCCTTGCTGACAGATGGCCATCTAACTGTGAGAGATCCCCCTCTCTGAGTTTGCTTCTCCAAATCAGTTGCTCAGACGTTGATACAGAAACAATAGATTTATTGAAGCCTTCAGGAGATGAGACAGGCACAGGTAGAAAGTTGCAAGTGAGGGGCTATACGGGTTTACAGAATATATTGACTCCAGGGCACTGGGGCACTGGGGTTCACACTTATTGTTATGGGAAGTTACAAGCTTGGCATAATACAAAACATCAGACGGATCCCAGGAAGTCTGGTGCGGCTATCACACTTCCAAGGCCGCACCGGCCTGAGGGAGTACTGGCAGGAAGAACAGCGGGGGGGAAGATACATGGGCCATCAGGCCTGGCGCCTGAGACCAGAAGGTGTGAACTGCTTTTACGAGTTCACTGATAACACCGCAGGTGATGGAAAGCAGAGACACAAAGACAGAGACCCTCACATTCTGCCCCCCTTAAGGCCCCCCTCCGAGAGGACGAGGCTTATCGGGATAAGCGAGGTGGAATTCTCGGACCAAGCGAGGAGCTGCCATGTGGGGTGCGGCCACCCATTCGTCATGAGCGGAGCCAAGGTTTTTCCAGCGAACAAAGTAAAACAGTTTCCCTTTCTTCCATTTGGAATCTAAAACCTTGGATATTTCCAAATGGGTATCCCCTCCTACTACGGTAGGAATCTCATGAGCGGGAGGGGGGTGGAACTGGGGAGCTGCTACATAAGGTTTGAGGAGGCTTATATGGAAAACTGGATGAACTCCCTTGAGAGTCTTAGGGAGACTCAGTTCCACGGTAACCTCGTTGATTACTCTGGTAATGGGGAAAGGTCCTACATAACGGTCGCTCAGTTTTTTGCAGGGGCGAAGAGAGCGGAGGTTTTTGGTGGACAGATAGACTTGCTCCCCCACCTTGAGTTCCCATCCCGGAGACCGGTGTTTGTCTGCCTGTTCCTTGTACTTGCTTTTTGCCCTTTCCAGATTTTTGAGCAACCATGGCCAGGTGGATTTAACCACTTGAATCCACTCCTGAAGATCAGGGGTAGACTGGAGCTCTGGCGAGACGGGGGCAGAACCGAAAGGGCCAAAATCCGTCCCGTATATAACTTGGAAGGGACTAAAGCCGGTAGAGGAATGAGGCGCATTGTTGTACGCATATTCGGCAAATGGCAGCAGGTCGACCCAGTCGTCCTGGTGGAAATTTACATAGCAACGCAAATAACATTCTACTACCGCATTTACTCGTTCCGTTTGACCATCCGTTTGGGGGTGATAGGCGGAAGAAAGGCCCTGTTCCTCCACTCCCATTAACTTTAGAAAAGCCCGCCAGAATTTGGCAACAAACTGGACCCCCCGGTCGGAGAGGACCTTCCTCGGGATCGAGTGTAGCCTGAGGACGTGCGTGATGAACAGTTTAGCTAAGCCCTGGGCTGAAGGAAGACCTGCACATGGAACGAAATGAACCTGTTTGGAAAAGAGGTCTGTGATAACCCAGAGAACCGTTTTCCCCCGACTTGGAGGTAGGTCGGTGATAAAATCCATGGCGATGACTTCCCAGGGACGGGAGGGGTTCTCAAGCGGTTTGAGAAGCCCCGGGGGTTTTCCCATCCGTTTCTTGGCTGTGGCGCAGGTGGGGCAGCTGCGCACATACAACTCTACATCAGATCTCATACCGGGCCACCAGAATTGCCTTCGAACCAGGTGAAGCGTTTTTATGAAACCAAAATGACCCGCTAGCCTGGCCCCATGTACAAGTCCCAATACTTCTTTGCGAAGGGAAGATGGGACATATAGTTTCCCCCCTTGCACCCACCAAGTGTTGGTTCGTTCCAAGTCAGTGGGGAGGAGATGGTGCTCCTCCTCCTGTAAGGAGGCGTCCCGGAGTCGCTGTTGGAATGCTTCCGGGATACCTTTGAGCGTAGGGGGGGTCTCCGGTTGGCGGGCTTGGGATCGGGTGGTGACGGCCAAGCCAGGGACTTCCCCTCGCTGTTCGGGAGTGAACAGGGAGTCGACGGGGCGATCGAAATCGTTGCGATACTGGGGAAGTCGTGACAAAGCATCAGCTAGGGCATTTTCTTTGCCAGGGACATGTTTGAGGGTGAACCGGAATTTTGCAAAAAATTGGGCCCACCGAATTTGTTTGGCATTGAGTTTTCTAGCTCCCTTGAGAGCCTCAAGATTCTTGTGATCTGTGCACACTTCGAACGGCAGCTCGGCCCCTTCCAAGAAGTGTCTCCATATGGTAAGGGCATGTTTGACCGCTGCTGCCTCCTTCTCCCAAATGGCCCAGTTGATTTCGGACTGGGAAAACTTCTTGGAGAAGTAGGCGCATGGCCTCAACCGTCCCCCCTCATCCCTCTGCAATAGGGCCCCGCCCATGGCTACATCCGAGGCATCCACCTGCACCACGAAGGGCTTGGTGCAATCCGGGTGAGCCAAAACGGGTTCGGATGAAAAAAGTAGCTTTAACCGTTCAAAAGCTTGCTGGCACTGGGGAGACCATTGCAGACGGGCTGAGGGGAGTGCGGCGCTAGCCCCCCTGTCCTTGGTACGCAACCGGGCAGTGAGGGGAAGCGCAACTTGGGCAAAGTTGGGAATGAAATTCCGGTAAAAGTTGGCAAACCCCAAAAACTGTTGAAGTTGGCGGCGGGTAGTGGGGGTTTCCCAGTCCCGCACCGCCTGGACCTTGGCGGGGTCCATTTCCAACCCTTGGTGGGAAATCACATACCCCAGAAATGTAATAGAAGGTTGGTGGAATTCACACTTGGACACCTTAGCATACAGTTTGTGCTCCCGCAGCCGCTGGAGCACTTCTCGCACTAGGCGCACATGTTCTTCCATGGTCTCAGAGTAAATAAGAATGTCATCGAGAAATACCACCACCCCCCGAAACAGTAAATCATGCAAAACTTCATTAATTAATTGCATAAAGACACTCGGAGCCCCCGAAAGTCCGAACGGCATGACCAGGTACTCAAACATTCCAAAACAACTGGAAAAGGCCGTTTTGGGTTCGTCTCCTTCTTTGATGCGAATGCGGTGGTAGGCTTCTACCAAGTCCAGTTTGGTGAAGATTCGGCCCTCCTTTAATTGTGCTAAAAGGTCAGGAATAAGAGGGAGGGGGTAAGCATTAGACTGGGTGACTGCGTTCAGTCTGCGAAAGTCAATACACAGTCTTAGATCTCCCGTCTTTTTCTTTACAAAGAAAGCTGGGGCTGAATAAGGAGCCTTGGAGGGGCGTATGAAACCCCTCGCCAGATTGACATCCAGATAGTCTCGCAATACAGTCTTTTCACTAGGGCTCATGGGGTAAACCTTTCCCTTAGACAGTTTGCCTTCCCCTACAATCTCGATGGCACAGTCCGTCTCTCTGTGGGGAGGCAGTTCGTCGCACTCTCTAACATCGAAAACATCAGTAAACTGCGAGTACTCAGAGGGTAATTGAGGAGAGACTGGGGCGGGGGACCCTACCAGTGCGGCGGCTGGAGTTCTGAGTACCCGTTCCTTGTCATGCAACCCACAGGGGTTTTCGGGGAAGGAAAGCACCCGTTTAACCCAATCAATGGAGGGATTGTGTCCCCTTAACCAGTTCATCCCTAACACCACAGGGGTTACAATAGGGGCAATGGTGAAATACAACCGTTCCCAATGTTCCCCCACGGACATAATCACGGCTGCAGTTCTGTGGGTCACAGGGCCCCGTTTAAAGTCACTCCCGTCCATTTGGGAAAAACGGAGGGGTCCCGGAAGCCGCTTGCGCCGGACACCCAACTTCTTGGCAGTTTCCTCATTTATCATGGTGCGGGCACACCCCGAGTCGACCAACGCGGGGACCTCTAACGGGGGACCCCCTTTGGGTAGGGACAGATGAACACGCACAAATACATTGTCCTCTTGGGCGCTTACCATCGGTGGAGCTCCTTGCACAACGATAGGGACGGTCTGCTGCGGAGCCCCCTCTACAGCAGACCGACGGCGTTTTTTGCCGGCTGTTCCCACTCTTCCTCCTCGCTGGAAGAGGGGGACGGGGTGGTGGCTTCCGGGGAGCCGTCCGAATCAAAGACGGTATTTGTAATCCGGGACCCCGATGGGACCGTAGAGTCGGATGCCCCATCCTGGGGGCGCGCGTGGAGAGCGGAGGGTGCGCCGGAGCGCCGGCTCAGTGGTCCACTTCTGCGGCGAGGCTGGCTGTCGGCGGCCGGTTTCGTCGGCTCGGCCTGGGTTTGGCGGGGGGGGGGTCGGACGGCCTGAGCGAGAGGGGCATTGCGATGCAAAGTGACCCTTTCCCCCGCAAATCAGGCAGACGCCGGCCTCGAACCGCTTGCGGCGTTCCGCGGCCGAGAGGCCCCCGCCACTCCCTTGCCGGAGTTCCCGGCCACGGTCACCTCGGGGCCTGGGGTCTCGCCCAAGCCGTTGCTTGGACAAGTTCAGGAGTTGTTTGCGATTCTCGATGTCAGCAGCATGGCGAACCCAACCTTCCACATCCGGGGGGTTCCCTTGCATGAAGGCCCAATGTTGGAGGTCTGGGTTGAGACCCTCCCTGAAACATTGTACCAAGGTAGCTTCACTCCAGTCCAGAATTCGGCTAGCCAGTGACTGGAACTCACTTGCATACTGCGCCACCGACTTAGTCCCTTGGCGCAGTTGCATCAGGGAGGCTTTAGCCCGCTCACCCAGAGTCGGGTCCTCAAAACGGTTTCGGAGTGCTACCATGAACTCGTCCAGGGTTCGCAGCACCGGCGAGCGGAGTTCATACTGCAACACCATCCAGGCAGCCGCCTCCCCTTGCAGTAAGGAAGCCACGTACTGCACCCGGGACTCCTCAGAAACGAAGGTTCGGCCTTGTTCCCGCATAAAAATGTCTACTTGGACCATAAAAAAGGTCAACTGGTCTCCCGACCCGTCATACGTGACTTTCAGGTCCCGACGGGCCGGGGGGGCAGGGGTTGCGGGCGGAACTACCGGCGCCCCGTCTGGGGGAGCACCGGCTGGAGGTTGCAACTTCAGCGCATCTAGGGTCGTGGCCATCTCACCCATTACGCGTTGCATGACCTCCATCTGCTCCTGCATAGCCCGGCGGTCTTCCTGCCACTGCTTTCGTTCTTCCTCCATGAGGGCCTCTTTGCGGGCCGGGTCCCCTTCGAGTCCCGTGCTGGGGAAGGCCAACCGGCGATCCTTCGCCGCAGTCCGCGAGAGCGACCAGCCCTTGGGAGAGTCCAGCCAATAAGTAAGCCCCCGGGGACGTTCGTCCCGATCTTGGTCGGGGGCGCGACCCTTCGGTTTCTTTGGCTTGGCTCCCTCCTCCTTCGGGTCCGGTTTCTCCGGCTCGTCCGGTTCCTTGGGGGCATCGGGGTTAGGAGTGGTGTCCTCGTCGGCTGACATTCTGTCCAAAGCGGTACAGCTGCAGTCCGAGAGGCAAGGACTTGCAACTTAATGTGAGAGATCCCCCTCTCTGAGTTTGCTTCTCCAAATCAGTTGCTCAGACGTTGATACAGAAACAATAGATTTATTGAAGCCTTCAGGAGATGAGACAGGCACAGGTAGAAAGTTGCAAGTGAGGGGCTATACGGGTTTACAGAATATATTGACTCCAGGGCACTGGGGCACTGGGGTTCACACTTATTGTTATGGGAAGTTACAAGCTTGGCATAATACAAAACATCAGACGGATCCCAGGAAGTCTGGTGCGGCTATCACACTTCCAAGGCCGCACCGGCCTGAGGGAGTACTGGCAGGAAGAACAGCGGGGGGGAAGATACATGGGCCATCAGGCCTGGCGCCTGAGACCAGAAGGTGTGAACTGCTTTTACGAGTTCACTGATAACACCGCAGGTGATGGAAAGCAGAGACACAAAGACAGAGACCCTCACACTAACCTCTTCTTAAAAACCTCCAGGGAAGGAGAGCTTACCACCTCCCGAGGAAGCCTGTTCCACTGAGGAACCGCTCTAACTGTTAGAAAGTTCTTCCTAATGTCTAGACAGAAACTCTTTGGGTTTAATTTCAACCCGTTGGTTCTGGTCTGACCTTCTGGGGCAACAGAAAACAGCTTGGTACCCGCCTCTATACGACAGCCCTTCAAGTCCTTGAAGATGGTTATCATATCACCTCTCAGTCGTCTCCTCTCCAGGCTAAACACACCCATCTCCTTCAACCTTTCCTCATAGGCCTTGGTCTAGAAGAAAAGTGGGAAGGAAATAAGTGCCATCTGTTTTGGGGGTGGAACTTTAACTGGGGGGTGGGTCCCCCCAGAAAACTAGCAGGTGATTAAGATGTATGCTTTCCTCTCTGGATTCACTGTTGTTCTTCTCTGGACCCTTTCTAAACTCTTAATATCCTTCCTGAGTTTTCCCACTCCTGGTCGGATTCAGTAGAAGGCAGCTTCATATGTCCAGCCTGGGTCTCCCAGGTCCTAGTCCGATCCGCTAATGCCTACACCATATACAATCTTGCCAGTTTTTGAACATTACTATTTTATGTAGACAGCATTATCTACAAATAGGGTGATTTGGGGCATAAGCCAAAGCCAGCAAAACTGTCAGGGAGCCTGCCGCAAAGAATTTATTGTCTTCTGCACGGATCAAAGGAAATGTTCAAAATAGCATTGGCCGTTTCTGCTGCAGTGTCACACAGTTGGCTCAGGTTCAGTTTCATACCCTGTATAATTGCCCTGACCTCACCAGATATTAGAAGCTAAGCAGGGTCAGCCCTGGATAGTATTTGGATGGGAGACCAGGGAATACTAGGGTTGCTATGCAGAGGCAGGCAATGGCAAACCACCTCTGAACATCTCTTGCCTTGTAAGCTCTTCGGGGTCACCGTACGCCGGCTGTGATTTGACGGCAAAACAAATCGCTTGGCGTTTCTCAAAAAGTTGGTTGCATCCCTCTTGTGTTGCACCCCTCTTGCTGTGGATGCAACTCGGTGTACCCTTACCTCGGAGTAAGTTCCCTCGGGTTCAACTCAACTCACTCTTGAGAAGCCAGGCACAGGTCTGGATCGGAAGTGACGCTTTGCAGATTCAGCTTGTGAAAAAGGCTCAGCAGTGTACGTGAAGCAATACATTTCAGGCAGACTCTATGAACCGACTTGAGGTCTGGAACAAACAAACCGGCACAACACACAACATTCCTTTTCTTTCATGCCCCTCGGAGCCGGCAGCCAACCGAATCTCAAGTAGAGAAAATTTGGCCGCCGGCTGACGTCAAAGAGAGTTCGGTCTGTGCTGTTTCTTGCGGAGGAAACGAAGTCCTTGCATTTCTAAGTGTTTGGCTGTTACGGAAATTGGCAGGATCCTCGTGCTTCTCTGAAAGGAGGAATTGTTTTTGGGCTTCGGCTAGAGCCGGGAAGCCGGGCGTTGGAGTTCAGCGAGGCCACGGGAGAGGTCTCTTCCAGCTGTCCATGCCGCCCATTAGAGAAAACCATCAGGACGGGAAGTCGGGAGCTTCCATAGGTCAGTGCAGGATTCCCACCCAGGCCCCTCCAACCAGGAGTAAAGACAGTTGCCAACCTTCAGGCGGGGGTCTGGAGATCTCCCAGAATTCCAGATGATCTCCCGACGAGAAAATGGCTGCTTGGGAGGGTGGGCTCTCTGGCATTATAGAAGAAGAGGAAGAGGAGGAGGAGGAGTTGGTTTTTATACCCGATTTTCTCTACCAAAT
Organism: Euleptes europaea; assembly: GCF_029931775.1. Lineage (NCBI taxonomy): Eukaryota > Metazoa > Chordata > Lepidosauria > Squamata > Sphaerodactylidae > Euleptes > Euleptes europaea. Next base: position 14,699,794 of record NC_079332.1, read on the forward strand.
GACTCTCAAACCGGCTTACGATCACCTTCCCTTCCTTTCCGCACAACAGACACCTTGTTAGGTAGGTGGGGCTGAGAGAGTTTGGAGAGAACTGTGACTGGCCCAGGGTCACCCTGTGGGCTTCCTGAGGAAGAGTGGAGAAACCAACCCAGTCCACCAGATTGGAGTCTGACGCTCAGGTGGAGGAGCGGGGAATCGAACCCGGTCCTCCAGATTAGAGGCCGCCACACTGGCATAGCCTACTGCGCTCCATTCGCTGACCAAACCCCGCCCTCCCCTAAATCCCCACTATTTCCCCAACTCAGAGTTGGCAACCCTAAATAAACTGGGATGTTAAAATAGAAAGTCAAGCCAAGAGGCCTTTGTAGGGCTCAGTTGGGATCTGGGCAGCCACAGCAAAGTATATGCCTGCGTCACGTCGACCCAATCCTGTTCCCACCAAAGCCATTCTCCTTTGACGCTCTAACCACTACACCACGTCAGTGCTGGGCTTTGCTTAGAGAACTCCCACCGGTGTCCTTGGTGAACACCTACCTCAAGCTGCCTCATACAGAATCAGACCTTTGGTCCATCGAGGTCAGCGTTGTCTACTCACTGGCAGCAGCTCTCCGGGGTCTCAGGCACATCACCTCCTGCCTGGTCCTCTCAACTGGAGAGGCCGGGGATCGAACCTGGGACCTTCTGCATGCCAGGCAGCCGCTGTATCACTGAGCCACACACATCTTCATCAAAAGGCATGGCGTGGATTTTGGATTTCTGAAGCAGTTGGTGAGCATTGCCTGGAGAAGAGAAGGAGGTGAGGGTTTTAAACACCCCCCAGTCCCTCTAGGCATGCTTGAATGACCTCTTTGCACACAGGATTGCCAGCTCCAGTTTGGGAAATTCCAGGAGGTTTGGTGGTGGAGACTGGAGAGGAACGGGACCTCAGCAGGGTATAATGCCACAAAGCCCACCCTGCAAAGCGGCCTTTTTCCTCCAGGGGAACTGATCTCTAGAGTCTGGAGGTCAGCTGTAATTCCAGGAGGTCTCCAGGCCCCACCTGGAGGTTGGCAACACCATTCGGACCCAACTCAATCCCCTCTTTTCGGCCCGCTTCCTTTGCCAGGTCAGAATAGGGCTGCGAGCTCTGGGTTGGGAAATTCCTGGATATTTTGGGGGCGGAGCCTCAGGAGGGCAGGGTTTGGGGAGGGGAGGGACTTCAATGCCGTAGGGTCCAATTGCCAAAGCAGCCGTTTTCTCCAGGGGAACTGATCTCGGTCGGCTGGAGATCAGTTGTGAGTGCAGGAGAGCTCCAGCTAGTGCCTGGAGGTTGGCAACCCTAAGTCAGAAGCAGCCCCTTAAGGGTGCGCTAATTCAGTTCAGAGCCGGGCCCCGGCGCACACAAACACATGAAGGGTGGCATGATCTAAGAAATTACCTCTCGCTTTGCCAACTTCTGAAATCTTGGGGGGGTCACTGAGTTTGAGCTTACTGAGCCATAGCCAACCTGCAAAGATCGTGGGTGCGCTTGCCAACACAAGCCCTTTGGATCATGAACAGCTCCTACGTCACGATTGTTCTTTTTCTTCTTCTCTCCCCTACAAACCTTATCCGCTCTCTCGTCAGAAGGTTTTCGTCCTGACGTTGGCCCGAGCCAATTTACCTGCCGCAGCAATTCAGATGAACCAGATAACCTTTCCGAGAGGTGAGCTGCGCAATGTCCCCTTTGCAAGAGTTCTTCTGCGCGCCCGTCAAAATCCGACGGGCCGAAGGCAGGGGAAGGCGGAAACCCGGTTATACGCGGAGGTTTGAAAACAAAACCGATCTGGACCAAAACAAAGCAATAAAAAGAAGCTGTGCCGTAAAAACAAAGCAATAAAACGAATCAGGACAGTAGAATAAATAAATAAGAATGGTACAATACCAAGATGAGGGGTCTGGAGACCAAGTCCTATGAGGAAGGAGCTGGGTATGTTTAGCCTGAAGAGGAGAAGACTGAGAGGGGATATGATCACCATCTTCAAGCACTTGAAGGGCTTTCGTATAGAGGTGCCGAGTTGTTTTCTGTTGCCCCAGAAGGTCAGACCAGAACCTAGGAAGACCTTTCTAGCAGTGGTTCCTCAGTGGAACAGGCTTCCTCAGGAGGTGGTAAGCTCTCCTTCCCTGGAGGATTTTAAGAAGAGGTTAGATGGCCATCTGTCAGCAATGCTGATTCTATGACCTTAGGCAGGTGATGAGAGGGAGGGCATCTTGGCCATCTTCTGGGCCTGGACTAGGGGTCGCTGGGGGTGTGGGGGGGAGGTAGTTGTAAATTTCCTGCATTGTGCAGGGGGTTGGACTAGATGACCCTGGTGGTCCCTTCCAACTCTATGATTCTATGAAAGATGCCAATGGGACTTCTGAGCCCCCTCAAATAAGGGCCGGAAAACGCATAATTTGTTGACTTTGCTTAGTAAGGCTTCTGAATTGTCACGGCTGTTGGTGCCAGGGGAAAGGTGACTGTTACGGAGCCAACAGCGTTGTAAATGTTTCACCAGAGACAACCTGCTGGGACGAGAAGGAATGTGTTATTCCGTTGGCATCAAATTCACCTTTTGGCAGAGGAAGGCCTGGGTTTATAATGAAAAACATGGCAGCCGAACGTACCGGTGTGCTCACACGACAGGGCTCTCCTTCCCTGGAGGTTTTTAAGAAGAGGTTAGATGGCCATCTGTCAGCAATGCTGATTCTGTGACCTTAGGCAGATGATGAGAGGGAGGGCATCTTGGCCATCTTCTGGTCGCTAGGGGTGTGTGGGGGGGAGGTGGTTGTGAATTTCCTGCATTGTGCAGGGGGTTGGACTTGATGACCCTGGTGGTCCCTTCCAACTCTATGATTCTATGACCCAACCCATGCCCAAGTCAGTCCTGTTATGCAGAACATGAGAACGTATCCCCATGCACCACACGTTCCCGTGTACCTTGGTCTGACCCAGCATGGCTTTTCTTATGTTCTTAAATACGGCCATGGAGCATATTCTACCTTGATGTGCAGTTATAGGGTGCACATCAGACTGACTCAGCACGGCTTGATGTGGCAGGAAGTGACCACCAGTGGGCATTTACTCAGTACAACAGGATCCAGCATTTCCATCTCACTGCCCATGTCTGGTTCTTATGGTATGCGCTGGGATCAAATTTGGAGGAGTACGTCTGGAGGACGCATATGTGTTTTGCCTCAACCGGCAGGGTTGCCAACCTCCTGGTGGGACCTGAAGGTCTCCTGGAATGACAACTGATCTCCAGAACACAGAGGTCAGCTCCCCTGGAGAAAACAGCTTCTTTGGAGGGTAGACTTTATGGTATTATATCCCCGGGGTCTCTCTCCTTCCCAAACACCACCTTTCACCCCCAAATCAAGAAGAAGAAGAGGAAGAGGAAGAGGAAGAGGAAGAAGAAGAAGAAGAAGAAGAACTCTGCCATGGTTTTGCCCACAGCTTTCCATCGGGCCCGGCTGATTCCACTCTGAGGGGTGGTGCCATGGGCGGGGGTGCTCGGGCTTGGGCCATTTCTCAGCCCTGCCCCCCAAACCTTGCCCCCAGGGGAGGGGCCGTGGCTCAGGGGTAGAGCATCTGCTTGGCATGCAGAAGGTCCCAGGTTCAATCCCCGGCATCTCCAGTTAAAGGGACTAGGCGAGGAGGTGATGTGAAAGACCTTTCTCTGCCTGAGACCCTGGAGAGCCGCTGCCAGTCTGAGTAGACAATACTGACTTTGATAGACCCATGGTCTGATTCAGTACAAGGCAGCTTCATGTGCTCATGTGTGTTCAAGAAGAGTTGGTTTTTATATGCCGACTTTATCACTTAAGGATCAAGCCAGCTTACAACCACCTTCCCCTCCCCACAACAGACATCCTGTGTGGTCGGTGGGGCTGAGAGAGTGTGACTAGCCCAAGGTCACCCAGCTGGCTTCATGGGGAGGAGCGAGGAAACCAATCCAGTTCACCAGTTTAGCCTCCGCCGCTCCCGTGGAGGAGTGGGGGATCAAACCCGGTCCCCCAGATTAGAGTCCGCCGCTCCAAACCCACCACTCTTAACCCCTGCAACACGCTGGCTTTCCCAACCTGGAGTTGGCAACCCTGTCGGCCGGTCAACAACTTCCACAGCTGTCTCTCTCCCCCCTGAAAAGCCGAGCCTGAACAGTTCCAGAAGAGCCCCGTAACCTAGCACATTCCTTGCTTCGCTAGCACATAACCTAGCACATTCCTTGTGCTCGGAGAGTAATTTCCCAGGCCAGCTGTGTCTACCCGATAGCCCTATGGCAGAAATAGAGATAAGAACTCTACAGCAGGAGAGTGATAAGGTCCCACGGATGCGCTCTGCACAGAGACCGATTCCCAGAGCAGGTATTTTTACAACCCCCAAAGGGAATCTGTGTTTAAAGTGGCGGAAAGGTGAAAGCAATCTGTCCTCCTAGAGGCCAATATGCCAGAAGGGAAAGGAAGTCACCCGTCGGGGCAGAGGGGCCCGAAGAGATCATCTTCCCGAGAGCAACTCCCGCACCTTTGGAGCAGTTGCGCTTCCATATGGAAGAGGAGAGCGTGAACCCTGGTAGGGGGGCTGGAATGGGAACGCTCGGGTTGTCAGGTTGCCAACCTCCAGGTAGGATGCAACGGAAGAAAAACTAGGATTGCAACTATTAGTTATTCAAATGCTAGCAATCTCTATGGCTATGATCACTATGTTATAAAAATGATCCAATGATAGTAATAAAATAAAATAAAATGTGTTTATCTTTTGTTCCTTCACAAAAGCATATAGTACCATAAAGGTCACAGTATATAGGACAAGATACAAATACCATAAAGGTCACAGTATATAGGACAAGATACAAATACCATAAAGGTCACAGTATATAGGACAAGATACAAACACCATAAAGGTCACAGTATTTAGGACAAGATACAGACAGATCATTTTTATAACATAGCGATCATAGCCATAGAGATTGCTAGCATTTGAATAACCTCCAGGTAGGGGCTGGAGGTCTCCAGCTGTTACAAGTGATCTCCAGCCCAAAGAGATCCGTTCCCCTGGAGCAAATGGCCGCTTTGGCAACTGGACTCTCTGCTCCAACGTCTGCAAAACGAAAGGAATTTACTGCTCGCACCCAGCACCGGCGTGAACCCCAAGCGCGACCTGCCTGCAGGGAGGCACGCGTGGCGGGCGTTGCTTTCTCAGCGGCCTTCCGTGCACCAGCGGCAGTTTCCAAAGGCCATAGAACTGTTATCCAAGCCTGATAAGCCGCAATCGGGAGTGTCGTGTCCCGAACACTCGATTGGGGGTTATCAACCAGCGCTCTCTGAGAACGGCAAGCCTGTTAAAATGATATTATTCACGTGGCTGTTGTTCTCAGAGAGGCTCGGGGGGAGAGAGAGAAACCCATCGGGTCCAGAGTCCGCCGAAACCCAGGAAGAAAACTAGCAGACTTGGCCTGAACAACGGGCCAAAACGCCGGGTCGCTTTATCCTCCTTTAATCGCTGTTTTAGCCAGGATCGAACCCACATTAGGCGAAACGCATGTGTTCTTTTTTTTTAATTTGTATTGCTTTTATAATGAAACATACAAAATAATAATAATAATAATAATAATAATAATAAAATCATAATCCAGTACAACAACAACAAAAACATAAAATACACAAAAACATATTCAGAGCACTACTACGCTACTAATACATTATTGTTTACTATCTTTTCTTTTAAAAAAGCCTATAGTGCCCTAAACCCTAGACCCTACCACCCACCACTGTGACCTTCACCATTGGACTTCCGGCAAAGTGTTATGACAGTATATAAGAACCTATTATTATAATCATTAATTAAAAATCACATCGAACTATAATTCATCAACTATACCTTTAAAATCCGTTTTTGCCAATTTATCCCAATATGCGGCGGCCTTTAACCATGTATGTTTAAATTCATCCATCTCTTTACCATGTAAAGAATCTGTAATTTTGGCCATCCGCATATACATCCATAGTTTTTCTCTCCACTCTTTAATTGAAGGTTTATTTGTTTGCTTCCATTTTTTAGCAATTGTAATTGAAACGCATGTGTTCGATCCTGGCTGAATCCTGGCTGAAACGGGGATTAAAGGAGGATAAAGCGACCGTGCGTTTTCGCCCAATGATTCAGGGCACATCGAGAAGAGGGAAATGACGGCCGGGGTTTCGAAGCGGCCGCCGGAAACCCTGCAGGCAAATAGGAAGCGTTGGCCTAGTTTTGCCCGTTTGAAGAGTCTGGGTGCCCGGCACTTGCGGGGAAGTTGGGAACAACCGTTCGGCAGCCCTCCTCCTCACCAGCGGAGACGCAGCGGGGCATCGTTTTTTAAAGGCCTTTTCCCGTCGCTTACGGACAGAGGAGCGCAACCCTTTCGCCGCGTACTGGAAAGCGTATTGATAAATCAGGCACGAGGGTTTTCGAACAGTGTTTCCAAAGAAACAGTGGTGGTCTCTCTATCTAGGTAAAGGCAAAGGTCCCCTGTGCAAGCACCGGGTCATTCTTGACCCATGGGGTGATGTCACATCCCGACGTTGACTAGGCAGACTTTGTTTCCGGGGTGGTTTGCCAGTGCCTTCCCCAGTCTTCTTCCCTTTACCCCCAGCAAGCTGGGTCCTCATTTGACCTACCTCGGAAGGATGGAAGGCTGAGTCGGCTACCCGAAACCAACTTCCGTCAGGATCGAACTCAGGTCGTGAGCAGAGCTTGGACTGCAGCACTGCAGCTTACCACTCCGCGCCACGGGGCTCCTTCTCTCTATCTAGCTATGCATTTTTACCCCGCTGAGCATACCTTTTTTTTTTCAGTGCAGGAAAGAAAGGGGTGCCCTATTTAGGGGGCCCATGAAATGGGACACCTTGAGCCAATCTTCATCAAACTTGGGGGTTCTTGTAAGGAGAGTCAGCTGCAGCAACGCTGCAAGTTTGATGGATCTCTACCTTTAAAGAACACCCCCTCCTTCAAGTTTAATGGACTTGAAAATTTTCAGATATTCGAAAAAAGCCAGAAAAAATCTCATATCGGTTCAGGGATTTGGCTTTTTCCGGGTCTATGAAACCCGAATCAGAAAAAAAAACTGGTGCACCCCTAGCACAAACCCCAAATCTCCATGAATTTCTCAAGCCAGTATGGGCAACGCTACTGATATATGGTTTGCGATCAGGATGCAGACTTTTGGCCCACTTGCTCTCAGCATCATTGTGCTTCGGTGCCTCCTGGCTTTTCAACATCTTTTAGAAAATGTTTTTTAAAAAAAACAGGGAGAGGGGCAAGGGAAATGTGAGGAAACCTGCTAGGTAGAAGCCCCGTTACCGCTGGGAGCCACAGGAAAACACCTGAGTGTGGAAAGGGCCTTGTCCCCCAAACAAGCAAGGCATTTCTGTTTCCAGCTCTGACTGTCCAGCCCAAAAGCTGTCCATATTTAATTGCAAGCTTACAAGCTTCTTTTCCCATAAGGGTTATTGGCACACGGAAACATTTGAAGCTTGAAAAAGAATATGAAATGGGGACTTTACCGGAAGCCCATTGCGGTTTATAACTACTCCGTTGCCTGTGCATACTTACCAGTTGGATGTTTGGACTTTTGGCCTATTATACCTCGACTTACCTTTTAGAGAAATGTGGTTTATAACTACTCCGTTGCCTGTGCATACTTACCAGTTGGATGTTTGGACTTTTGGCCTATTATACCTCGACTTACCTTTTAGAGAAATTGTATACTTATACTTACCTTTGGGATACTGTAACTGTGAATTTTGTTTGATTTTTGTCTTTTGCTCTTTGAGCACGTATTTATTCTTATAATTAAGGTTGTTCCTTTGAATAGACCTAATTGCATTTCAGTTTGAGTCTGAGCTTTTATTGTTAGCTATACAAGTGCATTATTTTGATTCCTAACCTCCAGGTGGTGGCTGGAGATCTCCTGGGATTACAACTGATCTCCAGGCAACAAAAATCAGTTCCCCCAGAGGAAATGGCCGCTTTGGAAGGCGGGCTCTATGGCATTATACCCCATTGAAGCCCCTTCCCAAACCCTGTCCTCCTAAGGCTCCACCCCCCCTAATTTCTAGGTATTTCCCAACCCTGGGCTGGCAACCCCAGCCACCCGCCACGTGCAGAGAACATGCAGCCCAGATCTTGAGGATGTGGGGGAAAGGTATCCCAATGGGGACCCGTCCGGGGGAACCAAAGATCATTCGAGTCCAACAAGGGACTGTAAAACCACAGAACGATAAAAAAGGCCGGAGTCCATCAGAACTGACATTGGCCCAGACAGATAAGAAAAATCACCTAGCAAGTGTCCTCCATAAAGCATCATATATCACCCTCAATCGCGACGTCCAATTCATCTCATGGACTCCAATTCATTTGTCCCTATTTTCCCTGTTGTGGCATGCAGGGGGAAGGGCGGCGGCTCTCATTTCTGTTTCGCGCACTGAGAGCTGGGATAACCAAGGATGCAATTTGCATAGGGTTGCCGACCTCCAGGTACTAGCTGGAGATCTCCTGCTATTACAACTGATCTCCAGCCGATAGAGCTCACCTGGAGAAAATGGCCACTTTGGCAATTGGACTCTATGGCATTGAAGTCCCTTCCCCTCCCCAAACCCCGCCCTCCTCAGGCTCCACCCCCGATGGCGAAGAGGGACCTGGCAACCCTAGATTTGCAGAAGCGTGATGGGGCATTACCTGTTTAATTTAATTTTTATTTTGTTTCCTTTGTTTAAACACTGTCATTCTCCCCAAGGGGAACAGAAAGCAAATAGGGTTGCCAGCTCGGGTTTGGGAAATATCTGGAGATTTGGGGGTTGGAGCCTGAGGAGGGCAGGGTTTGGGGAGGGGAAGGACCTCAGTGGGGTATAATGCCATAGAGTCCACCCTCCAAAGCGGCCATTTTCTCCAGGGGAACTGATCTCAGTCGCCTGGAGAAGAGCAGTAATATAGCAGGAGATCTCCAGCCACTGCCTGGAGGTTGGCAACCCCAGCGGGGAACGTTGGATCTATCCCCAACTTTTCAATTAATTAATTAATTTAACGTACACCCTGCCTTTCTCCCGAACAGGGAGCCCAAGCGACCGACATAGTTCTCCTCCATTGTATCCTCGCAACGGCCCTGCGGGGTAGGTTAGGCTGAGAGTGTGCGACTGGCCCGAGGTCACCTGGCGTGCTTCCATGGCAGCTCCTGAGCCCGACACTCTAACCCACTGGTTCCCAACCAGGGGTCCGCGAGAACTAAATTAAGGTCCGCAAAACAAAGTTAGAAACCCATAATAAATTAATATTTTCAATTAAAAGTTCTCTATTAGAATAATATTTGAATATATATTTTTATAAGTTTAATGTTTAACTAACACTTATGATTAAAGTTTATTTTCAAATTCTCAGAATTTTTATTTTGAACCTTGAGGTCCCTGCACCAAACAAAAATGTCCTAGTGGTCCCTGGTCAAAAAAAGGTTGGGAACCACTGCTCTAACCTCTACCCCACACTACACCTTTCTCATGCACACTGAAACATCAATTTGGTGGAATGCCATAGAGTCCACCTGAACTGATCTTGGCTGATCATATTGCAATAGAGGGAGATCTCCAGATATCACAGGCAACCCTAGTAATAAAAAAAGGTAAAGGTAAAGGTCCTTCCTTTGTGCAAGCAATTCCTGACCCATACACAGCACTAGATGGCTTTTCCCCCCTCCCGTGATTTGCAGAGCTGTTGGGGAGGCGACGTGGTGTGCATGTCTCCTCCCAAGCGCTGCTCCAGATTTCTTGACCACGTAACCACAAAATTGTTTTATTTATCAAGCATCCCCCCCTGCTGATTCTGTCGATTGATGTGCGGAGCCCTCCGCGCAGGACAATGAAATCATATCAGCGTTTGGCCCCAAAGCAGAATATATATGTTTTTTGGGGAAAGAAGTGGAGAAAGAGGACACGGAAGGAACAACGGTAGGCTCCTTCAAAAACATTTGCAGAACAAAAAGCGCCTTCGATTGCTTTCGAGAGGCAGGGAGGGCCGAACAAAGAGCGGGAGCGAAAGGCAACCCTTGGCCGGCAGATGTTTCCCTGGCACATGATGCGCCCACCTTGCTGCTGCCAAACAGGTTCTGGGCCTGGCTGGGATATCGCCAGGGGAATCCTCCGTCGGCCGCTTTGAAGAAATCAACACCATGAAACACAGCAGCGAACAAAGGCATTGCTGGCTTTAGAATAGGGTTGCCAGCTCAGGTTTAGGAAATACCTGGAGATTTGGGGGGTGGAGCCTGAGTGGGCGGGTTTGGGGAAGGGAGGGACATAGATATAAGGCCATAGATAGGGTTGCCAACCTCCAGGGTAGGGTTGCCAACTGCCAGGGAGTAGCAGGAGATCTCCTGCTGATTCAACTGATCTCCAGCCGATAGAGATCAGATCACCTGGAGACAAATGGCCGCTTTGGCAATTGGACTCTATGGCATTGAAGTCCCTCCCCTCCCCAAACCCCGCCCTCCTCAGGCTCCGCCCCAAAAATCTCCCGCCGGTGGCAACCCTACTCCAGGGACTCAACAGCCAGCACAAAGGCCAAGAAAAGACCCAAAGAAGTAAACTTGAATGAAGCAACACAAATATAGAGGGGATATGATAACCATGTTCAAGTACTTGAAGGGCTGTCATATAGAAGAGTTGTTTTCTGTTGCCCCAGAAGGTCGGACCAGAACCAACGGGTTGAAATTAAATCAAAAGAGTTTCCGTCTAGACATTAGGAAGAATTTTGTAACAGTTGGAGCGGTTCCTCAGTGGAACAGGCTTCCTCGGGAGGTGGTAAGCTCTCCTTCCATGGAGGTTTTAAAGAAGAGGTTAGATGGCCATCTGTCAGCCATGCTGATTCTGTGACCTTAGGCAGATTCTGAGAGGGAGGGCATCTTGGCCATCTTCTGGTCACTGGAGGTGTGGGAGGTGGAGGTGGTTGTGAATTTCCTGCATGGTGCAGGGGGTTGGACTTGATGACCCTGGTGGTCCCTTCCAGCTCTATGGTTCTATTCTATTCTATAATGAAGTCTCACAAGACTAATAGCAAGTGCTGTACTGTGTTCAACACTACACAGTGAAATATAGTCAGTCAAGTCAAATATAAATTGTCCATTAAAGTATATGGAATAAAGCAGCAGTGTTGAAACATAAATTCAGTGAAGAGACAATGAGGCGGGACGGAGTTCTGGTAAACTCCCGTTTCAATCTATCTTCTTCAGTCATCAAGATCAAAATGCTCAAAACTGGGGGTGTCGTTTCCGTTCTCTAAAGTAAAGGGAGTTTAATATGGATGTGATGCCATAGAGTTCACCCTCTGATGCGGTCATTTCCTCCAGGTGAAGGGATCTCAGTAGCCGGGAGATCAGCTGTAATTCCAGAACTCCACCCTCCCCACCTGGAGGTTGGCAACCCTACTCTCAGAGGATCTATTCCGTCTCAGACGACACAACGAGAGATCAAAATTAAGGATGCGCCACCTGTTCCTTAGCCCGCTACTGCAACCCTTTCCTTGAAAAACCCAACGACCTATTCTGGGTAGACCGAACGGGGTCAGTCCAGACGGGAGCTGTCCAGTTCGGCGGTTGACGTCTGTCCCAAACTGGCTCCAACCTCGGTCCTCCTTTCAGTCTTGAGAAAATTAAAAGCGCCCTTGGAAAAACAAAACCGAAGAACAAAAGATCCCCCGAGGGCAAAGCTGTCCTGTTAATTAAAGAGAACCTGGTTTGTAACCATCACCCTTATAAAAAAAAAGACTGGGGGAAACCAGAAGCGGGCCAGCTAGCTTTAACAGTCTATCCAATATACCCAGATTTACATCCTTTTCCTTTCTCAAAGCTAGCGGCTGCCGGTTATGCAATCGCTTACGACCATGTACTAATAAATTGGGTACAGGACAACATCAAATTAGACGTGATTTTGAATATCTCGTCCCAGAAATCCTTGTTTGGGGGTTTAACATCTTCTCTGGCGCAACCCAAGGCCAAGATTCCGGATATCTACCCTATTTTCCCTTTCCTCCTGTTAAATTCCTCTCCTCCGTACAGTGCTCGCATTTTCTAATGTCACTCGCGTGAGTCAGTGAATCAACGTGATGCTTATTTCGAGGGAGAAGCGTCGTCCTGTGTTGAGAGAGGGTGTGCACATTGGATGCAAACCCAGACAACAGGCTTGCGCAACGCCGGCAAATGTACAAAGCCAACAGGAAAAAGGAAAGAAGTGAATGCTTGGTCATGAAACTATAAAGAAATAGAGAAGGAAATGAACTGGGTACTGTTCATAGGGCTGGTTATTTGAACAAACAATACCTGAAAGGGATGAGGGCCCTGTAATGAAATGATAACTATATTTGTCATTTTTCCAGGCAGTTTTTCGTTTTTGTACCCTCCCAGTGGAAGGGACCACCAGGGTCATCTAGTCCAACCCCCTGCACAATGCAGGAAATTCACAACTACCTCCCCCCACACCTAGTGACCAGAAGATGGCCAAGATGCCCTCCCTCTCATCCTCTGCCTAAGGTCACAGAATCAGCATTGCTGACAGATGGCCATCTAACCTCTTCTTAAAAACCTCCAGGGAAGGAGAGCTTACCACCTCCCGAGGAAGCCTGTTCCACTGAGGAACAGCTCTAACGGTTAGAAAATTCTTCCTAATGTCTAGATGGAAACTCTTTTGTTTTAATTTCAACCCGTTGGTTCTGGTCCGACCTTCTTGGGCAACAGAAAACAACTCGGCACCCTCCTCAATATGACAGCCCCTCAGGTACCTGAACATGGTTATCGTATCCCTTCTCAGTCTTCTCCTCTGAAGGCTAAACATACCCAGCTTCTTCTTCCTATTCTCATAGGACTTGGTCTCCAGACCCCTCACCATCTTGGTTGCCCTCCTCTGGACACGTTCCAGCTTGTCTACATCCTTTTTTAAATTGTGGTGCCCCAAACTGAACACAGTACTCTAGCTGAGGTCTAACCAGAGTGGAGTAAAGAGATACCATCACTTCGCGTGATCTGGACACTAAACTTCTATTGATGCAGCGCCTCCCCTTCCGCTCCCCACAACAGATACCCTGTGAGGTAGGTGGGGCTGAGAGAGCTATGACTAGCCCAAGGTCACCCAGATGGCTTCATCTGTAGGAGTGGGGAAACAGACCTGGTTCTCCAGATCAGAGTCCACTGCTCCAAACCACTGCTCTTAACCACTACACCACGCTGGCTCTCGTGGTTCAGGTGTCGGACTAGGACCTGAGAAACCCAGGTTCGAATCCCCACTCGCACCATGGAAGCTTGCTGAGTGACCTCAGCCAGCCATACACTCTCAGCCCTGACCCTGGCTAATATTTGGATGGGAGACCTCCAAGGAATACCAGGGGCGTGACATGGAGGCAGGCAATGGCAAGCACCCCTCAAACGTCTCTTGCCTTGAAAATCCTATGGGGTCACCATAAGTCAGCTGTATAGGGTTGCCAGGTCCCTCTTCGCCATCAGCAGGAGGGTTTTGGGGTGGAGCCTGAGGCGGACGGGGTTTGGAGAGGGGGGGGACTTCAATGTCATAGAGTCCAATTGCCAAAGCGGCCATTTTCTCCAGGAGAAGTGATCTCTATTGGCTGGAGATCAGTTGTAATAGCGGGAGATCTCCAGCCACCACCTGGAGGTTGGCAACACTACAGCTGTAGCCTGGAGCTCAGCTGCAATTCCAGAACTCCAGCCACCACCTGGAGGTTGGCAGCCCGACGTTCAGAGGATCAATTCCATTTTAGCAAACACAACAAGAGATCAAAATTAAGGATGTTCCTCCTGTTCCTTAATCTGCAACCGCTGGCCATAATTAGACAAGGAATAGAGAATAAAACTGCTGCTATCATATTGCCCAGGACGCGGGGCCATCTGCTGAAGCTGGAGGGGGTGAGATTCAAAACAGACAAAAGGACGTCTTTCTTCATACAACGCATAGTTCAGCTGTGGAACTCCCTGCCCCAGGACGTGGTGATGGCTGCCAACTTGGAAGGCTTGAAGAGGGGAGTGGACATGTTCATAGAGGAGAGGGGTATTCATGGCTACTAGTCAACATGGATACTGGTCATGGTGCATCCCTATCCTCTCCAGGATCAGAGGAGCATGCCTATTATATTAGGTGCACAAGCAGGATAATTAGGGTTGCCAGGTCCCTCTTCTCAACCGGCGGGAGATTTTGGGGGGACGGGGCCTGAAGAGGGCGGGGTTCGGGGAGGGGAGGCACTTCAATGCCATAGAGTTCAATTGCCAAAGTGGCCATTTTTCTCCAGGTGATCTGATCTCTATCGGCTGGAGACCAGTTGAATTAGCAGGAGATCTCCAGCTAGCACCTGGAGGTTGAAGAAGACAAAAACAGCACACATTTACAATGCAATTAAATATATTAAGTGCAAAAAGGTGTACAGTGAAAACAGATACAACAAACAATACACAAAATGCAACGGATCAAAAAGATAAGGGAAGTACTAAATGTTGTTGCTTATCAATAACTTGACAATTTCTTTTACAGAGTTCGGATTTCCAGGTAAGTGCAATTGTCCAAAATTTTTTGAGGACATACGAACAACTAGAACAGCAGGAAAAGATGAAGATGGACGAGTTGTCTAGATCGTCATTCACGTTTCGCCAAGGCTTCATCAGCTGATCAATTTCTCAATAAGAATTCTATACAAATATATGACCATAATAGGTGCAATTCCAACTGCCCAAGGACTTAATAATGAATCAATGTAGAGGCACCTGGTTGGCCACTGTGGGAACTTGATGGGCCTTGGTCAGACCCAGCGTGGCTTTTCTTATGTTTTTATGCCACGCTTTCCTCGAAAAACCTACTCCGGGTAGACCGAACAGTCAGTCCAGACAAGAGCTGTCAGGTTTGGCTGTTGACGTCTGCCACAAAATGCTGCAGCCTCCCTCCTTCTTTCGCGCTTGAGAAAATTAAAAGCACCCTTGGAAAAAACGAAAAGGACAAAAGATCCCCCGAGGGCAACTCGGTCTTGTTAATTAAAGAGAGGCTGGTTTGCAGCTACCACGCTTATAATGATAATAATAAAAAAGACCGGGCAAAACCAGAAGCCCGGCCGGCTCGCTTTAACAGTCTTGCCAATTAACCTAGATGTACGTTCTGGCTTCCTCAAAGCTAGCGGCTGCCGGTTGTGCAATTGCGTCCCAAGACTGGCCAATAGGCCGGGTAAAGGAAAACATCACATTCGACGCGATTTCCGGGATCACCGTTGGTCAGCCGTGATCTGCCAGCAAAACAACAAGACAGTTAAAGCTGAATCTCAGAAAAAGCCTTGCGACAATATTATTCTTCCCCAAGTAATAGGTTTATCTCTCCGATCTGATTCCTGACGGTTATGGTGGCATAATCACATTCCCCCCATTTTACGGTTGTTGAGTATGTAGCTATATAAATTACCCAGGCGTGCAAAGGAACCGGCCCGAAACAAATTCTCTGAAACTAGATTTGCTGACCTTTGCCTCTGTTCCGAACTTTCCTTCTAAGAAGCACCAATACAAAATGCTAATTGGACCCGTTTGCTATTGAGCACAACCTTCTTGAACACATGAACACATGAAGCTGCCTCCTACTGAATCAGACCCTGGGTCCATCAAAGTCAGCGTTGTCTACTCAGACCGGCAGCGGCTCTCCAGGGTCTCAGGCGGAGGTCTTTCACATCACCTAGTTGCCTGCTCCCTTTAACTGGAGATGCCGGGGATTGAACCTGGGACCTTCTGCATGCCAAGCAGACGCTCCACCACTGAGCCATAGCTCCTCCCTTCTTGGGCTCAGTCAGGTTGAGAAAGCCAGCCAGAGATTGGCCATGGAAGCTTCTAGGGATGGGAAATAGAGGGGAGAAGGGAGAAAGCTAGAGGTTCAGGCTAGGGTTTCCAGGTCCCTCTTCGCCACTGGTGGGAGATTTTGGGGCAGAGGAGGGGCCGTGGCTCAGTGGTAGAGCATCTGCTTGGCCTGCAGAAGGTCCCAGGTTCAATCCCTGGCATCTCCAGTGAAAGGGACTAGGCAAGTAGGTGATGGGAAACACCTCTGCCTGAGACCCTGGAGAGCTTAGAGGAGGGGCTGTGGCTCAGTGGTAGAGCATCTGCTTGGCCTGCAGAAGGTCCCAGGTTCAATCCCTGGCATCTCCAGTTAAAGGGACCAGGCAAGTAGGTGATGTGAAAGACCCCTGCCTGAGACCCTGGAGAGCTGCTGCCGGTCTGAGTAGACAACACTGACTTCGATGGACCAAGGGTCTGATTCAGTATAAGGCAGCTTCATGTGTGTTCAGAGCCTGAAGAGGGCGGGGTTTGGGGAGGAGAAGGACTCCAATGCCAGAGAGTCCAATGGCCAAAGCGGCCATTTTCTCCAGGGGAACTGATCTCAGTCGGCTGGAGATCAGTTGTAATAGCAGGAGATTTCCAGCTAGTACCTGGAGGTTGGGAACCCTAAATTATACCCTGTTGAGGTCCCTCCCCTCCCTCTCCAGGCTCCACTCCCCAAATCCCCAGGTGTGTCCCAACCCAGAGCTGGGAACCCTACCTATAGCAACCGTCCCCCTTGTGAGATGCCACCAGGTACAAATTCGGGTCAACATGAACTGGATCCACCGTTCGCCAGCTGTTCGATTTCGCCTGTTCCCGTAACAGGCCGCTTCCGAAAGCCTCCCAAAATACAGGGTAGGATAAATGCCCCCATCAAGAAAGGCAGCTGAAGAATGCGACCTTCTCGGGATGTTGCACGCCGGGCGGCAAAGAAGAAAGGGGGCCGCGCGGGCCAAGCTCTGCAGCAATTGCTCCGGTGCGCAAAACAAATTTACCCACCGCTCAGTGTATTATTATCCGTCGAAACATTTAATCTTGGCCTTTCCTGTCCCCCCCCAACCCTGTTGACTGCATGTTCTGTACTTTCTCTTTCCTTGCCACAGACTCGGCAATCTTCACAATGCCGGGTCACCGGGCGATCAATGTTTGGTCTCTTTTTCAGGGTTGCAAATACAGAAACGCTGATAAGGGTAGCAGCTGCTGGCCGAGGGGAGGTTGGCAAATTGTGTGTGTGTGTACGTGCGTTTTTGTCAGCTGTCGGGAGCCTCGTTCTTCTCCCTTCGTCAAAACCGCAACGGGGAATGGGTTTGCCACCCTCGCACAAACACACACCCGGCGAGAAGAGGCGGTGTCTTTTCATACGCATTTGTTGGAGGGGCTTCCATAACCTGTCCTTTGCTTCTCAAGCCAAGCCCCTCACGCACATTTATTTGACAAAACCCGAGTGGAAACAAGACCCAGGGCTCAAAAACGAGATCGGAACATGCCCGCCGTATAGGGTTGCCAATAGGGTGGCCAACTGCCAGGTAGTAGCAGGAGATCTCCTGCTAATTCAACTGATCTCCAGCCGATAGAGATCAGAGCACCTGGAGAAAAAGGGCCGCTTTGGCAATTGGACTCTATGGCATTGAAGTCCCTCCCCTCCCCAAACCCCGCCTTCCTTGATGTCTGAAGTCTGGAGATCAGTCGTAATTCCAGGAGATCTCCAGACGCAACCTGGATGTTGGCCACCCTACAAATCGGAGGAAGAAAGCCAGAAGGAACATTCCCTGGTGTTCCTTGGTCTGACTTCCCTCTGCCAGATTCCTACCTTCACCCCCCCTCCATCTCCTTTCTTTTCCTCATCCCCCTCCAATGTCATTTCCCACATTTGTGCGTTCAACGTTATTATTTGCCTTCCAATGGCGCCCGGTTCGGGTTTTGCAACAGGACGAGCCGTTCCCAAAAGTCATCCTGACTCTCTGCAAAGATCTCTGCAAAAGTCATCCTGACTCTCTGCAAATAAATCCTCATTAGGATTTATCAGCTCCGGATGGAAGCAAGGCCTCCGTCAAAACAGTCGGTCAGATAAACGCTGGGACAATACTCACTCGGATGGCCCGAAACCTTTCAGGAGTCGGACCAGACGGTCCATCCCACCAAATACCAGACCAAAGGAATTACCCTGAACAGTTAGAAGCAATTACCTCCGTCAAGGACTTGAGCTTGAAGGACTCCCCCAGCCCGCCATGGGTTACCAGCCTCCAGGGGCTGGAGATCTCCTGGGATTACAACTAATCTCCAGAAAACAGCTGGGAGCTTCCTCTTTAGGGTTGCCAACCTCCAGAACCTGGAGATCTCCTGTTATTACAACTGATCTCCTGCCGAGAGAGATCAGCTCCCCTGGAGAAAATGGCCACTTTGGCAATTGGACTCTATGGCATTGAAGTCCCTCCCCTCCCCAAACCCCTCCCTCCTCAGGCTCCGCCCCCAAAACCTCCCATCAAAGAGAAGGCCGCGATTATTTGAACCATTTCGCCTAACAGGTGGTCCTATAGTTATGTCGGTTGGTATCGCTTGCAACCAATGCGCTCCAATTGGAGCATCTCTGCAGAGGATTGCAGTGTGAACCTGTCAAAAAAAGTTTTCAATTAGTTCGTCGGATCCAACGTCGCAGAAGGGCTGGAACAGACAGACCTTGTTCTGATCTGCCAAATTGTACCTTTCCTCTTTCCTCTACTACAAGCATAAAAAGGTAAAGGTCCCCCTGTGCAAGCACCGGGTCATTCCTGACCCATGGGGTGACGTCCCATCCCGACGTTTCCAAGGCAGAATTTGTTTGCGGGGTGGTTGGCCAGTGCCTTCCCCAGTCATCTTCCCTTTACCCCCAGCAAGCTGGGTCTTCATTTACACTATACTGCAGTCTTTTAAGTGTGCATCAGCATTATGTCTAAAAAAAACCCCATAATGATAATGAACAAGTTTGAAATATTGAAATAGCGCGAGAATTACCAAAATGTGACGCAGAGACACAAAGTGAGCACGCGCTTTTCGCCGATACCTTTGCTTGAAAACGCGATACCTGCGAAACCTAATAAAATGAGGTGTGCCTGTATTCTAGGGTTGCCAGGTCCCTCTTTGCCACCGGGGGGAGGTTTTTGGGGCGGAGCCTGAGGAGGGAGGGGTTGGGGAGGGGCTTCAATGCCATAGAGTCCAATTGCCGGAGCGGCCATTTTTTCCAGGGGAACTGACCTCTATCGGCTGGAGATCAGTTGTAACAGCAGGAGATCTCCAGCTAGCGCCTGGAGGTTGGCAAACCCTGCTGTATCCCTGTGATGTAACGGCCGCCTGTTACCTTCGATTGCCCCAATATTTGTGAGCTGTCATCGAGAGGGTGACACGATCCGTCAGCCTTGCGATTAATGCTTAACCGGCAGTTGACATCCCGTTATTGACATCCCGTTATCGAGGTTTTTGGGTAACCGGTTTGGCGTGACTCCAGAAGGCTTTGGACCACGACATCTGCTAGTTTCCCTTTCCCTCTTTCCACACTGTTTGCATCCCCTTTCTTTTGGCCACGGATCATTGCTACGTCACCCGCCTCTCATTCTCCCTCCAGCCCGGTTACAATTTTCTTCACCATTCCTTTATCTCCCAAAGTTTCCTTACTGATCCCGTGAGCGCCTTTGGATCTCTGAGTCGGCGTGGTGAGCGCTGTTGTGGCAGCTACTGCCAAAGCAATGATTTTTAAAAAAGAAATCTTTATAGGGCTGCCAGGTCCCCCCTCTCCTCCTTATACAAAGAGTTTGAGTGGTATAAGGCTCCTCGTGATCACCCGAGCTTTGTCCCAAAAGCCTCCTGCCAGAGGAGAGGGGGGTACACGTGCATGCATGTTTGCCTGCCGACCCTCAGCTGGTCGGCGGGCAGAGGGGTGAATTGCCGAGGGTTTGCCCGCCACCACCGGGCACCTGGCAACCCTAAATCTGCACAGCCAATCAAATCTCCAACGGCCAATCAGAGGTAGGGTTGCCAGGTCCCTCTTTGCCACCAGCGGGAGGTTTTGGGGGCGGGGTCTGAGGAAGGTGGGGTTTGGGGTGGGACTTCAATGCCATAGAGTCCAATGGCCAGAGCGGCCATTTTCTCCAGGGGAACTGCTCTCTATCAGCTGGAGATCAGTTGTAACAGCGGGAGATTTCCAGCTAGTACCTGGAGGTTAGTCAAGCATATGCAGTCACAATGGCTAAAAAAATTCTTTTGTGTATGTAGAAAAACCAACAACACAAATCTTTTACAATGTGTACAATAACCTCTTATAAATTTTATCTGGCTTTGTTACTTCACAATAACCATATATATTGTACACGTTTACAATGGCAACAGTAAATGATAACAACCCCAAAAAAGGGGCGTTTAAAGGACCATATACAACCAAGACAGGAGTCCGGTAAGTATCCTGTTTCACGTTATATTTCTTCAGTTGGTGTGTATATATTGTCCCATAACTTATAGGTAATATCAAAATAAATTATTCTCTTTCTTTTGCAAAAAAAGAATTTTTTACACAAAAGAATTTTTTTAGCCATTGTAACTGCATATGCTTGACTAACTTCCTATACTGTGGTCCAAGTACTATATATTTTAGTACCTGGAGGTTGGCAACCTTAGCAATGCATCTCAATTTCTATGATTTAAGCACAATCTCCTCCAATTTGGGGCGGGGGGGCGGGGTGAGAGATCCCACCAACCCCAGAATAATGAATGCAAAAGCAGGATTTTTCGACAGAGTTTGGACTGTCGAAAAAAGCCACAGCGGGGCCAGTATGTTGGTTTAGGAGGCTGCAAAAAAAAAGAAAGAAAAAAGAATCCATCGCCTGTCTCGTGCTTTTTGGCAAACGCTCCTCCATAAAAGATTCCCGGCTCTCGCTCCATCCCCACCGTGTGGCACCCATTCACGTGGTGTTCGTTTTCACACCGCCAACCCTTTCTTATCAATTGTGCGGGCTTTGTGCACACGGGGGGGGGGGAATATCTCGATTGTTCCCGTACTCGAGATTGCAGAGCCAGCCGGAGATGAGAAATTACCGGGACGCGGTCAAAGCCAGGCCCCCGAAGAAATCAACATCCAACATAAAAGCCAGGGACGCCTTCTTGTTTTCGATCCTTTGTGGGTAAACACTCCCACTTCCACATGGTTGCCCGTGGCTTTGTCTACATTTCCCGAAAGGTTTCTTTCCATCTTTCTCTTGGGGGGGATTTTTCCAGCATATGATGCGCGGAGAATATTTTTACCTTTTTTTTGTTGATACATTTATTTTTAATGCCGATATTTTTATCTGGCCTTTGAACAAATCCACTCACCCGTAAAATACGAGAATGGAAGGTTTCACGGGTGTTAAATTAGAACGGAATATGTCAATAGATCCGAAGGCCTAGATTAGCGGTGCCAAGGGAGCCGTCATGGTACCTGCCAAAACTGGTGCCCAAGTGTTTTTTTAGAAAGCGGGCAGGACTTTGCCCAGCAGAGTTTCTGTTTGGCCACGGGAGATTTGATTGTGCAGATTTTTTAAAAAGTCGCTTTGTCTGCAGCAACTGATCTCCAGCCGAGAGAGATCTATTCCCCTGGAGAAAATGGCCGCTTTGGCCATTGGACTCTATGGCATTGAAGCCCCTCCCCAAACCCCGCCCTCCCCAAAAACCTCTAGACGGTAGCGAAAAGGGACCCGGCAACCCTAATGATGGTATCGTCCTCAAGTGATCTGCAGCCTACATCCAGATGTTCCACAGCTGAGCACAGGTACCGTTTCCCTTAAGTTGTGATCTGGGTTGTGGATCAGAGGTCGCCGAGCCGTTTCGGTTCCCCGAGATGACCGCTCTGATAAGGATTTTAAAAACAAGACTCCTTGGTTGACCAAGCGTGGTTAGTAGGGTTGCCAGGTGCCCGCTGGTGGCGGGGAAACCCCCGGCAATGTGCCCCTCTGCCCACCGACCAGCCGAGGGCCGGCGGACAATCGTGCCCGCACGTGCCGGCACGGCACTGCCACATTTACAACCGGAAGCGCCGCCTCGCGAGGAGCCTTAGACCAATCAAACTCGTAGACCGCTCAAGATCAGAAACGAAACCCCCCGCCGAAGGTGAGCGGGGACCTGGCAACCCTAGTGGTTAGCTCTTGGCAAGAGACCAAGGGTCTAACAATAACCCCCAGTCCTATTACGAGAGAGTTCACAGGGGGTGAACCAAGGATGACCCTTAGGTATATCGAGATGCCTCTGAGCTCAGGTGAAGGGTCCGGTGCATGCCACCCTCTCTTGGGCTGCATCACGCCGTGTCTCAGAAGAACCGAGGTGACTCTTGACCTGAGTTCATGCGGCAACCTCGTTCAACCCATCTGCAGTAAACAAAAGCTCAATGGTTAAGCGTTAACCCCAAACTACCTATTAGGGCAGCCAGGTGACTCCTTCCTAAACCTGTCCGGTAATGTTTAGCGAGCAAGTCGGCATAACGTGGTGGCGTCGGGCTCGGAGTTGCCCCGCCTCGCACAAGCGGGTGGCGGCCAATCGGGCAGGATGGGACCCCCATGACAACGGGCCAGCGTAGGGTTGCCAACCTCCAGGCAGTGGCTGGAGATCTCAAGGACTTGAGCTTGCAAGGACTTCCAGATGTGCTTGAGAAGTTCCCCACTTCCCAGCTACCCAATTCAGATGAGGACCGTGGCACACAGAAAGGAGGGGCTTATACCTTGCACACCCAGTACCATTTTCCTGCGTGAACCAGTTCTGTAGAGTTGCTAAGATTGCCAGGTCCTTCTTTGCCATCGGTGGGAGGTTTTTGGGGAAGAGCTTGAGGAGGGACTTCAATGCCATAGAGTCCAATGGCCAAAGCGGCCATTTTCTCCAGGGGAACTGATCTCTATCGGCTGGAGATCAGTTGTAATAGCGGGAGGTCTCCAGCCACCACCTGGAGGTTGGCAACCCTAGGAGTTGCTGAGGATTACCAACCTCAAGGCGGAGCCATTTGGAGAAAATGGCAGCCTCCTCCCCGAAATTGCCTCCCACCCCTTTTAAAGCCGCCAAATCTAGCGACCGTCACCATGTCCTGTGGCAGGGGAGTTCCACGGGTGAATTGCGCATTGTGTGCACATGGGGTATGGGGACTCCTAGATAAAGATGCGACTGCATGCTTGGAGCAACAGGCTAACCCCCCCCCCCCCGGTCAGGCAGGAATGGCAGGTTAAAGGCAGGCGTCAGATATTCTGGGACTGCAAAAGACAGATTCAGTCATGAATCGGGGTGCGCGACCGGGGTGGGTGGGAGAATAAACCACCCTCTCTCTCTCCAGTATTGCTCACAACCTTTCCCTGAAATACAGCCGCTGCTGGAAATGCTTTGCTAATGGCTTCAATGACGCCACCCTTCCAGCAAATATCTCCTTTGGCAGCTGCCAACAGCTTGGGAGGGCAGAATCCATTTGGCCAGTAGACTGCAAAATGCCAGAAGCGCCGCGCATTAAGGATGCCGAGAAGCTGCCGTGCTGGTTCGAATTCCCTGACGGTGCAGCTTCCCTTCAAACACTTAGCGTAAATTATATCTTTGGGGCGGTTGTTTTGTTTCCCGCCCCCCCATGGGGTGCTTTGCCCGAGTGAGCTATGGGGGATTGTCCGAGAGCCAACAAAACCGCTCCATGCCGCGTGAGGTCTTTTGTGTCCACTGTATACAACAGCGCAATCTGCTTTTGAGAGCCAGCGTGGTGTAGCGGTTAAGATCCGCGGACTCCGATCTGGAGAACCGGGTTTGGTTCCCCGCTCCTCCACATGAGCGGTGGAGAATTGGAGAATTGTGTTTGATTCCCTGCTCCTCTACACGAGCAGCAGACTCTAATCTGGTGAACTGGGTTGGTTTCCCCACTCCTCCCCATGAAGCCTGCTGGGTGACCTTGGGCTAGCCGCAGTTCCCTCCAAACTCTCTCAGCCCCACCTACCTCCCAAGGTGTCTGTTGTGGGAAGGGGAAGGGAAGACGATTGTAAGCCGGTTTGATTCTCCTTGAAAAGGTAGAGAAAATACAAAAACTCTTCTTCTTCTTCTTTTTATGCATGTGGTCTCTAGGTTTTCCAGCCTCCAGGCAGAGCCTGGAGATTTCCGGGAATCACAACTGATCTCCAGGCCACAGGGATAGGGTGTGAGACGGGATGCGAGACTAGATGGACCATTGCTCTGATCCAGCAGGATTCTTCTTCTGTTCTTCTGTTCTGTTCACTGAGAATCAGCAAAGAGGGACCCTCTTTGTTCAACAAAGGCAAAAGCCCCGAGAATCAGGATTTTGAAAAACGAAATGAGAAAGAGCAGACAGGCCTTTCTCCAGCCCTCGCTGCCAGCCGGTTCAAAGGAAAGAAAAAGAAAACCAAACCCTGTGAACCATGAAATGCCACCATCTTGAAAAACACCAAGTCTGAACCCTATCAAGGATGAAGAAGAAGAAGAAGAGAAGAAGAAGAAGAAGAAGAAGAAGAGTTGGTTTTTATATGCCGACTTTCTCTACCACTTAAGAATCAAACTGGCTTACAATCACTTTCCCCTCCCCGCAACAGACACCCTGTGAGGGAGGTGGGGCTGAAAGAACTGTGACTAGCCCAAGGTCACCCAGCTGGCTCCACGTGGAGGAGTGGGGAAACCAACCCGGTTCACCAGATGAGCCTCCGCCGCTCATACGGAGGAGTGGGGAATCCAACCCGGTCCTCCAGATCAGAGTCCACCGCTCCAGACCGCCGCTCTTAACCACGACACCATGCCGGCTCCCATTTCAGAAGGCGAGATTCACTGCGTCGGCCTGCAGAAAAAGAACAGGGCTGGGGCCTTTGCCGGGAGAAAATATGGCAGGGTCGCTCTGTTTTGTGGGTACTTGCTTGGGTTGCCACAGCTCCGAGTTGGGAAACTCCGGATTTGGGGGGTGGAGCCAGGGACTTCAATGAGGTATGATGCCATAGAGTCCATCTTCCAAAGCGGCCCTTTTCTCCAGGGGAACTTATCTCTGTCATCGGGAGATCGGTTGCAATAGCACCCCACGGTGTCCCTCCCCTCCCCAACCCCCCCACTCAGTCTCCACCCCCAAAACCTCCAGGTATTTCTCAACCCGGAATTGGCAACCCTACACACGAGCGAGCTGGCAGGGAAAGACATACAGTCAGGAAGTTGGGTGTGCGCCGGCAGGCAGAAGAGGCGAGCAAAGCACTCTCTGCCCAAGGCCCCCCAAACCCTGGGTATGGCCCTGCTCTCCTGTAACGGGGCAGGAGCGCTTTCCCAGACTTGCGACCTAAAGGGTTCCCAAGGCTGGGATTGACCCCTGTGTTCGAGTTAGGACAGTTTCTCCAAGCCATGGGACATTCAGTATAAGGCAGATTCAGTATAAGGCAGCTTCATGTGTCCATAGGAATAATTTTCTAGGGGAGGGGCCGTGGCTGAGTGGTAGAGCATCTGCTTGGCATGCAGAAGATCCCAGGTTCAATCCCTGGTATCTCCAGTTAAAGGGACCAGGAACGTAGGTGATGTGAAAGCCTGAGACCCTGGAGAGCCGCTGCCGGTCAGAGTAGACAATACTGACTTGGATGGACCAAGGGTCTGATTCAGTATGAGGCAGCTTCATGTGTTCATGTGTTCAATGCCGCAGCGTCCACCCTCCAAAGCAGCCGTTTTCTCCAGGGGAACCGATCTTTGTAGTCCGGAGTTCAGTTGTAATTCCGGGAAAATCTCCAGGCTCTTCCCGGAGGTTAGGAAATCAAAAGTCTGCACTTGTATAAAGCTCAATAAAGCACATACAAAGCACTTTGCAAGCAGTTATATTGTGAGGTGGAGCCTCACCAAAACAATATCCCAAGGATATAAATACAGAGCAAGAACTTGTTATCATGCGATAAATTTACATCAGGTAAGTGTATATACACAACAAAATCAGGTGCACAAAAATTGACAATCCAGAATGGTAATGTCCAAATGAAGCACGGAACAGATTTCAAACGCAATGGGCTTCCGGTAAAATCCCCATTTCAGAGCTTTCGTCAAGCTTCAAGGAGTACCACGTGCAAGTATCACCAAAGTTTGGAGAGACATCTATTCTGCCATTCTGTTTAAGAGGCTAGCTGAGAGTCTTCCTGGAGGTTGGCAGCCCTGCTGCCTTCCCCGCCTGCCCAAAGTACATTTGGGGACCCGAGAGATGGCGAAGATCAGCTCCGAATCGTTGCGGCAGGACAGATGGCGATCGAACGAGAATCCTCGGGGGAGAGTGGGCATTTCCTTTCTTGGCACCCCGACGCTAGCAACCGCCTGCCTGCTGGGAAAGGGAGACTGGCAGCTGCCAGGCAATATCGACAGCGCCCGGGAAATGAGTTTGATTTGGACACCCGATTCTGCCGCCAGGCGGGAATCGGTGGGTCAGATCGGTTCAGCCTTCCGAGAACAGTCGTTCTCCAACTTCGTGAAGGGGGACCGCCTCGCTCCAAAGCGCGGGGTTCCCCGGACCTGCTTGCAAAACAATGCTGAGTTGCCAACTTCGGGTGGGGCCTGGGGATCTCCCGGAAATACAACTGATCTCTAGGCGACAGAGATCCGTTCCCCTGGAGAAAAATGGCTGCTTTGGAAGGTAGACTCTATGGCAGGGGTGCCAAACTCAATTGTTACGAGGACCAGATGTAGGGTTGCCAGGTCCCTCTTTGCCACCGGCAGGAGGTTTTTGTGGCAGAGCCTGAGGAGGGTGGGTTTTGGGGAGAGGAGGGACCTCAATGCCATCGAGTCCAATTGCCAAAGCGGCCATTTTCTCCAGGGGAAGGGATCTCTTTCGGCTGGAGGTCAGTTGTAATAGCAGGCGATCTCCAGCTAGTACCTGAAGGTTGGCAACCCTATCAGAAAGCCACGCAGCCCCGGTTGCGGATCTCAAATTCATCACGGCTGTCCGTCGAGGGGACGCCGGGCTCTTTGCACACACACCCCGTATCCCTGCCCCCAGCTCTGCCAGGTGGATCCTGTTCCGCTCTGAGACCTTCCCCGCTTCCCATGTACTTCGCGTACCTCCTCCGTGTTTACGTGGTGTCTTCCCTAGCTCGAGAACATATCCCCCCCCCACACACACACCACCCCCTTACATCCCTGCCGCCTGGGATGACAAGCACTTGGAGTACTCGGGGAGAAAGTTTTTCTATCCCCACCACATCGGGCACATCCGAGTCGGCATGCGCTTTTGACCTTTAGAAAGAGAAGGGATGTTCTGTCTTGGAGGTCGGCTCCGGTATCCGGCGGGTGGATTACACTGTATATACAGTATATGTAAATGGGCTCTAGCATAAGGTTTCAGAGAGAGAGAGAGAGAGAGAGAGAGATTTGTGCATTTGTGGGAGCATGAACCAGTGTGTCCCAGAAACCTTCACACAGTTTTCACAACTTTCACAAATAATGCACTTTCAATCCACTTTCGCTGCACCTTAACCATTGTTTGCAAGTGGATCTTGCCAGTTCACACAGTAAAATCCACCTTCAAAGTGGATTGAAAGAGCATTATTTGGGCTGTGTGAAAGTGCCCGTTGTAAGACACCCTGTCAGATCTCAGCACTGGCTCACCACTGGCTAGAACAACAGCAACTCATCCAAATACGTAGACGGCGTTTCAAAGGTTGAGCTACAAACCATGTAGCAAAATCACAGACTCATAGGGTTGGAAGGGACCACCAGGGTCATCTAGACCAACCTCCTGCACAATGCAGGAAATTCACAACTACCTCCCCCCCCGTGCACACACCCAGTGGTGAAGAAGAAGAAGAAGAAGAAGAAGAAGAAGAAGAAGAAGAAGAAGAAAGAGGAGGAGAAGGAGAAGGAGAAGGAGGAGGAGAAGAAGGAGAAGAAGAAGGTGGAGGAGGAGGAGAAGAAGAAGGAGAAGAAGAAGAAGAAGCAGCTTTGGTTTTTATATGCTAACTTTCTCTACCACTTAAGGGAGAATCAAACCAGCTGACAATCCCCTTCCTCTCCCTACAACAGACACCCTGTGAGGTAGGTGAGGCTGAGAGAGTTCAGAGAGAACTGTGACTAGCCCAAGGTCACCCAGCGGGCTTCATGTGGAGGAGTGGGGGAATCAAACCCCGTTCTCCAGATCACAGTCCGCCGCTCCAAACCACCGTTCTTATCCACTACACCAGGGGTCTGCAAACTGCGGCTCCCGAGCCACATGCGGCTCTTTGGCCCGTTGAGTGCGGCTCTCCGAACTTGGTTCGGAGCCCCTGCTCTTGCGCCCGCTTGCGCCGGCAGCCGGGCTGCGGAGCCGGCGCCTGAGAGAGAGAGCAGGCGAGCGGGCACACTGTCTCCCCCTTCCGCCATGGAGAATGGCCGGGTCCCCCTTTCCCTTTATGGTTGGGAGGCTAAAGCCTCCCCTACCCTCTAGCCGCGTGATTGCTGGGCGGGCGGCTTGGCGGTTCCTGGCTCCCTCGCCTATCAGCTGTTGGGCGGGGCGGGCTTCCTTTGGTAGACCTGGCCTCCGGCTGAGTCCCATTGGGAGGCCATGTCTACCCACTGGCTTTCTTGGCGGTAGACCTGGACTCTGAGGAGGGGAAAAGTCCCCCTTCAGAGGCCAGGTCTACCAATTGGCTTCTATGGGCCTCCGGAGGCCAGGTCTACTGCCAAGAAAGCCAATGGGTAGACCTGGCCTCCCAATGGGACAGCCGGAGGCCAGGTCTACCAATAGGCTTTTATGGTGGTTGACCAGGCCTCCAGACGAGGATGACGGGGAGGGGGAAATGGCAGGGACTTACAATTTAATTTTTATCAATAAATAAGATCACTATTAAGCATGATATCAAGTTTTATTCAGTGTACCTATAGTTTAATTAAGACCTAAAACTTTAATTAAAGTTTATTAAGTTAATAAACAGTGTACCTACCTATATAGTTTAAGTTTAAGAAATTTGGCTCGCAAAAGAAATTTCAATTGTTGCACAGTTGATATTTGGCTCATTGTCTAATGAGTTTGCCGACCCCTGCACTACACCATGCTGGCTTGGATGGGCTGGCTTTCTTCCCGAGCCCCCACTCTCAGGCGTCGAGCTGAGGGCTTTCCCTTAGACCAGATCTTCGGGGTTTTGGGAGTCTATGGGACAGGAGGTAGCGCTAGTTGGGAAACCGCACCATTAAATGCTGGCCCAAAGGTCAGAGGAGGAAAAGAAGCTCCCTTGACCATAGGCAGGGAGGTATTTGTAGGGCTTTCGCGCCCCGAGCCGCTACATAGGATTGCCCAACTCTTGGTGGGTAAATTCTGGAATATTTGGGGCTGGAGCCTGGGGAGGGCAGGGCTTGGGGGACGAGGAACCCCAGCGGGGTATAGCGCCATAGACTCCACCCTGCAAAGCTGCCGTTTTCTGCCGGGGAACTGATAGCCAGAATGGCATAGCGGTTAAGAGCAGTGGACTCTAATCTGGGGAACCGGGTTCGATTCTCTGCTCCTCCCCACGAAGCCTGCTGGGTGACCTTGGGCCAGTCACAGTTCTCTGAACTCTCTCAGCCCCACCGACCTCCCAAGGTGTCTACTGTGGGAAGGGGAAGGGAAGGAGGTTGTAAGGTGTCTTGATTCTCCTTAAAAGGTAAAGCAAGTCGGCACATAAAAACCAACTCTTCTCCTGGTCTGGAGAACAAGGTTGGATTCCCCACTCCTCCACATGAGCGGCGGACGCTGATCTGGTGAACCGGGTTGGTTGCCCCTCTCCTCCACGTGAAGCCAGCTGGGTGACCTTGGGCTAGTCACACTCTCTCAGCCCCACCTGCCTCTCAGGGTGTCCGTTGTGGGGAGGGGAAGGGAAGGTGATTGTAAGCCGGTTTGATTCTCCCTTAAGTGGTAGAGAAAGTAGGCATATAAAAACCAACTCTTCTTCTTCTTCTTCTTCTTCTTCTTCATTATCATCATCATCATCATCATCATCTCTGGAGTCTGGAAGTCAGTTGTCATTCCAGGCAACCCTAGCCAGGGACCAGACCCGGCCCTGGACGCGATCGGGTGGCACCAATCCCAGTTCTGTGAGCTTCCTAAGCTGGGGCTAATTACCTGAGTCAGTTTGGAGAGAACATCGAGAACTAGAATTAGAGAGGAACAGGCCGAAAATTAAATGCCGTACAGCTGTGAGAGGGAAGGGGGGGGGAGATCGGGCCCTTCTGCGTCCCCCCTCCTCTTTACTTAAGTCTCCTCCAATCAGATTTGTGGACTCCAGGTAGGAAGAGTCCCACCCACCCCCCCAAAAAAAATACCGCACCACTGTCCCTGAAGCATCAGATGAGTAGAAATGAGTGGCAGAGATGCGCAACCTCTCAGGGCTTTCATCAATGTCACCGAGAGAACATTGGCTAATGGCTGTTTAATTGGCCAGAGCCGGCAGCGTCCCCCGCCTCTCTCTTTGCACGGGAAGATTAATGCCAATGCGCGGAGAAAGTGAGTTGCCCCCAGTGGGATTCGGATGTTCTCTGCCTGCCTGCCTCTGTTTCCCTGGCCATGCTCTCTGTACCCAAATGTCTTGGCTCGTGCATGCTCGGGGTTTCTGAATACTGATTAAGGCCGAATTAGAGCATGCGCGTTGCTCGGTAGCATCATTCCTTTTATTAAAAAAAACTGCGAGGAACCTTGTTTTACCAATATTCCTTTTTATTATTAAGCTTGCATGACCCAAAGGCCTTGAGCATAAAAGAAGAAGAAGAAGAAGAAGAAGAAGAAGAAGAAGAAGAAGAAGAAGGAGGAGGAGGAGGAGGAGGAGGAGGAGGAGGAGGAGGAGAAGAAGAAGAAGAAGAAGAAGAAGAAGAAGAAGGAGGAGGAGGAGGAGGAGGAGGAGGAGGAGGAGGAGGAAGAGAAGAAGAAGGAGGAGGAGGAGGAGGAGGAGGAGGAGGAGGAGGAGGAGAAGAGTTGATATTTATACCCTGCTTTTCTCCACCTTTAAGGAGTCTCAAAGGGGCTTACAATCGCCTTCCCCTCCCCACAACAGGCACCTGGTGAGGTAGGTGGGGCTGAGAGAGTTCGGAGAGAACTGTGACTGGCCCAGGGTCGCCCAGCAGGGTTTGTGTGGACGAGCAGAGGATCAGCCCCGGTTCTCCCGATTAGAGCCCGGCGCGCATGTGGAGGAGTGGGGAATTGAACCCAGTTCTCCAGATTAGAGTCCACCGCTCATGTGGAAGAGCGGGGAATCAAACCCGGCTCACCAGATTAGAGTCTGCCGCGCATGTGGGAGAGTAGGGAATCAAACCCAGTTCTCCAGATTAGAGTCCACTACACCACCTAACCACTAAACCACCAACACATCACAACAGACCGAACCGACAAACCAATACGACATGACAAAACAAAAAGAAAAGAAGATACCAAAATCAATACAACACAGCTATCTTGTAAAGTCTACACCACATTAAAAAAAGGTGTAACAATGAGCCTACATAATTTCTCATAAAATCAACAAAATAGTACTCGTTTTAACCACGTTTTAGGGGGATCACTATTGTCAGACATTTTGCAACAGATCGGGGTAACGATATCGCCGAGGGCTCGACAGGGAGCTGGTAATAAACAAAATAGGAACCAACCAGATTTAGCATCATTTTTTTAATATATTTTTTATTGTTTTCTAATTTAATCACATATATTTCCATCATTCATTTAATATAATTATACAATATATATGCTGTATATCTAATCAATATAAATGTTCTATCTATTCGACTCCCCCTCTCCCCTCCTCTATCCATTTAATTATTAGCATCATTTGAACCTTTCCCCTGGACGAAGAAGAAGAAGAGTTGGTTTTTATATGCCGACTTTCTCTACCACTTAAGGGAGACTCAAACTGGTTTACAATCACCTTCCCTTCCCCTCCCCACAACACACACCTGTGAGGTCGGTGGGGCTGAGAGAGCTGTGACTAGCCCAAGGTCACCCAGCTGGCTTCATGTGTCGGAGCGGGGAAACCACCCCGGTTCACCAGATTAGCCTCCGCCGCTCACGTGGAGGAGAGGGGAATCGAACCCGGTTCTCCAGATCAGAGTCCACCGCTCCGAACCACCGCTCTTAACCACGACACCACGCTGGCTCTCTGAGAAGGTGTCGGCCGGCGCCATGACTCCCACGGGCACCATGTTAGAGATGCCTGAGCTACCACTTGGCAAAATGATCTGTATCACAGCAGGGGGATAATGTCATGACCCTCTATCTTGTACTCCTTAGAGCTAAATTAAAAGGAGGCTTCCTTCCGCTTTTTAGGGGTGGGTGCATGTTTTTTAGGGGTGAGGGCATTCTTATTTTAAAAAACACACACATTCTGACTAGCACATTAGGAGAAAAGTCGGCGGCAGAACGCGGAACCTTGCAGAGCTAGTTTTCTACAAGCAGGGATTCTTAAAACAGCACGAACGGCTTTGCTCAGGGGGCAAAGCCAGCCCCCCTGAAACAAGCACCCGTTCGTAGAACAGGTTCTGCCTTCTAAAAAAAAAATAATAATAACCAGGCTGCAACTTCCCGGCAGCTTTGCTCGGAAGAGCTTTTAGCCGATATCGATCTGTCTCCCACTTACTCGGCCCAAGAGGGCTCACTGTGTTCTTTCCTTGAGCATTTGCGCGCCCAGACTCACCCACCCGCGGCCCTGTTTTTCCAATCCAGCTCCCCGACCTGCTTCCCGCGGTGCCCTTGATTCTGATATAACCCTTGTTTTTCAGTTTCTCTATCCATCTCGACGAGCGCTGACCTCTTCTTTTTTAGAGCAGCCCCACACCGGGAGTACAGAAAAGGGCACAAGTCATTCCCAATGCATTTATTTATTTGGGGCATTTCGGGGACCTCAGGGAGCTCAGCTGGCAATGGAAAAACGCAGAAATGAACTTTAAAAGACCGAACGACACCGTAGCAAAACGCGAGCAATCCTATAAACCAGTTATCAATATCTCCTGTGTAAATTGAAAGTGGGGGGGGGGCAACATAAAACTAGCAAAACAGAAGTAGGCATAATAAAGTATCTCAAATCCAGAAGATCGGAAGTATTTTAAAACTAGCAAAGTATTTTAAAACTAGCAAAACTAGCAAAACAGAAGTAGGCATAATAAAGTATCTCAAATCCAGAAGATAGGAAGTATTTTTTTAATGGGCTCAATGAACAGATTTAATAATGATAAAAAAAGAGGTGTCAAGTCTAGGGGGCTCAGTGGTAGAGCATCTGCTTGGCATGCAGAAGGTCCCAGGTTCAATCCCCGGCATCTCCAGTTAAAAGGACCAGGCAGTACGTGATGTGAAAGGCTTCTGAGACCCTGGAGAGCGGCTGCCAGTCTGAGTAGACAATGGATGGAGTAGACTTGGATGGAGTAGACTTGGATGGACCTTGGTGATCTGATTCAGTGCAAGGCAGCTTCATGTGTTTATGTGT
This sequence comes from Euleptes europaea, assembly GCF_029931775.1. Taxonomy (NCBI): domain Eukaryota; kingdom Metazoa; phylum Chordata; class Lepidosauria; order Squamata; family Sphaerodactylidae; genus Euleptes; species Euleptes europaea. Next base: position 14,733,035 of record NC_079332.1, read on the forward strand.
GAGACTGAGAGTAGGTGACAGGCAAAAGTTCACCCAAAGAGCTTCTGTGGCAGAAGGGGGTGTCAGGAGCAGGCCATGAAGACAGTTCACGGTTGTGCTCCCAGGTGCTGTTTTGCAGTTCTCTCCAAGGCCAGTCCGTGCCCCGTGTTTAGACTTCATAGAGTCCTTCATAGATTCCTTTAGTGTGGGAATTGCCAAGAACTCCTTCCTGCCTCTGGGAGGGGGTTTGCCTGGGTTATTGGTTATCTCCTTTCCTTTTCCATATATGCCACGTGCCTTGCCTTAGCCCCTTACTAGTGCCATCCTGAATATGGCTTCTGTAACCTGTCGAGCCTAATCAATAAAACTGCTTTCGTGGACTTGCCGTCTGCTGGAATCTGTTTATGGGTTTGCCACAGGGCTGGAGCTCACAGGGGGATTCGAACCTGGATTTCCCAGATCCTAGCCCGGCACCCTGACCACTAAACCACGCCGGCTCTCTCAGACACGATGCATGTATAAAGAGCACCGACCATCTGCTCTGCCCTGTGAAGTGATGGTCTGATTCAGTAGAAGGCAGTGTAATGCCCAGATATAAGGGCTGGTATAAATTACTATGTACTCATATGCACCCACATGGAAGCTTTGGGGAAGTTGGCACCCGGGAGCCGTGAACCAACAAATCATGCTCTCTGGGCCTGGTACGGCCTCACACCAGTAGCAGCTATGGGCCTGCCCCATTCGAATGCATGATACTGACTTTCCTTTGTTCTCTGGTGAGTAACCTTGCATCTTATCTGTGGTTATTTCACCCCAGGTCTGTGTTTAGCTAAATAAAGACCTGTTGCTTTAACTTAACCTCCTCCTTGTTGTCTGTCATTGGACTCTATAAGACAACCAGGCACTTCACTTGTGCTATTGCTTTATGTGTGAATGTAAATGCAATTTTGGCACAAAGGTGCTGAGTTTTGCATTGTAGAGCCATAGGTGCCATTTTGGTTGACGTACCTGGAGGTTGGCAACCCTAGCCATCCAAGGGCCAAAGCGGCCCTTTTCTCCAGGCGAACTGATCTCTGTCGGCTGGAGATCAGTTGTAATAGCAGGAGATCTCCAGCTAGTACCTGGAGGTTGGCAACCCTAGCCATCCAGTCCAATGTCCAAAGCAGCCGTTTTCTCCAGGTGAACTGATCTCCGTCGGCTGGAGATCAGTTGTAATAGCAGGAGATCTCCAGCTAGTAGCTGGAGGTTGGAAGAAAAATAGACACCATTGTACTAGTATCAGGAAGATTAGGCAATCAGTACAGGAGCGAAAAACATATATAGTGCAAAAATAGATTTATCTGTACTACTTAACTAAACAGAACTATGTAAATACATATATATATATATACACAACAAACACAACATATACACAAATAAAGGAAGCCACAGCCTTCAATTTGCAAGATCTGAACAAGGCTGTCAAAGATAGGACATTTTGGAGGACTTTCATTCATAGGGTCGCCATGAGTCGGAAGCGACTTGACGGCACGTAACACACACACACACACACACACACCAAACAAACATGAGACCTACAATGTGATAGCAAGGTGTACCATACAGGTAACAAATTTGTATATAGAGGAAATTCAAAAAAAGATTTTAAAACGTCTCTGATAGAGTACATCCATCATCATCATCAGGCAATTTTTCCATGTAGTCTTGTATAGAAGAAGCCAAGTTCACCATGAGGATACAGCCGTTTCAAATTCTTAATTCTTAATTCTTCATCAGTCCTTCAACGGACACTCTTCTTACAGTTTCACATATTCACAAATTCACAAGATGAAGGTTACATGATGCTTCCCACGAAGGGTAAGCAATGCAATGTGTGGCCCAAGCGGCCCTTTTCTCCAGGCGAACTGATCTCTGTCGGCTGGAGACCAGCTGTAACAGCAGGAGATCTCCAGCTAACACCTGGAGGTTGGCAGCCCTGATAAAACAGCAACCCAAGATAGAAACCCACATGTTCCAGACGCCAACGGAGGACGTCACTTTGGGACCACCCAAAAGAAGAACACATTCGCCTTGTGCTGCTCTCTGAAGAGGCTCACAGCTCCATTTCCGTTCCCTATACAGCACGGCCTGTCTCTAACAGTCTGCGGCAGGGAAAAAATAAAATACTAACAGATCCTCCGGGCCTGTTTTTTATTTCTATTTACAAGCGGTACGTGTACCTGCTGTGCGCCGGCAGCAGCCAACACAGCACACGTTGTCCAAGCAAAAAGTTCTTCTGCGGCTGGGCTGAAAACCCATGTCAGCAAAAGACGTCACTCGATCCCGGCCCTGGGATGATGACCCAAAATACCACGGCTTCGACCCCCCCTTGTATGGCTTTCCGCATTCCTCAGGACCCCGGGAGAGCTGGAAGAAAGGAACAGTCTTCCTTTCTCCCTTCCCCTTTTGGCTCTTCCCAGGGTCTTTCTCTCTGGCTTTCCTTTGCACCCAAAAACACAGCTGGGAAAAGAGGCAGGGATTTTGAAAGCGTGGGGTGTCATGTTCGGGGCCGTGTTCGGGGCCCGGTGGGGTTGTTGGAACAAGAAGACGGAGAACCGGGGTGGTTTTGTGGGCAAGGACGGGGACTGGGACTCGCACACTGCCCACGAGGCACGGTGGGGCCGTGGCTCAGGTTGCCAACCTCCAGGTGAGGCCTGGAGACCCTCCCCCCCACTTTGGAAACTGACCTCCGGGCGACAGAGATCAGTTCCCCTGGAGGAAAGGGCTGCTTTGGAGGGTGGAATCTATGGCATCTAGTCAAGAAGAAGAAGAAGAAGAAGAAGAAGAAGAAGAAGAAGAAGAAGAAGAAGAAGAAGAAGAGGAGGAGGAGGAGGAGGAGGAGGAGGAGGAGGAGGAGGAGGAGGAGGAGGAGGAGGAGTTGGTTTTTATATGCCGACTTTCTCTACCTTTCGAGTAGAATCACACTGGCTTATAATCGCCTTCCCTTCCTCTCCCCACACAGACACCTTGTGTAAGGTTGCCAACCTCCAGGTACTAGCTGGAGATCTCCTGCTATTACAACTGATCTCCAGCCGATAGAGATCCGTTCACCTGGAGAAAATGGCCCCTTGGGCAATTGGAGAGTCAGCATGGGTTAGTGGTTAAGAGCGATGGTTTGGAGCGGTGGACTCTGATCTGGAGAGTTTGATCCCCCGCTCCTCCACATGAGTGTTTTGAAGTCCCTCCCCTCCCCAAACCCCACCCTCCAGGTATTTCCCAACCCAAAGATGGCAACCCTAATCTTGTGAGGTAGGTGGTGCCGAGAGAGCTCTAAGAGAACTGCGACCGGCCCAAGGTCACCCAGCTGGCTTCATGTGGAGGAGTGGGGAATCGAACCCAGTTCTCTAGATTAGAGTCCGCCACTCCTAACCACTACACCACGCCGGATCTCCAGCATCCCATCTCTACCGGTTGGCTCTCAAAGACCAGGAAAATGCGGCCCTCTCTCTTTCTGTGGTCCCCCGGACAGATTTATTTCCTGATTTCCGGGACGCCCACGGAGTAACGTCTGCAACCCCCTGCGGCTTTGGGGGTTAGGGGACTGGTTTGTTTTTTGCTTCTCCCCCTCCAGTGCTGGATGCCGGTTCTGCTGTGCGCCTCCTCCGCAACCTGCAGCCAGCCTCCCGAAAATAGCAACAGCAGCTTCCGTCAGCTGGTTTCGAACCAGCCACAGACTCATTATCCGGAGGGAACAATTAGACATCGCCAATTACCTGGGCAGCTCTTAAGAGATGCTGGAACAGGCTGGCCAGTACCCCAGTCTAATCCGGCCGGGCCCAGGACGCCCAACGTCTCCAGCTTTGCTATGATCCGCGTTTAGCATTAAAAAGGTACCGCCGGACCACTCCGATCTTTTCCTGCTCCGGTTTCGAGTTTCCTCTCGTTCTCGCCTGACCTTTCGCGGAGATGGGTGCAGAACCAGCGCTGCACAGAGCGCCGCGTCAGGAATTCGCACCACGAGATCCGGCTAGTGCGGCGTCGTGGTTAAGAGCGGCGGTTTGGAGCGGTTGATCTGGAGAACCGGGTTCGATTCTCCACTCCTCCACGTGAGCGGCAGAAGCTAATCTGGTGAACTGGATTTGCTTCTCCGCTCCTACACACGAAGCCAGCGGGGTGACCTGGGGCTCGTCACAGCTCTCTCAGCCCCACCTCCATCACAAGGTGTCTGTGGTGGGGAGGGGAAGGGAAGGCAATTGCAAGCCGGTTTGCCATTGCCTGCTTCTGCAGAGCAGCCCTGGGCTTCCTAGGTGGTCTCCCATCCAAATACTAACCAGGGCCGACCTTGCTTAACTTCCAAGATCTGATGAGATCAGGCTAGCCTGGGTCATCTAGGTCAGGGCAAGGGACATTCAGAGGCGGTTTGCCATTGCCTGCCTCTGCGTAGCGACCCTGGACTTCCTTGGTGGTCACCCATCCAAGTACTAACCACGGCCGACCTTTCTTTTTCTTTCTTTTTAATAAATTTTTATAACAAAACATAAAAACAAACAAATACAATGAAATTAACATTAAAAAAATACAAAAAGAAAATACAAAATGCAGAAGGCTATCTATATACCTTAATTATTACATTCATGATTACTAAATTATATAATTCAAAAAGATACCCCTTCCCCCTCCACCCACCAAGAAAGTGACCCTTCACCCAACTTCCGAAGAAGTGTCTAAACAGTTTTTATTATACTTAATAACACAAAAATATAAGATTATTAAAACTAATTTCTATAACTCGTTAATTAATACTGTAAAATCCTTTTTTGCCATATTATCCCAATATGAGGCGGCCTTAGACCATTTTTTTTTATTCTTCCATATCTTTTCCATGTAGGAATTCCGTTAATTTGGCCATCCTCATACATCCATAATTTCTCTCTCCAGACAATAATTGAAGGTTTATTCGCTTGCTTCCAAACTTTAGCTATCACAATTCTTGCAGCAGCAAAACTATATTGGCAGCCCTTTCTTGTGTGTGTGTGTGAAGTACCGTCAAGTCACAGCCGACTTACGGCGACCCCTTTTTGGGGTTTTCGTGGCAAGAGACTAACAGAGGGGGTTTGCCCGTGCCTTCCTCTGCACAGCGACCCTGGTCTTCCTCGGTGGTCTCCCATCCAAATACTAACCAGGGCCGACCCTGCTTAGCTTCTGAGATCTGGCGAGATCAGGCTAGCCTGGGCCATCCAGATCAGGGCAAGAGACGTTCAAAGACGGTCTCCCACCCGGAGGAAAGCGGGCGCCCCAAAACAACTTTCCACGGGGGTTTATCGACACGCCCTTTTATCCCAAGATGCCCGATTGCGTCCTGCCAATCGAAATACGCTCTTTGCAATAATTGGGCTCTTTGCAACAATTGGCCCAATTAGTGCCAAGCCGTAGCCGGCGCATAAAAGCAGCGAGAAGAAGAAGGGGGGAGAAATGTCACCGCGTCCCTGTTTGCCAGGCCGCGTCCATTCTCCGCAACCCCGTCTCTGAATGTCAAGGTTTTCCATCCAAAGGAGCGCGTCCTTGAGACGATTTCGTTGGAGGCGCTTCAAAAGAAATCTTTCACACACATACACACAACTTGGTGGCGTGACCCACTTTCGAGAGGAAAAAAGTGTACTCGGAGCATCGAGCAGAAGGCCGTATATACAATGCAATCGCTGGGTGTATTGTACCGCTTCCTGGCGTCACGGGGTGACCCGAGAGTCGCTTCTGGATGCCTTGCATGTTGGAAAAAGCCAAAAATCCCACTTAATTGATGTAATTAGCAAATCTACCCGAGGCAGGTTGCATGGAAGTTTATTGGGTCGAGATGGCCACCGTTACAGCCACAATATGAATCATAAGTCGCGGCTTCGGAAAGCCGCTCCGAGTCAGCTGTGGCGGGATTAACGGAGAGGCAGAGCACACCCCAGCATGGGAGTCTCGCCCCCACCGCCCCCTGGACTTTCAATCCACAGAACTCGAACCCGGGCCCACAGCCACACAACTCTGCACACAGCGTGGTGTAGCGGTTAAAAGCGGTGGTTTGGAGCGGTGGGCTCTGATCGGGAGAACCGGGTTGGATTCCCCACTCCTCCACATGAGCGTCGGAGGATAAACTGGTGAACTGGATTCCCCACTCCTACACATGAAGCCAGCTGGGTGACTTTGGGCTAGTCACATTCGCTCAGCCCCACCTACCTCACAGGGTGTCTTTTGTGAGAAGGGGAAGGGGATTTTAAGCCGGTTTGGTTCTCCCTTAAGTGATGGAGAAAGTCGGCATACAAAAGCCAACCCTTCTTCTTCCCCAAGTTGAAATTCCGGCAAGGCTTGAATGATACGGCGAGATTGAACGAAAAAGCTGGCCGGATCCAACCTTGCGTCTGTGCACACAGGTGACGACGTTCAAAATGCGGGGTTACCCCATGGATACAGACTCGTGGGAAATGGCCAGTGAAATCTGGAGCGAGACAGGAATGGCTGTGAAGAAATACTTCCTTTGAATCTCACACCCTCCAGCTCCAGCAGATGACCCTTGTTCTGGTATTATAAGAGGGGGATAAAAGCTTCTCCCGGTCCGTTCTCTCCACACCATGCATCATTTTATAGACCTCTAGCCTGTCTCCCCTTAACCGCCTCCTTTCCAAGCTAAACAGCCCCTAAGCGTTTCAACCGCTCCTCACAGGGCCGTTGCTCCGGCCCCTGATCGGTTTTGGTTGCTCTTTTCTGCACCTTCGCAAGCTCTGCAATATCCTTTCTTAGGTGTGGTGACCAGAACTGGACACAATCCTTTGCACCTGCACTTGAAAGGACCAGGCAATGGTTGATGCGAAAGACCTCATTGACGGTTTGAGTAGACAATACTGCCCTTGATGGACCAACAGACTATTTACCGTATTTTTCGCTCCGTAAGACGCACTTTTTTCCTCCTCAAAAGTGAGGGGAAATGTCTGTGCGTCTTATGGAGTGAATGCCGGCTGGGTGCGTGCGCGTCGGGACAGCGCGAGCCGGTGTTCTCCACCCCGACGGCCAGCTGGGAGGCGGGCTGGGCTGCACAGAGCTGGCTGGGCACATGCATGTCGGGACGGCGTGAGCCGGCGTTCCCCGCCCCGATGGCCAGCTGGGAGGAGGGCGGGGCCGCACAGAGCCGGCTGGGCGCATGTGCGTCGGGACGGCGCGAGCCGGCGCACACGCCCAGCTGGCTCTGTGCAGCCCCACCCGCCTCCCAGCTGGCCGTCGGGGCGGGGAATGCCAGCTCGAGCCGTCTCAACGCGCACACGCCCAGCCGGCATTCACTCCATAAGACAAGTTGGTGCGTCTTATGGTCAGGTGCGTCCCATGGAGCGAAAAATACGGTAAGTATAAGGCAGCTACCCGTGTTCAGGAAAGTCCATTTGGGGCCCTTTTCCAGATCACCTAGGGTTGCCATTTCCAGATCACCTAGGGTTGCCATTTCCGAGTTGGGAAATACCTGGAGATTTGGGGGGGTGGAGCCTGAGGAGGGCGGGGTTTGGGGAAGGGAGCAATTTCAATGCGGTATAATGCCACAGAGTCCACTTTCCAAAGCGGCCCTTTTCTCCAGGGGAACTGACCTCTGTCGCCTGGAGATCGGTTGTAATGGCGGGAGATCTCCAGCCGCCACCTGGAGGTTGGTGGCCCCAGGATCACCCCTTAGAGCAGACCAAGAAACGGCCTTCAAAAAATACTCATCATATATTAAAATCGCCACTGTGTGAACAGACTGCTGGACTTGATGGACCTTGGTCTGATCCAGCATGGCCGTTCTTATGTTCTTATGAAGCATTTGCAGGTCCATTCTATTTATTTCTAGGCCCCTTGTGTGACAAATAAGTAAAATAAACCTCTAAAAACTTTGCTCTTCCACAATATAACTATGGGTTATATATTCAGAGAGGCTTCCTTAGAAGAGCGTTTTGGTTTTTGCGTGGGTGGCGGACGGTTTCGCTCCGTTCCCGTTCTACCGGACCCAAATCCTGCTCCGACTGCCTGGGCTGGGCAAAAAAACCCCCCAAAGGCTTTGGGCGGCTCTCTTTGTACCGATAAACTCAGCCGGTAGGATTTAAAACGAAAGCGATCCGAGCGGCAGAGGAGGGAACGAAACGTGCGCCTGAAGGCCTTCGGAGAGGCCAAACTAATGATATCTATCGGCGATGCAGCTTCTCCGGCTGGACTTAGGTTACTACCTGGAGATCTCCTGTTATTACAACTGATCTCCAGCGGATAGAGATCAGTTCCCCTGGAGAAAAGGGCCACTTTGGCCATTGGACTCCATAGCATTGACGTCCCTCCCCTCCCCAAACCTCCTCAGGCTGCGCCCCCAAAACCTCCCACCAGTGGCGAAGAGGGACCTGGCAACCCTGTTCATCTCCCATGCGACACCCCGCAGGGTCGTTGTGAAGATTCGGAAGGCTTTAAGATCCTTCCCTAATTCTGCGCAACAGCCCTCCGAGATTTGCCGTTGGACAGAGGGAGAGGCGAAGCACTGAAAACTCTGGGTAGCCCTGAGGACTGTGTGGTGTCGCGGCTGGAGTGTCAGGCTAGGATCTGGGAGACCTGGGTTCGAATCCCCACTCTGCCACGGGAGCTAGCGGGGGGGCCTTGGGCCAGCCACACACTTTCAACCTAACCTACCTCACAGGGTTGTGGTGAGGATAAAATGGAAGAGGGGAGAACGTCGTGAGCCACTTCGGGTCCCTGCTGCAGAGATAAGAGTTGCCAGCTCCAGCCTGGGAGATACCTGGAGATTTTGGGGGGTGGAGCCGGTGGAGGGCGGGGTTTGGGGAGGGGAGGGGCTTCAATGGGGCCCTTTTCTCCAGGTGAACTGTTCTCTGTTGCCTGGAAATCAGTTGTAATAGCAGGCCACAGCAGTGCATCTTTGGTCAACGTTAACTGCATTCAAATCCATCCGAGCGCAGACTCGGGCTTTTAATTTCCCAGATCCAGGGTTGGTTTTTCCCGCTCATCTAAATGGATTCGGGCCTTTGGTTGGCATCGATTTCCAGCTCCAAGAATACAGCCGCCAATCCCACCTGCTGTTTGCTTCGGCACGGCCGGCGCCCAGAACAGGGTCCCTTTTCCAGGGTATAAACAGCGCTCGCTGGTTAATATTCATTGAAACAAGACGGGGAACGGATTCCCAAAAGTTGCCCGGTTCACGAACCGCCGTGCGCCAGGCATCCCATGCTTACCACCCAATTTTGCTTCCACGGACTCTTTGAATTAAGGCACTGGCTGAATTTCGGTAATGGGACTAACCCTATTTCTTCTCTGCCTTTTAAGAGTACGCGCGAGTCGCGTTTATTTTTATTATTATTCGTTTTAAACGGATATTTTCTGCCTTTCCGCTTTACGGAATTCAGGGCGGCTTCCCACGTAACTAGAACATAAAAAGCATTTGTTTTAAAGCGCGTAAAAGGCCGTGAATTAAAATCGCAATTTAAAAATGTAGCGCTGGCAGGATATATACTTTATTTACGGTGCAATCCTAAGGAGAGGTACCCATTCCTATGGGCTTAGGCTGCAGTAACTCTCCTTAGGATTGCACCGTAAATAAAATATACATCCTACCAGCGCTACATTTTTAAATTGCGATTTTAATTCACGGCCTTTCACGCGCTTTAAATCAAATGGTTTTTATGTTCTAGTTACGCGGGCAGCCGCCCTGAATTCCGTAAAGCGGAAAGGCAGAAAATAACCGTTTAAAATGAATAATAAAAAAAATGAGTGCAACGTGGGGAGGGGCCGTGGCTCAGTGGCAGAGCCTCTGCTTGGCATGCGGAAGGTCCCAGGTTCAATCCCGGGCATCTCCAGTTAAAGGGACTAGGCAAGAAGGTGATGTGGAAGACCCCTGCCTGAGACCCTGGAGAGCGGCTGCCAGTCTGATTGGATAGTATAGGGCTGTGGCTCAGTGGTAGAGCATCTGCTTGGCATGCAGGTCCCAGGTTCAATCCCTGGCATCTCCAGTTAAAGGGACCAGGCAAGAAGGTGATGGGAAAGACCCCTGCCTGAGACCCTGGAGAGCGGCTGCCAGTCTGAGTGGATAGTATAAGGCTGTGGCTCAGTGGTAGAGCCTCTGCTTGGCATGCAGAAGGTCCCAGGTTCAATCCCTGGCATCTCCAGTTAAAGGGACTAGGCAAGTAGGTGATGTGGAAGACCCCTGCCTGAGACCCTGGAGAGCGGCTGCCAGTCTGAGTGGATAGTATAAGGCTGTGGCTCAGTGGCAGAGCATCTGCTTGGCATGCAGAAGGTCCCAGGTTCAATCCCTGGCATCTCCAGTTAAAGGGACTAGGCAAGTAGGTGATGTGGAAGACCCCTGCCTGAGACCCTGGAGAGCGGCTGCCAGTCTGAGTGGATAGTATAAGGCTGTGGCTCAGTGGCAGAGCATCTGCTTGGCATGCAGAAGGTCCCAGGTTCAATCCCTGGCATCTCCAGTTAAAGGGACTAGGCAAGTAGGTGATGTGGAAGACCCCTGCCTGAGACCCTGGAGAGCGGCTGCCAGTCTGAGTGGATAGTATAAGGCTGTGGCTCAGTGGTAGAGCCTCTGCTTGGCATGCAGAAGGCCCCAGGTTCAATCCCTGGCATCTCCAGTTAAAGGGACTAGGCAAGAAGGTGATGGGAAAGACCCCTGCCTGAGACCCTAGAGAGCTGCTGCCAGTCTGAGTGGATAGTATAGGGCTGTGGCTCAGTGGTAAGAGCATCTGCTTGGCATGCAGAAGGTCCCAGGCTCAATCCCCAGGATCTCCAGTTAAAGGGACTAGGCGGAAGACCCCTGCCTGAGACCCTGGAGAGCGGCTGCCGGCCTGAGTAGACAATGCTGACTTTGATGGACCGAGGGTCTGATTCAGTAGAAGGCAGCTTCACGCGTTCGATGCAACCCTAAGGAAAGTTATTGCAGTCTGAGCCCATTAAAACAAATGGGTAACGCTCTTTAGGATTGCACCCTTCGGCTTTCCAATCCACTGGTTCCTTCTCCCCCCCCCCCCCCATTGCAACACCCCTTGCCACCGCCCTCTAAGAGCTGGCAGCCTTACTCGCGAGTAAGCCCCAGTCCCCAGGGGAACCCGCACACACGAGCAGGCGGCCCTGGTTTTGCTGGGGGGGGGGGCTGGTTTTGCAAAGCCCCGCCTATCCCCCCCCAAACCCGCCCCGTGCTGACGTGCAAAGCCCGGCGCCGACCCGTCTCTTGCGTGCAACCCCGCGGCGGAAGGGAAGCGCCATATTGCATTTTATTTTTTAAAGGAGCAAAAAAATTAAATGCAATTAAAAGAGAAGGCAAAGCAAGCGGGGAACGGGCAGGGGGTGTCGAGCGAGCAGGGGGGCGTTTTTTGCAAAGGCAGTTGCATGAAAAGGGCCAGGGGGAGAGCCAGGAAGGGGGGAGCGAGCTGGGATTTGCAATGCAATTAAAGTAAAGGGCGAAGAAAGCACAAGACCAAACTCAAGGGTCGGGCGAGCTGGGTTTTTTTTTTAATGCAATTAAAATAAGAGGCGAAGAAAGCAAAAAAAAAAAAAAGGCTCGAGTCAAGCTGTTTTTTTTTTGAATTGCAAAAGTTGCAATTGAGATAAAAGGCGGAGAAAGCAAAAAAAAGGCCGAGCCAGCGCAATTGCAATTGCAGAGGCGGAGAAAGCAAAGAAAAAACAGCTTGAGCAAAGCTGGGTGTTTTTTTTTTTAAATTGCAATTAATTGCAAAAATTGCAATTAATTGCAAAATTTGCAATTAATTGCAAAAATTGCAATTAAAATAAGAGGCGGTGAAAGCAAAAAAAAGGGGTCGAGGAAGCAAAATTGCAATTAAAATAAGCCAAAAATTGCAATTGACCCAGGCGGCCGAAGAGGCGGAGGCTCAGGCTCATGGCCGCGCCGGGGTCCGCGGCCGCCCTGGGGGGGTCCCGGGCCGAGGAGCCGCCGCCGCCGCCCCCCTCCGCGCCCCCGGCCCCCCCGGCCGCCGAGCAAGGGGGCCCGCCCCACCAGCAGCCGCCGCCGCAGCAGCCCTCGCCGGCCGAGCAGAAGCCCCCGCCGCCCCCCGCCGCCCCCCAGGCGCAGCAGCCGCCCCCCCAGCAGCCGCCCGCCGCCCCCGCCCCGCGCCCGGACCAGCAGGACGCCTCCTTCCTGCCCCTCGTGCACGACATCATCAAATGGTGAGATGGAGCCTCCCCGGGCGGGAGCAGTCTACCGCTGGAAGCGCCGCCGCGGGGGGGGAGGGGAAGGGGGGCGGCTCTAGTTCAAGGAACCCCCCCCTCCCAAGGGCAAGGGATCGCCTGCCCTGGACGTCCCTTGAAGGATGAGGAGGGGAGGGTTGGCCTGTGTCCCTCAAAGAGCCTCACGGAGCAGGAGGAGTCTACCGCTGGACACCCTCCAAAGAAAAGCAAGGAGGTCTCTCTGTGTCCCGAGTGAAAGGGAGCTGTCCAGAGCAGGACCAGTTGACCGCTGGAAAGGCGAGGAGGATTCTGGCCCTAGGCGAACCTCCGAGGGTGGGAGTAGTCTACCACTGGACACCCTCCAAAGAAAAGCAAGGAGGTCTCTCTCTGACCCCAGTGAAAGGAAGCTGTCCAGAGCAGGACCAGTTGACCGCTGGAAAGGCGAGGAGGATTCTGGCCCTAGGTGAGGAACCTCCAAGGGTGGGAGTAGTCTACCACCAGGCTCCCTCCAAAGAAAAGCAAGGAGGTCTCTCACTGTCCCTAGTGAAAGGAAGCTGTCCAGAGCAGAACCAGTTGACCGCTGGAAAGGCGAGGAGGATTCTGGCCCTAGGCGAGGAACCTCCAAGGGTGGGAGTAGTCTACCACCAGGCTCCCTCCAAAGAAAAGCAAGGAGGTCTCTCACTGTCCCTAGTGAAAGGAAGCTGTCCAGAGCAGAACCAGTTGACCGCTGGAAAGGCGAGGAGGATTCTGGCCCTAGGCGAGGAACCTCCAAGGGTGGGAGTAGTCTACCACCAGGCTCCCTCCAAAGAAAAGCAAGGAGGTCTCTCACTGTCCCTAGTGAAAGGAAGCTGTCCAGAGCAAAACCAGTTGACCGCTGGAAAGGCAAGGAGGATTCTGCCCCTCGATGAGGAACCTCCAAGGGTGGGAGTAGCCTACCACCGGACACCCTCCAAAGAAAAGCAAGGAGATCGGACTGTGTCCCTAGAGACAGGAAGCCGACCAGGGCAGATGTGGTTTACCACTGGATGTCCCATCTCTCCCCATCGAGGGTAAGGCAAGGAGGATTCTGTCCCTGGGTGAGGAAACTCCAAGGGCAGGAGTAGTCTACCACCAGACACTCTCCAAAAGGAAAGCAAGGAGATCGCTCTGTCATTAGTGAAAGGAAGCTTTCCAGGCCAGAAGCGGTCTACCACTGGGTGCCCCCCCCCCAGGAAAAGGCAGGGAGGATTCTGTTCATAGATAAGGAACCTCCATGGGCAGGAGTAGTTACCACTGAATCCACTCCAAAAGAAAATGTCTCCAGGGAAAGAAAGCCATCCAGGGTAGAAGCGGCCTACCACTGGATGTCTCCCCCTGGAAAGGAAAAGGAGCTTCTCTCCATCGGTAAATGAGCCTCCCAGGACAGCAGTAGTGTATCACTGGACACTCTGCAAAAATTTGGGCAGGAGGAAAGGGTCTCCTGTCCCTAGGGAAATGAACCTCCTAGGGCAAGGGGAGTTTACCATCCAACACCTCAAGGGGAAATAGGTTAAGGAACCTCCAAGGCCAGGAGGAGTCTACCACTATACAAGGAACAATTAGGGAGGGAGGGGGCCTCTCTGTCCTTAGCGAAAGGGACCTCTGAGTGGAGGGGGGGGAGGTGACTCGCTCGCACTTGCATGTCCTAAAAGACCGTCACTCGGGAAAAGTCACCAGACTGGGCAGGGTTTGGTTGGATTTGGCCAGACAGCTTTTTTACATCTGCTCTGGGTTTGGGGGTCTCCAGCCCCCCAAGCGCTCCTGCCTCCCTTTGGCCGATTGAGTCCAGTTACGAATATCCGGTCACTTACAGAGGCGTGTCTAAACAGTTGGGGCAGCGGTCCCCAAACCTTTTGGGCCGGTGGGCCTTCCGACACGGGACAGTGGCCACGGAGGCAGTGCCAACCGGAAACGGTCGCCCTCCGCACCCAAAATGTCCCGGTTGCTGTAAGCAAAAAAACCCCCAAAACCCTCCTACAAATGTCCGAGGTACTTCTGCACCACTCAGAAAATAGTCGGAGAGTAGAAAGTTCGGTACAACACGTAGGCTTGCTAGCGGAGTCTAAAAATGGGACTCCGGTGAATTGGGGGACGTGACGTCCGGAAAGTTGAAACGGGAGACGCCCGGAGTTCAGAGCGTCCTCATTGCTAAGAATCACTGCAAATGGGATTCTTACGTCCCATTTTGAACAGTGTGAACCCGGGACGAGATGTTTTTGGGCAGCCCGGCCAACCACATCTGGGACGGCACGTCGGGTCTGGAACAGATTAATCAGACTTGGGTGTGGGGGGAGAGAGAGAGAGACCTCCCTAAAACCCCGTCCGTTTGCAGAAGGCCAGCTTTGTTGACGCCGGTGTCGTATGACCAAAAGGAGCCATCCTGATGTTTACAAGCCCTTTTCGGCTTTTAATAAGCCCTGCTGGATCAGACCGAGGCCCATCCAGTCCAGCAGTCTGTTCACACAACGGCCAACCAGGTGCCTCTAGGAAGCCCACAAGCAAGACAAGTGCAGCAGCACCATCCTGCCTGTGTGTCCAAAGCACCTAATATAGTAGGCCTGCTCATCTGATTCTGGAGAGAATAATTATGCATCATGACTAGTATCCATTTCGACTAGTAGCCATGAACAGCCTTCTCCTCCATGAACATGTCCACTCCCCTCTTCGAGCCTTCCAAGTTGGCAGCCGTCGCCACATCCTGGGGCAGGGAGTTCCACAACTTAACAGGCTTAGCCCAATCTTGTCTCGGAAGCTGAGCAGGCTCCGCCTTTCTTAGTCAGTGTTAAAGAATTCCTCTCTTATCTGTAAATTGTAAGATAAACTGTCAAAGATAGGACATTTTGGAGGACATTGATTCATAGGGTCGCCATGATGGCACTTAACACACACAAGATAAATTGAAAAATGTGTCCCTCAAGGAGCATCACAGGGCAGGAGGAGTCTACCACTTAGTTAAATACTAAGCTCTCTATAAATAATCTGATTCAACTTTATATATTCTTTGTTATAGCATCTACATTTGTTTTTAAGGGTTTTTTTTGTTATTCTTCGTTTGGGAGGGGATTCTCTGTTTGAAAAATTAATTAATTTTTTAAAAAATTAAAACGCAGGAAAATCACAACTTCCTTTTCTTCCCCCGCTGCCCCAGTGACCCCTGACTTCCATGTTAGAAACACACACTGACCCACGCTGCATAATGCTTTTCCCAGGGAAACTACTGCTTCCAGGGTCTTTGTGGGGCAAGTCCCCGTTGAATTGCCGTGGCTGTACTCCAAAGACACTGCTCCAGGGGGACAGCGGAATCCTCTTCCGGCCCCAGCTAACGCCCGTTTTCGTCTCCCTCTCCCAGCATGGATAAAGACAGCCAGGACGTCCACCAGGTGCTGAGCGACCTGCGCACCAAGTTCGTGGAGATGCGCAAGCTGATCAAGGGCATGCAGGGCATCGGCGTGAGCCCCGAGTGCCAGCAGGAGCAGCTCCGGAGCCTCCGCGAGCAAGTCCGGACGAAGAGCGAGTTGCTGCAGAAGTATAAGAGCTTGTGCATGTTCGAGATCCCCAAGGAGTAGGGGGGAAAGGGACTTGGCCCAGAACGGCGCGTGCGAACAGCGGCTCCCGTCATTCCGAAACAGGACATGGCGTGTCCGGCACATCGATGTACTTAACATGTACCTTAATACTCTGACTTGGGCTGTTGTCCTGGCAGCGACGTAAAACTGGTTTGTGCTGCGGCACGGAGCTGATGGCATGTTGGGATATTCCGTGCACCTAGAAAGCTAGCTTTTCGGGGAGAATTTAGCCTGCGGGGCAGGGGGGGTTTGTGTGCAGGGAGGGTTTTTTTGTTTGTTTTGGAATACTCCTTGCACCTAGAAAGCTAGCTTCTCTGGGAGAATTTATCCTGCAGGGCTGGGGGGGTTTCTGTGTGCAGGGAGGGTTTTTTTTTTGTTTTGGAATACTCCTTGCACCTAGAAAGTTAGCTCCTCTGGGAAAATTTATCCTGCAGGGCTGGGGGGGGTTTGTGTGCAGGGAGGGTTTTTTTGGTTTTGGAATACTCCTCGCACCTAGAAAGCCAGCTTCTATGGGAGAATGTATCCTGGGGGGCAGGGTTTTTTTCTGAGTGCAGGGAGGGGTTTTGTTTTGACCGAGGACCGTGCTGCCACAGTCCTGATTTTGCTGTGTGCAAAAATTGGCCACATGAGTCTTTAACAAGCAAACAGAAAAGTTGAACTTTAGAAGAGAAATCCGTCGGGGACATTGATATCAGTACAGAGAAAGAAAATGTGTTTATTGGAAAAGCGTAGAGGGGCTAAAATTTAGAACGGCCTTTTGGTCCCGATTCCTGGTGAATACAGGAGGAATGAAGAGAAAAGCCCTCTGTTTAGACATGTCTGTATATATTTTGAGGTTCTTTTTTTGTTGAATGAACACTTCTTGATTCTGGGTTGATTTAAATTTTTAAAATAATAAAATGCAGAGGTTGCATTTTTTAAAAAAATAAAATGCAGTACGTTCTTTGTCTGTCAGCTGATTCGATCCCGCTTCCCCCGTAGAGGACAATTTGGCAAAATGCCTTTCCTGCATTTCAACCGGATTCAGCTACGCAGCCTTTCAAAGACAAATTTAAAAATGCATATTTAAAGTCCGTGGTTTAAAAACTTGAAAAGGCTCGTTGAGTTTTTGGAGGGGCGAGAACTCCAAAGTAGACGGGTGGGGTGTCAGCCGGCTACAAGAGATTTGGCTAAGGGTCCCGTCAAATATTTTGGTGCCCTGCATGTTATTACGAGAACAAACAAATAAAAACAGCTTTAATCAACAGCATTTTGATGCTTTTGCCAGTTACAAAAACAGATGAGCTAAACAGTGAAACTTGCTTTTTTAGAAGCGCGATGTGTTTGGAATTCAATGCATTTTCCAGGGTGGTCGGAAAGGACCAGCGTAAGGATGTGCCAAGGAGACAAAATGCTACCCAACTAATTTCCCCTCCCCCTGGTGTCTGTCTGCAGTCCGTGTTCTTTACTTATTAAAAAAAAGGAGAATAAAACTAACAAATTGTCTTTTTCTGCAACCCTGAACACACCCAAGAACAATGGGTTGTCAGAGAGATTCAATCGAACTCTAATGCAAAGTGCAAGGTGTCTTTTGCTGCAGGCAGGGTTGCCGTACCCCTGCTGGGGAGAATGGCTGACCCCATTTTACAGATTTGTTTTTCTGAGTGCACGGTGACTAGGCCTTGATGTAAGGTTGCATGCATAAGCTGCCTTATACTGAGTCAGACCTTTGGTCCATCAAAGTCAGTATTGTCTACTCAGACTGGCAGCGGCTCTCCGGGGTCTCAGGCAGAGGTCTTTCCCATCACCTCTTACCTGGCCCATTTTACTGGCGATGCCGTGGATTGAACCCGGAGCCTTCTGCATGAACGCACACGCAAAAAGCTGCCTTGTACTGAATCAGACCCGTGGTCCATTAAGGTTAGCCTTGTCTACTCAAACTTGCAGCGGCTCTCCAGGGTCTCGGGTAGGGGTCTTTCCCATTACCTGCCTGGTCCTTTTAACTGGAGATGCCGGGGATTGAAACTGGGACCTGGGACCTTCTGCATGCCAAGCAGATGCTCCTACCACTGAGCCATGGCCCCTCCCCTAGAAAATTATTCCTATGAACACATGAAGCTGCAGCCCTTCCTCACAAAGCCAGATCTGGGGTCGGCCGCCTTTTATAATCCAAGAGCCAAAGGTGGTCAAAATTCAGAGCAAGAATGCCTATTGCCATGAATGAAACGACACAATATTGACATACTAAGAATCGGTAAAGTTTCCACAGGCCAAATGCTGGTTGTTGGGAGTCCTTTGACGGGAAGCGGGACACTGCAAGTCATAAATATACTCGGCAACACCCTACAGGATTGTTTTAGTGCACTCGTATAAATCTGTGCATGCTTCGCACTCGGGATTCCTGGCAGCCGTTTGACCTCTACCCTGCTTCTTTCAGCAAAACATCTCTAAAAGGAACCCATAAAAATCATTCCCTTTGCAGGCACGTGGCTTTAGCATCCCATCCGCCCTTCCCAATACACTTTGAAGATTGCATTAGGGTTTTTTTTTTAACAGTATTCGGTTTCTTACTGAGCTGCGTTTGGCTCCGGAGCCAAAAGATGCGGTCTTTCGGGGGCTAGATCGAAAACGGAAGAGGAGCGAGGTTGGGGGGTGGGGGATCTGTTCTAAAAACACCCGGCATCTTTGAAAATCCTTTTCGGTGCCTTTTGAAAGGAAAGCGGCTCAGAGAACAAACAGCTCCCTGGAGTTGAACTCCGTGACAGGAGCAAAGGAATGTCAGAACATAAGAAACGCCCTGCTGGATCAGACCAGGGTCCATCAAGTCCCAACGGTGTGTTCATGCCGTGGCCAACCAGGTGCCTTTGGGAAGCCCATAAACAAGACATAAGAACATGAGAAAAGCCCCGCCGGATCAGACCAAGGTCCATCAAGTCCAGCAGTCTGTTCACGCAGGGGCCAACCGGGTGCCTCTAGGAAGCCCACAAGCAAGACGACTGCAGCAGCATTTATCCTGCCTGTGCTCCACGGCACCTGATATAACAGGCCTGCTCCTCCGATACTAGAGAGAATAGGTAGGCATCATGGCTAGTATTCATGTTGACTAGTAGCCATGGATAGCCCTATCCCCCATGAACATGTCCCTTCCCTCTTAAAGCCTTCCATGTTGGCAGCCATCACCACATCCTGGGGCAGGGAGTTCCACAGTTTATGCGTTGTGTGAAGAAGTACTTCCTTTTATAGTCCTCTTTCAGGTCTCCCCTTAACTGCCTTCTTTCCAAGCTAAACAGCCCCTAAGTGGGTAAGTAACTTGCCAACATAAAGCATGCAGCTGGGGATGGGGGGAGACCCTGAACAATGGGGCCCAACCCCGCTCTCCACCGGCCCGTGATGGCAGGACCTTTGGCACCAGAACAAAGATCTTGCTCTTTTCTGTAGCCTTCAGTTAAAAGTCACGAGAAACCGAGAGAGAAAGGAAGGGCGCGCTGATGCAACATGTTGAGGAGGACGAGGAATGCCTGAACTCTCTCACCCGCGCACACCCCTCTGCAATTTGCCCGGCCACGGTTGGACCACGCAGGGCTTGCGTCGCAAAGGTTGCCGCTTGTGCAAAGGTGGACGGGTACAAAACGCTGGCCCCGGCCCAAAGACGCCGAACAGCCGTCTTGTTTTCGGACTCGGGCTGGCGAGCAAGAGGGCCCTGGGTTATCAGCACGTAGGGCGTGGAGGGACTGAGAAAGAGAAGGAAGAGGTCATCGAGTTTCACTTTCCCCGTATTCTCCCTTCGTCCCGATTCGAACGCCTTTCTGGTCCCTGGAAAATCTGGCAGCGCCGATTTGGCGAAGGGAGCCGGCGTGAGTTTTGCACCAACTCCCCGTCTCCAGAGCGGGGTGTAGCCCGGCAGCAGCTTATTGCATTATTTTAAATGTTTTGCTTCATTTGTACCCTGCCTTTGCCCCTAATGGGGACCCAAAGCGGCTTACGTTCTTCTTCTTGCCTCCGTTTTATCCTCCCAACAGCCCTGTGAGGTAGGCTAGGCTGAGAGAGAGAGAGCTTGCCAGGTGCATTCAAGACCATGCACCCTGCTGTGCTTCACAGGGACACGGGTTTCCTTACTCACTGCGGGGGCTGATGTCTTGCGTTCCTCCACCCTTTATTTTGAATTTCCAGGCAAGCAAATTTTGAATTTCCAGGCAAACAGAGAAAACACATACACACATACAGAAGATGCTGTATGCAGACAGTGGGACTGTGTTAGGAGTTTTGCAGGCCTACTCTTGGGTAGTATGGCAACAAAGTGGAAACCTTCCTCCAAGGTGAAGGTTGAGTTTGGTCAACTTGGGTTAAAACCTCCTGCTGAGTTTCCCCGAGTATCTCTTCCTTGCTCCGAACGAAGCAGCCCTGCAGCACCTCCAGGACGTTTTAGTCTTCTGTCGCTGATCTAAAAGTCTCTTACAAAAGGAGCCTCGCTGAAGAAATTAACGTATGCAAAGGGTGGCAGTATGCAAGATATCAGCACCTATAGTAATTAAGGAACTCCGTTAAGTCCAGTAAGGGTGCATTGTCTGGAATTTGCTTAATGCATTCTAATTCAACAGTTTCACGTTAGATTCTCCCTTTGAGGTTCCTCTGGTTCAAGTGGCGGGTGGAACGCTGAAGGGGGTGCCAGGGTACCACAGGGCATTAGTCAGCATCCCCATCTGCCAGCCAGGGCAGACGGCATCCCATACCTTGGCGTGGACCCGCATGCCACCCACCACAAATCTAGCATGCCTTGCTCGGGGCCACAAAACACTCGAATCCAGGCCCGAATGCCCGTGTGTTAAGAAAAGCAAATGTAGAACGGCAGGAGGGGGCGATTCTGTGCCAGCGTTGCGTTCTGGGTTGCTGGAACAGGGCAGCCTGTGTCGCTTCACGTCCTTAGATCAGTATCTCTCCCTTTTTGTAGTTCAGTGGGGCGAGCAATGTCAGCGTGGGACAAAGAGACGCGGCTTCAAAAGAACTTGGCGACTTGGGAAGGTCCGGCTCCTTCGGTGTCCTGCTTCCCGCAGGGGCCAACCGGAGCAGGGCGCAACAGCCGACGCCCCTCTCCTGCTGAGCCTGACGCAGCATGTGGTGTTTAGAGGTATACTGCTCATGAACAGGGAGGCTCCGCTTGATCCTCAGGGCCGATAGCTGTCGAAAGCCAACCCTCCAAGGATGTATGGAATGTATGTAGCCATACCTCATCTAGGGTTGCCAGCTCCAGGTTGGGAAATTCCTGGAGAATTTTTTGGGGGGCTGGGGGGGGCGTTGGGAAGGGGAAGGACCTCAGCAGGGTATAACGCCATAGAGTCCACCTTCCAAAGTGGTTGTTTTCTCCAGGAGTACTGACCTCTCGCCTGGAGATCAGTTGTAATTCTGGGAGTTCTCCAGGGTCCACCTGGAGGCTGGCAACACTAATTGTGGCGCCAGAACATCAGGCGGATCTGGGAGACCCAGGTTCGAATCCCCCACTGTGCTACGGCCGCTTGCTGGGTGACCCCGGGCCGGTCACACACCCTCCGCCCAACCTACCTCTCAGGGTTGTCTTGAGGCTAAAAGGGAAAAGAGAATTGTGTCAGCCGCTTCGGGGAGAAAAGCGGAGTATCAATGAAATTAAATAGAGTTGCTTCCTGCGAGAAACCCAGGGCTGCGTACAGGATTCTCTCTTCCCTTTTGCCTTCCCAATGACCCTTTGAGGTAGGCTCGGCTGAAATAGAGTGATTGGCTCAATTTCACCCAGACAAGCTTCGTGGCAGTATAGGGATTATAACCCGGGTCTCCCAGAGCATAGCCTGACTATCCACGCTGGCTCCACGCAGCTGACTTTCCTGCACACGTCAGCACAAGAAGCTGCCTCCTACCGAGTCTGACCTTTGGGCCTATTGCCTGCTCTGGCCGGCAGCCGCTCTCCAGGGTCTCAGGCAGAGGTCTTTCATATAACCCATTATTGCATCCATTCAATTGGCAGTGCCGGGGGATTGAACCCGGGACCTTCGGCATGCCGAGCGGGGGCTCTGACCCCTAAACCACAGCCCCTCCCCAACAGTAGGGTTACCTGGCGGTTTTGTAACGTGACTCAGCATCTCTTCCACCACGTCTCAGGAGCGTCAGGACCAACCAAGTTGCAGGATCTCTCCAGCCAAGCTGCAGAAAGAGGAAATATTTCTCCTCCCTATTAGGGGCCAATCCAGACAGTGTGGTGCAGTGGTTACAGTGTGTGGCTAGGATCTGGGAGACTCAGGTTCGAATCCCCCCCCCCGCGCGCGCGCCGCAGAAGCTCACAGGGTGACCGGGGGCCAGGCCCCCTCTCCCAGCCTAGCCTACCTCACAGGGGGGGTTGTTGTGAGGGTAAAATGGAAGCGGGAAGAACAATGTTGTAAGCTGTTTTCGGTCCCCGTCGAGGGCGGGAAGTGGAATGTAAATATCTAAATTAAAAACTGGAATTGTAAAAAGAATATATGACCTTAGGCAGATCGTGAGAGGGAGGGCATCTTGGGCATCTTCTGGGCATGGAGTAGGGAGTCACTGGGTGTGTGTGTGGGTGTCGGGGGAGGTAGTTGTGAAATTCCTGCATTGTGCAGGGGGTTGGTCTAGATGACCGTGGTGGTCCCTTCCAGCTCTATGATTCTATATCCAATCGGAAGAGTTGTGCGTAGAGTGAAGGCACGCATACTACACCGGTCTCAAGCGAGCTAGTTTCTTGAAACTGGGGGTTTTTTGCGTGGTGTTTTGTTTTTTTTAATTTGGTGTTTTATTGTATTGGTCTTTTATTGCATTAAAACTGAATGTTGTTTGCTGTGGTTCAGTGTTTGCTTTCATCCTTTCTGGCCAAGGTCCCAGAACATGACATATTTAAGCTCCGTACATTGTTTTGGACATGGGAGAAACTCATTTTCCACGAGGGAACGTTTGCAGTTTACTGAGAACCCCCCCCCTCCCCTCCCGGGCCGGCTTTGTGCCTTATTTAGATCACTTTATTGACCATTTAAAACTTCCGTGGTCAGTGTCTCTGGGGGGAGGAACGAAAGAAAACCCTGACATAACATCTCAGAAATGGAAGATCTTGTAGGACTCACACTGTTAACTGTTATTAGCCACAGTTAAACAGAACCTCCACGTTCAGGAGCAGCCTATCAGTTGAAGGACAGGAACAAAGAGTGGGTGGTCACAGTTTGTATGTTCCTGACTAGCCCCTGCAGGTAATCATGTCCAACAGGATGACCCGATGGGGTGGGGTTGTGGCTCAGTTTGTAGAGCATCTGCTTGGCGTGCCGAAGGTCCCGGGTTCAATTGCCGGCATCTCCAATTAAAGGGACTAGGCAAGTAGGTGATGGGAAAGACCTCTTCCTAAGAGCTGCTGCTGGTCTAAGTAAATGCTGACTTTGATGGACCCAGGGTCTGATTCAGTATAAGGCAGCTTCATGTGTTCATCCACATGGGGGAGGGGGAGTGAAATCTTGGGGAGGGGCTGTGGCTCAGGGGTAGAGCATCTGCTTGGCATGCCGAAGGTCCCGGGTTCAATCCCTGGCATCTCCAGTTAAAAGGACCAGGCAAGGAGGTGATGGGAAAGACCCCTGCCTGAGAGCTGCTGCTGGGTCTAAGTAAATGCCGACTTTGATGGACCGAGGGTCTGACTCAGTATTCGGGTGACCCGAATGGGGCAGTTGTATTTATTTAAAGATGGGAAATGCCCCATTCTCCCATTAACGTGAGCAAGATTGGTGAGATTACCCGTTCACTTGGCTACATGGCCAGCAGGGGTCACTCTCCCAGATGCAATGACATTAGTTCAACAATTGGGCAGGGAAACCGCTTGGATCTGCAAAACACACCCCAGTTGAAAGCGGTTTTTGGAAATGTGCCAACACACACACACACACACACACACACACACACACCTCCCCATCACAATTTTACTGATACATTGGGAACTGAGGCACAGGGATCACATTTCATGTCCAGCACCCCCCCCCCCAAGTCAAAGCTGGCATCCTAACCACTAGGCAATACTGTCCCTGAGAGTTTTTGGGGACAGGGTCCTCTAAAAATGTATTTTTCTGAAAGATGGGAGAGAAGAATCATATGACCTTAACGCAACCACCATTTCAGCTCCTGACATCCCTCCCTTCAAGTCAAAGCTAGCACCCTAACCACTGAGCGATATTGCCTCTAGGAGAGTTAGGGGGGTGGGAACCCCCTAAGAAAATGGCTCGCCCCGAAAGATGGCAGAGAAGCACCGTACAATTTTAATGCTACCACTATTTCTTCACCTCATTTACACACACCTTCCCCCCCAACCCCCGCCCTGCAAACCGAATCACACCAAAAGCCAGACTGAAGACGTCATAGTTTGAAAAGTGTTTTTTTATTATTATTATTTTGTAGAAAAAATATAACAAAAAAGAGACAAACGTCGCACGCCGCAGAACCAACGAAGCTCTGGTTTTTGTTCAGGTCCGAGGACCAAAATACTCCGCGTGTAAAGTGCCTGTGGGTTTTTTCCCCCAAAAACATTCAGTTTTTTTTCCAAGAAAAAAAATCAAGACAGACAGACAATGTAAACACAAGAAAACTTGCCCAACGGCCTACCCCCCCTTGCTGTTCCCACATGTGGGGTAGGGGGGTAAAGGGTGTGGAGAATTTTGCCAACATTTTCAACAGCAGACAGGTTTTCTTTTCAAGTGCTTCCCAAGAGCACAGAGACATTACGGACAGATGTCCAGAAGTCCGAATGGGCAGGTTTCGCCCTCGGGGCAGACCCCCCCTCCAAACACCAATCCCCCCACAACCTCAAGTCTTACACAAAATAAGAGGTTTGAGGGGGACGTCCTTTTTACTGCCACGGTCGGTCTCCCTTTTCCGAAAGACCCCTCCGCCGCCAGTCCAAAGTCTCATCTTGCGCCAGGGAGTGCCGTCCCCCAACAGTCTCGACTCCCCCCTTCCTCCAAAACCGGGGAACAGATGGAAAAAAAAAGAGAGTCCCCCATTCCAAAGAAAGAGGAGGTTGGAGGGCACAGCGCCCCGGAGGGGCGGGCGATGCCACCCTTGGCACAAGGCGGATGCCACCCGTTGGGCGGCTGAGTCTCGATAGCAAAACAGCCAGGGGTCACGCCGACGCCCTCCTAGCTGATCACGCACCGCTCTTTGTCCTTGGCCTGCCCGCCTCGGATGGCTTTCTCCCGGATGTACATGAGGTCACTGTGCACGCTGGGGCGGCGGGCAAAGGGGGCCACGATGCCGTAGGCCTCCCCGCCAGCCTCCCGGCCGCCTTCCTTGAGGAGTTTCTTGCCCTTGAGGGCTTTCTTCTGCAGGAGCTCACAGTACTGGACCGAGACTTTGCGGTGGAGGTCCGGGCTCATCTCGCTGGGCAGCTTGGCCATGGCGAAGAGGGCCCGGAACATCTGGTCCAAGCTGCTGTTCTTCTTGGCCGAGATCTCGAAGTAGGCGCACTTCTTGGGGTCGGGGCCCACCAGCTGCTCGATCTCCCGGGGGCCGACCTCCCGGTAGAAGTCCCGGTCGCCCTTGTTCCCGCAGATGACCAGGGGGACGTCGGCGCTCTCCTTGGTTTTGTTCTTCAAGCAGGACTTGGTCTCCATGATCTGCTGCTTAAGGCGCTGGACCTCCTCGAAGGAGTCACGGTTGTCCAGGCTGAAGACGAGGATGAAGACGTCTCCTGGGGAGGGGAAGATGGAGAGAGGCAGGGTTAGACCTCGGCGAGGGAAACAGTTCTCTGAGCCCAGAAAAGCAAATCACATTTCGGTATAGGGCCAGATTCGAGTCCAGTAGTGCCTTAGAGAGAAGATTTCCAGGGTCTAATCTTTGCAGGGTCAAAGCGCCCTTCCCCAGCTCTGGATTCGAATCTAGCTAGTCTCGCTGCAGACCAACACGGCCACCCTGGGAAAAGATCCTTCATTTCGGACTAGAGAAAGGTTGCACATTTGCAAGTGGCCGATTCTGCAGGTACAGGCAGTTTAAAGAGGCTTGCTACTTTGGAGGGGGGGTGCAGCAAAGAGAAAATGCAAGGGGATCCCCCCCCCAATGAGGCACTCTGCAATCCCTAAATTGCATTTCCTTGCTAATAAATTACCCCCCCCCCCCGTTCTCCCTGGAATTGCAACCTTTTAAAGAATTTCCCGGCTCCTTTCTGCAAACCCTCTCACTGAAATGCAGTTTGTCCGCAGCCGGATCGCTTTGCAGGCAAGCCGGGAAGCCTTTCTGGGGGGGTTTCTGCACCCCCCCTTAAAAAAAAAACCCCAGGCAACGAAAGCGAAGCCTTTTCACCATTGCAATCCTACGCAAAGCTACTCCAGCCTAAGGCACCACAACCACGAAGTGCAGAGGAGCGAGATTCGAACTCTGCCCAAATCTGCATTCGGGAAAACCCTCGCGGAGGAGCCAGCGTCGACTTGGGAGTAAGCCCCGTCGAAGCCAGCAAGGCGGGACCCTCAGGGTGGCTTTGCGGGGGTCCTAAGAGAAGCGGCTGGAAAATCAGCCGCAGTCCCCCCACCCTGGTCCAACAGGTCGGCGAGGTTTTCCGAGGGGGGAAACCTCAGCCCCCGGTTGGACCCCACCCCACCAGCGTCAAAAAAAACCCCCCCAAACCCCTTGCCCGGGCCCTTCTGCTTCACACCGCCTCACCTGTGAGGATGGAGAGGCGCCGCATGGCCGGGAAGGGGTGGTTGCCGGAGGTGTCCAGGATGTCCAACTGGTAGACCTCCCCGCGGATGCTGTAGAACTTGCGGTGGAAGTCCTCGATGGTGGGGGTGTACTGGTCGTCGAAGCGGCCGGTGAGGAAGCGGGAGACGATGGCCGTCTTGCCCACCTTGGACGAGCCCAGCACCACCATGCGGGAGCGGTTCTTGGGCGGGATGCCCCGCTCCGCCTCGCTGGGACCCATCTTCTTGATCATCTCCGCCAGGCGCATTGGGCAGAGCCTCGACGGGGCGCACGGAGGAGGAGGAAGAGGAGGAGGAGGAGGAGGAGGAAGAGGCGGCGGTGCGAGCAGGCTTGGGGCGGAGGCGAGCGACTGAGCCGAGCGCAGCTGCCGGCCGGCCTTATGTAGGCACCGGGGGGACCGCCCCTTCGAAGGGGGGTGGCCAAGGGGGACGGCAATGGGGCCTCTGGGCGGGGGCAGAGGGCCGTGTGTGTGTGTGTGTGTGTGTGTGTGTGTGTGTGTGTGTGTGTGTCCCAGGGCCGCCCCCCCCCCCGGGCTTTGCAAGGCTCTGGCACAGGACCGGCTCCTGGACGGTTCTTGCGCGCAGGAGGAAACCCGGCTGGGTTCTTGCGCGCAGCCCAGGGTTGCGGCGACCGGCGACCCCCCCCCAAGGGAGGGGGCCTCTGGGCGGGTGCAGAGGGCCGTGTGTATGTGTGTGTCCCCCTCCCCAGCGCCGCCCCCCCGGGCTTTCCAAGGCTCTGGCACAGGACCGGCTCCTGGACGGTTCTTGCGCGCAGCCCAGGGTTGCGGCGACTGGCGACCCCCCCAAGGGAGGGGGCCTCTGGGCGGGTGCAGAGGGCCGTGTGTATGTGTGTGTCCCCCCCACAAGCGTCGCCCCCCCCCCCGGGCTTTCCAAGGCTCTGGCACAGGACCGGCTCCTGGACGGTTCTTGCGCGCAGCCCTGGGTTGCCGCGACCGGCGACCCCCCCCCCAGGGGAGGGGGTCTCTGGGCGGGTGCAGAGGGCCGTGTGTGTGTGTGTGTGTGTCCTCCCCCCAGCGCCGCCCCCCCGGGCTTTCCAAGGCTCTGGCACAGGACCGGCTCCTGGACGGTTCTTGCGCGCAGGAGGAAACCTGGACGGGTTCTTGCGCGCAGCCCAGGGTCGCGGCGACCCCCCCCCCGGCGAGGCGGAGGGCCAAAGCCCCCCAGCCCGCTCGCCCAGCGGTTTGGCCCGCGGTTGCACGTCGGGGCAGGGCGCCCCTGAGCAGGTGCAGAGGGCAGCGCGCGCCTCCTCCTCTCCAGGGCTTGGGGACGAAGAGGCTGCTTTGGAGAGGGTGGCGCGCCCTGGGGAACCGGCGCATTGGACTTGGGGGGGGGCACGGCGGACCCCTTGTTCTTCATGGGGAAACAGAGGACGGTTGGGGTTTGGGGAAAGGAGGCTGGAGGACATGGGGCTGGAGTGGGGATTTGGAGGGACCCCTTTTGCAGAGGGGGGAGCTGAGGCTGTCATGGGGTTGAGCCAAGGGGGCCAGGAATGTGGGCCTGGGCTGCAACAGGCGCTCCGGGCCCTTCCGAGTTGAAGGGCTGTGGCTCAGAAACGCTCTGCACGTGCTCAGGGGACACACTTCTGCAGCCCATCTCCCGGGGGCCGACCCTTGGGAAGATGGGAGAAATTCTCCTTGCCCCCCCCCCCCAGGGATTAGGGCCGCAGGCTTTCCCCGGGACTCAGCCCCATAGAGGAAAATGGGACTTGCTTCCAAGTAGACCCACTGAGGCTTGCTTCGGGAAGGGGATCGGGGCCTTTGCCCGGGTGGCCTCCGCCCAGGAAAGACTCAGGTGCGCTAAGCTCCCAAAGAGCCTCAGGCGGCAACCTCAGCGAGACAGTGGTGAGCCCCCGCACCTATTTGCGGGCCAGGAGCAGCTCTAGGGGGCGAGTTCCCCCTCCCCAGCAGGGTGGAGGGCAGGAAGGGGCCGTGGCTCAGTGGTAGAGCCTCTGCTTGGCATGCAGAAGGTCCCAGGTTCAACCCCTGGCATCTCCAGTTAAAGGGACCAGGCAAGTAGGTGATGGGAAAGACCCCTGCCTGAGACCCTGGAGAGCTGCTGCCGGTCTGAGTAGACAATACTGACTGTGATGGACCAGGGGTCTGATCCAGTATAAGGCAGCTTCATGTGTTCCTCCTCCCAACCCATTTGCCAAGCAGTTTGGTGCACGGTTGCTCATAAGTAAGCCCCCCCAAATCCCCTAAGGATTGCAGTCTCCATAGCATCGCAGTCTTCATAGTAACTGGGGGAGGGCAAAGATGAATGGGGCCGGCTTGGGGGCCGCCCCCTCTGCAGGGGTCCTCTTGTGGACTGCATTTTCCTGGCGGAGAGCGATGTGGGGAAAACAAATCTCAGCATGAGAGATGATCTTTCTTTTTTTCCTGCAAGAGTTCAAGGGGACCCAAAAATTGGCCACTCCACTTCATTCCCCCCCCCTCCGCTGCCAAATCTATTTACTATCCCCCAAACCATCACAAACAAAACAAGGATATTTTCCCTCCCCTCCAAGCCGTGACTCAGCTCTGCAAGATGAGGCCGCACTGAGAAATTAATCGCCTCTTTCGTGAGGCGGAGGCGTGCTTAAATCACCCTGACTCCCGGAGAGTCAAAGACTCCCTCTCCTGTTCCACAGCAAGAGCATCCCCTGAACATGCGCAGAGGGCCCTCAGCTGGGCCCTCGCGGACGGAGACTGCAGTGCCGAGTCCGCCGTCACCCCCAGATTCTCAGGAGCCCCCTGGGCCGCCTCAGTTTCCCCATCTGTAAAATGGTAGGATCGTTTCCAGGGCTCCCCCCCCAAATGCATGCAGATTCGGTGCATTCAGATTCTCTGGTCTGCAGTCCGCCTCAGTTTCCCCATCTGTCAAATGGTATGGTCCTTTTCAGGGCCCCCCAACTGCATGCAGATTCTCTGCTGTGCATCTCCGCTGCAGCTTGTGGGGAAGAAAGAATTGCCGGCTGTTCTCCCACAACTCCGGGCACCCGGCCAATTCCAGACCCGTCTCTCTCTCCCCCCAACTTCAGCTGTTATTCCTTTCTCCCAGAGTAAACACCAACCTTTTTTCTCTTTATTGCCTTTGCAAAATGAGAAGGGGGGTGGGGGGAACTCAGCCAGGGAGATCACAGCGGTGGCGGGGAAAATGTTAATCTTTAACTGAATAAAAAGGATCCCCTGTTGACGGGAGTTATGCACGGTTTCATAAGAGGGGCAAGGAGCCAGAGAAATTTAAGTTGTATTTGGTTTGGGGGGCTCTTGTTTCACGCCTCCTCTTTAAACGCGTCCTTTGGGAAGCCAACGGGCCTGCTTCAGATGTACCTGGATGTACAGTGGGGTCCTGGCAAGAACAGGCCCCCTTGCTCCACTGGGGAAAAACCTGTGTCTCGGACACCGTGCCAGTAAGTGGGTCAACTTCAGCAGGGGCATCAGATTGGTAATAAGAAGCCGTGAAAATATATTATTGACAACATTTTCAAGTTCTGGTGGGAAACCAAGGGCCAGAGAGCAACCACGAGGCGTAGAGAGGCAGCAGGTCGGGCACTTTTTCATTGGCAGTGCCATTGAATCCAGTGAAGAGCACATTTGGCTATTTAATATGGGCGGAAGGAGATATAGGTAGGTGATTCTGGCCAGCAGCAGGATCATCTTTTTTTTTTGCAGTGCCTTCAGAGTAGGAGCAGTCTATCTGACTAGTGCAAGCCCTGAATTTTAAGCCACATTACGTCCGCCATCCTTTCTAACCCGCCTCAGATTTGGCCCATCGCTTCCCACAAAACGGAGGAAAGGAAGGAAATAAAATAAAATTCATTCTGGGCGTTACTCCTGTAACTAGTATATTTGGGTAGCCCTGAATTTCTCTGTATTGATTAGTCCGGAACGTCACATTCACAGATGGAGCGCCTGCCAGGGGATGAAAATGCATTTCCCATTGGCCCATACAATTTAAGTCTGGGTTTTCATGCATTTTACACAACAGACAAATAAAATAATATTCCTCCCAGAATGTTAAATGTTAAAATGCAAGCAGAGCAGGGATCATTCATGCAAAAAAAGGCCGCAACATTTTGGCTTCTCATACCAATCCATTTCTTGAAACAAAACAAAACGGGGAAACGTTTCTTTATTTTGTGCCCCGTTTCCTCCTTTGTGGGGACCTGAAGGGGCTCACGAAATGGTTCTCCCCTCCTCCAGAGTAAATCCACATCGCATCGGACGCTTCTCCCTGCCCTGTCTGGCCAACCTCATATTTATGCTGAGAAAACACACTAACGCCTGAAGAATAAATATCCTTTTAATATCCTGGGATAAATTCCCATTGGGTGGGATTGTGGGGGAAAGTTGCAGTATTGCAATTTCTCCGCTATAGGGCAGCAGAGGGTACACTTTGCATCTTTTTCGAGGATGCGCAGATTGGGTACCAAAAATGGGGGGGGGGGTTTAAAGCAGAAATGTATTGAAGCCCATGGGAGGGGAGGGTACAACTGGTGACTTTGGAAGCACGTCCAAAGAGAGTTGTTGGCAAGAGATAAAAGAGGGCAGAGGAGAGCAGGGAGTCCTCCCAATATTGGCAACGCTATTGCCTCGAGGCTTAATAGTAATAAAATTCACTTCTTAATAACTGTGGCCGGCCCACGGACATGTACGGTGCGGGTGGGTGGAAAGGTTTGAGCAAATGGACTTAGGGACTCCTGCAACTTTCTCCCCAGCGATCCTGTATCACATGGACACATGAACACACGGAGCTGCCTTAGACTGAATCAGACCTTTGGACCATCAAGGTCAGTATTGTCTGCTCAGACCGGCAGCGGCTCTCCAGGGTCTCAGGCGGAGGTCTTTCCCATCACCTACTTGCTTAGTCCCTTTAACTGGAGAGGCCGGGGATGGAACCTGGGACCTTCTGCATGCCAAGCAGATGCTCTACCCCTGGGCCACGGCCCCTATTGGGCATTTCTTTTTCAGTGTGCAAATATTACCCCCAAGTTCAAACGTTTGCACCATGAAAGACCCTCGCTGAAAACAACGTGGCCCCCTCTCCCTGACATCCGTCCACCAGCCATGTTTCCTGCACCCTCATTCAAATTTGCAATGAACCCTGCCTCAAGTTCTCTGGAGCGCTCTTCTCCAAAACAAGCGCACCTTACTGACACCAGCTTCCGTTTCCAACCATGGGGGGATGCGGGAATGCAGCAAAACAGGAATGGAGACACTGGTCATGAGGGCTGGTGGTGGTGGGGGACACAACGGCAGAGACTCTGAGACAAGGAGCACTTATCCCTTAAACGGATCTGGAAGTGGCATGGTGCCCGGTGCCCGCCGAGTGTTTTTAAAAAGTGGGTGGGACCAAATGGGGCTGCCGATTGGCCACTAGAGATTTGATTGGCTGTGGGGATTTATTTATTTATTTTTGCAGCTGTGTCTACCACTGCAGGAAAAGGTGGGAAGTAAATAAAATAAATAAAATGAACATGCGTTTTTGCAGAATAGATAGGTGGGGCAAATCTCCATGCCTAATAGGGTTGCCAGGTCCCTCTTCGCCACTGGCGAGAGGTTTTTGGGGCGGAGCCTGAGGAGGGCGGGGTTTGGGGAGGGGAGGGACTTCAATGCCATAGAGTCCAATGGCCAAAGCGGCCGTTTTCTCCAGGGGAGCTGATCTCTTGTCGGCTGGAGATCAGTTCTAACAGCAGAGGATCGCCAGCTAGTGCCTGGAGGTTAGGAAGTCAGTACAGGAGCGAAAAACACGTATAGGTGCAAAGGCTGTTTATATGCTACTGTGTCTAATATAATACGCACTCATAAATACACAAAGTGAACAACACATACAAATATATCATGCACAAACATACAGAACCATCTCAAGGATGGTGGTAACCAGGAACAGTTCAATTCAAAAGTGCAATGTCTCTCAAAGTATACACATCAATCTTCTATATTCTGTATTCGTCTCATGCAGGTAAGTGAGCAGATATAACAGATATTTAATATTCAAGGAGGAGTTATATATCTGTTATATCTGCTCACTGACATTGCACTTTTGAATTGAACCGTTCCTGGTTACCACCATCCTTGAGATGGTTCTGTATGTTTGTGCCTGATATATTTGTATGTGCTGTTCACTTTGTGTATTTATGAGTGCGCATTATATTAGACACAGTAGCATACAAACAGTCTTTGCACCTGTACGTGTTTTTCGCTCCTGTAGTGACTTCCTAATCTCCCGATACTAGTACAGTGGTGGCTATTTTCTCCCCCAATGCCTGGAGGTTGGCAACCCTACTATTGGCTGAAGATCAGTTGTGATAGCAGGAGATCTCCAGCTAGTACCTGGAGGTTAGCAAAACCAAAACAAAAGCACCTCCGTGCCTATACCTTGGTGGTTTGGAAATTAGCACGGGTAAAAGGTACACAAATGCTTAGCAAAATACAAATATTATTAGGTGCTAGACAAAAGAGAAACTGTGTGAAGCAAATATTCTTAACAACTGTGACTAAACAATATACAATATATACATGGAATAATTCATTTTGTGGGCAAAAAAGTCCTCTTCTTAAATATTTCAAAGGTGATCCGTTCCAATGGTATAAGTTATTCTCAGGTATAAATCCAACAGGTATGGATCCAAAGTTTTATAGATCAACACATGGGGGACGGCCGTTTCACCTTGGTTTCTTCAGCCCCATATTATTTCATCCATGCAATGGTAATTTCACAGCCTAGCAAAGTCCATAAAGGTTCAGTCTTAAGCCACAGCAATGTCCACAAGTTCCCAAAAGGGATACTACCTTTCTCTGCTTCCTTGAGGACTAGACACTTGGGTTCCTAAAGAAACAGATTGAAAGGGTAAAGCCTCAAGGTCCCGGCCACCCGGGCGCTGCCATCACGGAAGGGCCAAAGGCCACGCCACCCGGCTAGAAAGACGTCACCGTGGCTCAGGGCGGGCGCTGCAGAGAACGGGACCCCTTTGGGCTGACAAAGCCCCATCTAATTGCCCAAATTGGGATGTTTTTCCTGTTCGAGGGACTGTGACGAGAGGGTTTATCCGACCGCTATAAAAAGCGCGCGCGTCCAACGAGCAGCCGGCGTTCGGTCGGTGGGTTAGCTCACCGCCACGCAGACTGGCTCTCCCCCGGGGCCAGACAAATTGGATATTGATGAGCCTCGATCGCTAATGACAAACTATTAATAGCTCAGGGGCGGTTTAAAAATAGCACGCTTCGCCCGTCTTGGACAACAGAAAACTCATTTGCTCTCCTCAACAGGCCCTTGACGGGAAAGGCCGGCCGCGTTTCGGCTGTGGAACAAAATTAAATGCAAAAGACCGACGTCTTAAATGCGCATCCGTTTTATTTCTTTAACCTCACTGATACACCGCCTTTCTCCCCAACGGGGACCCACGGTGGCTTGCCTAACTCTCCGCGCCTCCATTTTCTCCTCACCACAACCACCCTGTGAGGTAGGCGAGTCTGAGAGTGTGCAATTGGCCCGATGCCACCGTGGTAGAGTAGGGATTGGAACCTGGTTCTCCCAGGCCCTAGTCTGAACACTCTAACCACTACCCCACATTTGCTCTCTAGTGGTTAGTGTAGCGGTTAGAGGGTTTGACTAGGATCTGTAGAGTTGCCAACCTCCAGGTACTGGTAAGAACCAAACAGGGTCGGCTCAAAGTATCAAAGTAATAACAACTATATTCAAAGTTCAACAATACAATTACATGCAAACGCAACATGGATGTGCATACAGATGTGCAACTATACAGCAAAGCGCATAAGTTGTTCAATGACAATTGCAACAAAAGCACAGTGGCTATCTCCAAGAGTGGACGCGAAGCTTTTGTGCTTTTGTGTGCTTTTGTTGCAATCGTTGTCATCGGACAACTTATGCGCTTTGCTGTATAGTCGCACATCTGTATATTACCTGTTGCATTTGCATGTAATTGTATTGTTGAACTTTGAATATAGTTGTTATTACTTTGATACTTTGAGCCTACCCTGTTTGGTTCTTACCATTTCACATTAACAGTGGGTTTGAGTTTTTCTTGTTGCCAACCTCCAGGTACTAGCTGGAGATCTCCTGCTATTACAACTGATCTCCAGTAAACAGAGATCAGTTCCCCTGGAGAAAACGGCCCCTTTGCCGATTGGACTCTATGGCATTGAAGTCCCCCCCTCCCCAAACCCCGCCCTCCTCAGGCTCTGCCCCCAAAACCTCCCGCCGGTAGCAAAGAGGGACCTGGCAACCCTAAGGATCTGGGAGGCCCAGGTTCGAATCCCCACTCCGCCTTGTTAGCTCGCTGGGCGGTTTTGGGGCCTGTCGCATGCGCTCAGCCCAACCTACCTCACGGGTGGTTTCAGAGGATAGCTGTGTTGGTCTGAGTAGAACAGCTAAGATTCGAGTCGACCATTACCTCGGAGACCAACACGATTTTCAGGGGTATAAGCTTTTTTTTATATATATAATTTTTTTTATTGGTTTTTTTATAATAAATCAAAAAAAAAGAAAGAAAAAAAAGAAAAGAAAAAAAATACAAAATATATAAAAAAGAAAAAGAAAATAATACATGCCATTATAGAGCGTAGAGTTCCATTAATACATTAATACATTATTATTCATCTAAAAATATATATTGCGCCCTAATTCAAGCTCCCACCCCCCACCATAGTGCCCATCACCCATGGACTTCCGATGGAGTGTCTTGACAATAAAGAAAAATCACATTATTTTACATTAGTTGAAATCACAGTATACTATAATTCGTTAACTATACTTTTAAATTCTGGTTTTGCCAATTTATCCCAATATGCAGCGGCCTTTAACCATGTAGTTTTAAATTCATCCATGTCTTTACCATGTAAAGATACTGTAATTTTGGCCATCCGCATATACATCCATAATTTTTCTCTCCACTCTTTAATTGAAGGTTTATTTGTTTGCTTCCATTTTTTAGCAATAACAATCCTTGCTGCTGCAAAACTATATTGACATATGACTCTTTGGGGTATAAGGGGTATAAGCTTTGAAGAGTCGTATCCCAAATATCTTGCTGGTCTCTAAGATGCCACGGGACTCGAATCTAGCAGTTTTTGCTCACAGAGTTGTTCTGAGAATAAAATGGAGGAGGACCGAGTAAGCCACTCTGGGGGATAAATGAAATAAAGAGAGTTTTTCCGTGGGACCAAGGCTGCTTCTCTCCTTTGGTTTCTACAAGCTGAAAACCTTTGGTCACCCGGATCTGCACCTTCTGGTGCTCCAGGCAAGCTAGTGTGACGAGAGAGCCCCCGTGGTGCAGAGGTTAAGAGAGGCGGACTCTAATCCGGAGAACTGGGTTCGATTCCCCCACTCCTCCTCCTGGAGCCAGCTGGGTGACCTTGGGCTAGTCACCGCTCTCTCAGCCCCACCTACCTCACAGGGTGTCTCTTCTGGGGAGAGGAAGGAGATCGGAAGCCGGTTTGAGTCTCCTTAAAAAGTAGAGAAAGTCAGCATATAAAAACCAACGCGCAGGGTTGTTGTTTGGATGAAAATGGGGGGAAGTGGTGATTCGTGTACACACACACCCTGAGCTTTTCGGAGAAAGGGCTCGACAGAGACGGATGGGTTTTGCTCGGTTGGCGAATAGCTCGAACCGTGGGTGGTAAAAATAAAGTCAAAACACGGGAATCCTCTCATATGAAGAACTCGTGACGGAAACCGCACCCACGGCCGAGGGATCGCTCCCTGCACCCACCTTTTGCGTCATGGGCCAAGGCTGACGAATTCTGGCGGCTGCCTCGGCGAAGCCGGTGACGTACCAAGGCGGACGTGGCTCTTCCATCTTCCTCAGAAACGGGAACCGCTCCACTCAACCCGGTCCTCGGGAGACCGATTTTTAGTACCGATCAATCCGTCACATTACGGCTTCTCTTTCTGCCTAGCTCCCTCATTGACTTCCTGATTTTTTAAACAAGGGAAGAAATAAAGCACTTTGTGGCAGTTTACAACTCAGCAGAGGGAATATATATATATATATATATATATACACACACACACATATACATACATGCATGCATGCATGCATGCATGCATACATACATACATACATACATACATACATACAGTGAGGGAAAAAAGTATTCGATCCCCTGCTAAATTTGCCCATTTGCCCTCTGACGAAGAAATGACCAGTCCTTAATTTTAATGGTAGGTTTGTTGTAGCTGTGAGAGACAGAAAAACAACAGGAAAAACCCCAGAAACCCAGAAGGCGAAAGTCAGAGATTGATGTGCATTATAATGAGTGAAATAAGTATTTGATCCCCCATCAACCAGCCAGATCCTAACCCTAACCCTAACCCTCAACCTCCCTCGGTCTGGGGCTCCATGCAAGATCTCATCTCGTGGAGTAGCAATGGTCATGAGAACGGTGATGAAGCAGCCCAGAACTACACGGGGGGAACTTGTCAATGATCTCAGGGCAGCTGGGACCACAGTCACCATGAAAACAGTTGGTAACACACTACGCCGTGAAGGACTGAGATCTTGCAGAGCCCGCAAGGTCTCCTTGCTCAAGACAGCACATGTACAGGCCCGTCTGCAGTTTGCCAATGCACATCTGAATCACCCAGTTCTCCTCTGGGTCATATATATCTGAGTGAGATATATCCCTATCCCTATCCCTATCCCTATCCATCTATCCATCTATCCATCTATCCATCTATCTATCTATCTATCTATCTATCTATCTATCTATCTATCTATCTATCTATCTATCTATATATATCTCACTCTTCTTCCCCAGACCCAACCTACTTTCCCCATAACAGCTGTGGGGAATGTGGGGGCTTGCAGGAGCCCCGATGGGGTTTAGGACGGCAGTGTAGGGGTGAGGATGGCCAAGTCGAGAGAGCCAGCACGGTGTCGGGGTTAAGAGCGGTGGTTTGGAGCGGTGGGCTCTGATCTGGAGAGCCGGGTTCGATTCCCCGCTCCTCCAGCATGGGCGGCGGAGGCGAATCTGGTGAACCGAGTTGGTTTCCCCACCCCTACGCACGAAGCCAGCTGGGTGACCTTGGGCTAGTCACACACTCTCAGCCCCAGCTACCTCCCAGGGTGTCTGTTGTGGGGAGGGGAGGGGAAGGCGATTGTCAGCCGGTTTGATTCTGCCTTAAGTGGTAGAGAAAGTCGGCATGTAAAAAC
The DNA here is from genome assembly GCF_029931775.1 of Euleptes europaea. Taxonomy (NCBI): domain Eukaryota; kingdom Metazoa; phylum Chordata; class Lepidosauria; order Squamata; family Sphaerodactylidae; genus Euleptes; species Euleptes europaea. The sequence continues at coordinate 14,770,609 of NC_079332.1, forward strand.
CAAATCTTCTTCTAGACGGAAGCCTGCTCTGTCAGCTTTCCCACCTGCAAAATGGAAGGGGGAAACTTGACGGACCGGGCGATTCCCAGCTATGGTTCTAGAACCTGCTAATTCAGCGGGAGGGTTTCCTCCTCTGGTACCGGGCCCCGTCTGTTTCCTTTCCCCCCTCTCACCTGCTCTGTTTCCCCAGGCATCCTCATGCCAGATTTTTATGCTGCAGCCATCCGAAGGGTTCCAGGTGTTCACCTGACCCTGTTCTCCTATGTAGGTTTGTAGTTAGTCACGTGGGATGGCCTCGCCCTGCACACGTTCACGGGGGGGGGGGGAGGTCAGCGTGTATTTACCCTCACCCGAGAAGGAAATTAAAAGCGCCGAGTTAGCAACTGGGGCCCACGTGCCTTGGTGATCCAGGTGGGCCTGATGTGATTTTAATATGTTTGTGAATGGTAAAAATATAGAGAGAGATTTCATTTCGCCGGGCGGTAAAAGGGTAGGGATTGTTTGCTGAGCTCTGGCTTCTGATTCTCTAGGTGGTGCAGCCGTTTGTGAATCACAGAATCACAGAGTTGGAAGGGACCACCAGGGTCATCTAGTCCAACCCCCTGCACAATGCAGGAAATTCACAACTACCTAGCCCCCCCCACACCCCCAGTGACCTCTACTCCATGGGACCACCAGGGTCATCTAGTCCAACCCCCTGCACAATGCAGGAAATTCACAACTACCTCCCCCCCACACACCCCCAGTGACCTCTACTCCATGGAACCACCAGGGTCATCTAGTCCAACCCCCTGCACAATGCAGGAAATTCACAACTACCTTCCCCCCCACACACCCCCAGTGACCTCTACTCCATGGGACCACCAGGGTCATCTAGTCCAACCCCCTGCACAATGCAGGAAATTCACAACTACCTCCCCCCACACATCCCCAGTGACCTCTACTCCATGCCCAGAAGATGGCCAAGGTGCCCTCCCTCTCATCATCTGCCTAAGATCATAGAATCAGCATTGCTGAGTTCCCCCTCACCGGCAGTCTTTAAGCAATGGCTGGACAAACATTGGTCAGGGATGCTCCAGGCAAATCCTGCATTAAGCAGGGGGTTGGACTAGATGGCCTCTATTGCCCCTTCCAACTCTAGGATACTAGGATTAAGAATGAAGGCAAAGAAATGCTCCTGAAAATTTCTAGGATTCTAGGATTAATTCTAGGATTAAGAATGAAGGCAAAGAAATGCTCCTGAAGATTTCTCCCGCACTGGATGCACTTATTTCTCCACCCAGCGATATCTAGCACATCACATTTTTATCCAGGAAGCTCAGATAGTTCCGTCCCTCCTCCATTTTATCCGCATTTTATCCGCACGGGGGTCAGCTCAGCTGTGCGGCGACGACCTTTTTCTTTTTCTTAATAAATTGTATTGGTTTTTTAAAATATAAGTTTCCCATCATTTTAACAACATTTTAAAGAGTAATATCAAAGTCACAATCATATCAAATGTTGTCTTAATTGTAAATAAATGTGAAAAATAATTTGACTTCCCCACCACCTCCGTCTACCTCTTAATAAAGTGATTATAATCCTCCGTTAATATGTTCTGACCCTAATATCAATCTCATTTCAAAACTTCACATCATATAAATTATTACATTCAGGATCAGAGTAAAGGGTAACCTTCCATTTTTCCCAAATAATCCCAGTCGTTCATCCAAGCCTCCCATTCACCCATAAATTGTTCATTGTCTCTTTGGTTTTAAAGTAGCTGTTAATTTCGCCATCTCCACCAGCTCTAACATTTTAAGAACCCAGTCCTTTTTTTCTGGAACATCCGTCCCTTTCCATTTGGCTGCAAATACGGCGACGACCTTTTTCAAGGCCGCCCTGTGAGCTTCCTTGCCCAGCGAGGATTCGAATCGTGACCGGGTTCCGTCACCGGCTCGTGTTGCGCGTTTGCGGAAAGTGACTCAGTGTTCCTGACCTGGGGAAAGGCTCACGGCGAGGCCTTGGGGAAAAGCCGGGGTAGGACGCGTAATGTTTGGTCAGGGTAACTCTGGCGACGGGAGCAATGCCAAAGGGCTTTCGTGTTCAGCGCGGCTCAGGGAGGCAGCACACGGAATCTCTTTTCCGGAGTGACCTGCTCCCCGCGTCCCATTCGGACAGAACAGGGCAGGGAGATCTTGCGGGTCATTCTGCGGGTGCTGCCCCGGGGGGCTCCCTGTTCTCGAAGCCCCAGCGCCGGGACTCCAAAAAGACAGATCGACGGTCAATAGCTTCTAAAAAGGAGACATCTGATTTAAATGGAAAGCTTTATTCAGTTATTTAGTATGGCTTTAGACTGTAGAAGGGTTACAAGGTACGCAAACTATGTAATATTATACCTTATTGATTTTCCCCTTTCCCCCTATTCCCCTTTTAACTTTGTAAGAAGGAAAGGAGCCCCATGGCGCAGAGTGGTAAGCTGAAGGACTGCAGTCCAAAGCTCTGCTCACGACCTGAGTTCGATCCCAATGCAAGTTGGTTTCAGGTCGCCGGCTCCAGGTTGACCCGGCCTTCCATCCTCCCAAATGAGCTTGCTGGGGGGAAAGGGAGGAGGACCGGGGAAGGCACTGGCAAACCACCCCGTAAACAAAATCTGCCTAGGAAATGTTGGGATGTGACGTCACCCCATGGGTCAAGAATGACCCGCTGCTTGCACAGGGGACCTTTACCTTTATAAGAAGGAAACATCTGACTTAAATATAAAGTTCTATTTAGTTATTTAGTATGGCTTTAGACTGTAGAAGGGTTACAAGGTACGCAAACTATGCAATATTATTCCTTATTGTTTCCCCCCTTTCCCCCTATTCCCCTTTTAACTTTGTAAGGAGCCCCATGGCGCAGAGTGGTCAGCTGCAGGACTGCAGTCCAAAGCTCTGCTCACGACCTGAGTTCGATCCCAATGCAAGTTGGTTTCAGGTCGCCGGCTCAAGGTTGACCCGGCCTTCCATCCTCCCAAATGAGCTTGCTGGGGGTAAAGGGAGGAGGACTGGGGAAGGCACTGGCAAACCACCCCATAAACAAAGTCTGCCTAGGAAATGTCGGGATGGGACATCACCTGAGTTCGATCCCAATGGAAGTTGGTTTCAAGGAGCCGGCTCAAGGTGGACTCCGCCTTCCATCCTTCCGAGGTCGGTCAAATGAGCACCCAGCTCGCTGGGGGTAAAGGGAGGAGGACTGGGGAAGGCACTGGCAAACCACCCCGTAAATAAAGTCTGCCTAGGAAATGTCAGGATGTGATGTCACCCCATGGGTCAAGAATGACCCGGTGCTTGCACAGGGGACCTTTACCTTTATAAGAAGGAAACATCTGACTTAAATATAAAGTTCTATTTAGTTTAGCATGGCTTTAGACTGTAGAAGGGTTACAAGGTACGCAAACTATGTAATATTATTCCTTATTGTTTTCCCCCTTTCCCCCTACTCCCCTTTTAACTTTGAGTGGCGGAGGCTAATCTGGTGAACTGGGTTTGTTTCCCCACTCCTCCACACAAAGCCAGCTGGGTGACCTTGGGCAAGTCACACCCTCTCAGCCCCACCTACCTCACAGGGTGTCTGTTGTGGCGAGGGGAAGGGAAGGTGATTGTAAGCCAGTTTGAGTCTCCCTTAAGTGGTAGAGAAAGTCAGCATATAAAAACCAACTCTTCTTCTTCAATCAGAAGCGTTGCTGGGTAAAAGCCCCACCTGGCCCTGGCTACTTTCCAAAAACACTTGGGGGCTGCCAGGAAAGATGCTGGTGGGCCCCATAGCAGCATAAGCATGGTGTCATGCTCTTTCACCCCTAGTATCCTCTGCTGTTGGCACTGTGCATTTTGTTTTCCTGTATCAATTATAATTTTTGTAGTATGGTTTCTATTTGATTTAGGAGCGGAGCTGACTTTACAAAAAAGAAGAGCAAAAAAACCCCCATATTTAAATAAGTAAATAAGTAGAGAGTCAGTGTGGTGTAGTGGTTAAGAGCGGTGGTTTGGAGTGGTGGACTCTAATTTGGGGACCTGGGTTTGGTTTCCCCCCTCCTCCCCATGAGCGGCGGAGGCTAATCTGGTGAACTGGATTTGCTTCCCCACTCCTCCACACGAATCCAGCTGGGTGACCTTGGGCCAGTCACAGCTCTCTCAGCCTCACCTACCTCACAGGGCGTCTGTGGTGGGGAGGGGAAGGGAAGGGGACTGTAAGCCGGTCTGATTCTTCCTTAAGTGGTAGAAAAAAATTGGCATATAAAAACCAACTCCTCCTTCTAAATAACTTTGTTTTTTAAAGTTTCGCTTGCATCTGGGCCTTTTCTGAACAACATAGTTAAATTGTGGAACTCCCTGCCCCAGGATGTGGTGATGGCTGCCAGCTTTAAGAGGGGAGTGGAGATGTTCATGGAGGAGAGAGGTATTCATGGCTACTAGTAAAAATGGATTCTAGTCTTGATGCATGCCTGTTCTCTCCAGGATCAGAGGAGCATGCCTATTATATTGGGTGCTTTAAAACACAGGCTGGATAATGCTGCTGTAGTCGTCTTGTTTGTGGGCTTCCTAGAGGCACCTGGTTGGCCACTGTGTGAACAGACTGCTGGACTTGATGGGCCTGGGTCTGATCCAGCAGGGCCTTTCTTATGTTCTTAACGTCTGCCTTCATCCGGAGCTCTCCGTGGTCCTGAAAAACCCTGCCACCATTTTTAAAATCGACCTAAAATTACACACCAGTGCAGGCTGATCGTTCCCACCGTGCTGACCAACCTCCGAAGTCCCGGATCTACACCCGCTACCCTCGGCGCTTCTAGTACAAACATCCCTCTCCCAAAAGGGGGCTTTAGTTCCGCAAAGGGAGAAAAAGAGAACCCAAACTAGAAAACGTGACGGGTGCAAGGGGAAATCTGACACAGGGGCACGTGGCACGTGATGGCATCAAAGCCCCAAAGCAAAGGCGGGCCTGTGTTTCGCAAAGCACATGGATCGATGTGGGGTGTCAGAACCCACACCTCTCGTTTTGTAACGCTAGCACTTTCCGCGGCCCTTTTTTTTCCCTTGCACGACTCGCTTAACAAGTCATGCACTGGATGTTCCGACAGCCGCTCCCGTTCGAATTATCGTCACCTGGTTAGCCGTCTGGGACGCCAGCGATGCAGAACACGGTGTTTAGAAACTGGACCCTGTTATGTTGCGGGTCTTCGGGAGGGTGAAAAAGGGCTGTTCTTTGTCTGCCGGCGGGGTGAGAAGTATTAACATGTCCTGGCGTTGTACCCAGAGAGACGGCTCCATCCTCGCACCTTCTGCTGGCTTTGAAAGAAGCCGGGATTAGGAAGAAAATGTCATGGGTAACCAGAGACAGTCCGAACCCTGCGCACATTGCGGTGAAATATAGGCCAGGGGTCGTAGCAGGCAGAAAAGCCAATCCAGCTGTTGAGGTTCCAAAATACGGAAGGGGGCAGCTGTTTTGGAGAAAGTGGGATCAGGGAGAGTGGACCACAGCCAATCTTTCCGTGTGCAGTTAGGAAGGACGAGCTCCAGAATATGCTAGTACCATATATTCAGAAAGGTAGAGCGGTTGTGGGGAGAGAAGGCAGCGTGGTATAGCCCGATCTCGTCAGATTTCGGAAGCTAAGCAGGGTCAGTACATGGATGGGAGACCGCCAAGGAAGGCTCTGCAGAGGAAGGCAATGTCCAACCACCTCTGCTTCTTGCTTGCCTCAAAAGCCCCTTCCAAGGGTCACCAGAAGTTAGAAGCTAAGCAGGATCGGTACTTGGATGGGAGACCACCAAGGAAAGCTCTGCAGAGGAAGGCAATGGCCAACCACCTCTGCTTCTCACTTGCCTTGAAAGCGCCTTGCTGGGATTACCATAAATTGGACGCTAAGCAGAGTCACTACTTGGATGGGAGACCACCAAGAATGGCTCTGCAGAAGAAGGCAATGGCCAAACCACCTCTGCTTCGCAATTGTCTTGAAAGCCCGTTGCTGGGGTCACCGTAAGTTAGAGGCTAAGTAGGGTAGGTACTTGGATTGGAGACCACCAAGGAAGGCTCTGGAGAGGAAGGCAATGGCCGACCACCTCTGCTTCTTGCTTGCCTCGAAAGCCCCTTGCTGGGGTCACCATAAGTTGGAAGCTAAGCAGCGTCAGTACTTGGATGGAAGAACCACCAAGGAAGGCTCTGCAGAGGAAAGCAATGGCCAAACCACCGCTGCTTCGCAATTGCCTCGAAAGCCCCTTGCTGGGGTTGCCGAAAGTGGGTTGCAACTTGATAGCACTTACCTACAAACGTAAAAAGGTTGTAAGGCGAGAGAAGGCCAGGGCTCAGGGGGTAAGCCCCTGTTCTTCGGGGCCTCTGCAAATTTTGTAGCTTACGCTGGACCGTCAAACTTCCCATGATCGCAAGCGGGTCTCTTTGAGTCCGCGCTGGGTTAACCGAACGCTTGCTGCAGTTTTGCCCGTGTGTGAAAATGCTGCTGATCCAAACAGACCCTCAACCATTAAATGTCGCCAAGGGCTACGTAAATAAATACCAAACAGCAGGCCGTTCTTAACACTCAGCAGTTATTTACGACTGATTTAACTGTGTGTTTAAACAATTACCTGCGGGGTGGGGCATCGAGGGAGGGAGAAATTGGGCTGTGCGGGAACACGCATGCGTGCAAAAATGACGGCTCCGAACTGTGCTGTTAATAAGGAAAACGGTGACCCAACCTGCCAAAGCAGCAAGAAATAGACAAATGGCCCGCTGAAAAATCGGCTCTGTTTGCAACTGGCGAACAGGACGCGAGCGCCCTGCCCCGCTTCCCATTTTGGATGATCCCAGCTTCACTCCCAGAGAGCCACTTACCGAGTTGGACTCAGATCCGGGAGACCCAGGTTCACATTTTGGACGGTCCCAACTTCACTCCCAGAGAGCCAGTTACCGAGTTGGACTCAGATCCGGGAGACCCAGGTTCGAATCCCCCACTCAGCCGTGGAAGCTTGCTGGGTGGCCTTGGGCCAGGCATGCATGCTCAGCCCAACCTCACCTCAAAGGGCTGTGGTGAGGATAAAACGGAGGAGGAGAACCGTGGAAACCGCTTTGGCTTCCCATTGGGGAGGATGGCAGGATACAAATGTAGGAAATAATGATAAATCATCATACCCAGCTAAAAGGATCCCCGGTATCCAGTTTTGTAAAAGACTTTTCTTTTTTCTGAGACGCAAGAGAGCTGCTGCCATAAAGGACAATACCGATGGTGCAGTTTGGCGAAAAGGCAGCTTCGCACATTCAAGTATCCCAAATAAGCCGCAAATTTGAAATCATTATTGGAACAATGGGGGAAAGGAATGACCGTCGGTTCTGATTGAGATCTGCACTGTACCAGTGTGGTGGTTAGGAGCGGTGGACTCTAATCCGGAGATCCGGGTTCGATTCCCCACTCCTCCACATGAGCGGCGGAGGCTCATCGGGAGAACCAGGATCGATTCCCTACTCCTCCAACTAAGCTGCCGACTCTAATCGGGAGAACAGGGTTCGATTCCCCACTCCTCCACGTGAAGCCTGCTGGGTGACCTTAAACTAGTCGCAGTTCTCTCCAAACTCTCTCCTCCCCACCTACCTCACAAGGTGTCGGCTGTGGGGAGAGGAAGGCGATTGTAGGCCGGTTTGGGTCTCCTTAAAAAGGCAGAAAAAATCAAGGTATAGAAACCTCCTCCTCCTCGAGATGCCAGAGCTTTTGAGAAACTCATGGCACTTGGAATTGGGTCCACAAGAAACCAGAATTTGAACCCAGGCCCCTGCAACTCAGAGATCTTCCCACCTGTCAGGGCATGCCTTCTCCCTCTATTTCAGATAAGTTGGCATAAGTTTAATTGTGGTTACCCGCCCTGAGCCCTGCCTGGCTGGGGAGGGCAGGATAGAAATTTAATAAATAATAATAATAATAATAATAATAATGACTGGCAATGTTTCCTCGACTCTTTGTCCATGCCAGGGAGATATGACTTTTGCTTTCAGGGGAGGACCAAAACGAACATGTCAGGTGGGGTGCGTATAAAGGCATCTCGAGGTCTCTCTCTTCATCGAGGAGGAAAAGCAAACACTCTTTAAGTTCAGGCCAGGCCAGACAAATACTCCGCTGTCTGGGTGAGCGAGAAAAATGCTGTTAGCAAGGCAAACACCGCTCATCTGTCAAAAGGAGGCGAGGGCTGCCCTGGATTGTTGAGCACGTGGGAGAGGAGCGAGCAAAACCAGTGCCTTGTGATTTGCACTTGCTAGCCAAATACCCGCCGTTCTGTGAGCAGGGCTTCAACCTAGCAGAGAACCAACGGGGAGATTTTATCTGCATGTTGCATATCAATAGATTTTGCCCCCTGGCATAATCCTCGGCCCCTCGTGAGAACACTGGATGAGCCCTGCTGGTATACCGGTGGGCTGCAGATCTACCTGCTCCGGCACCGTTTCCCTCAATGGTTAACCAGTTGGAAGGGGCCCATCTGGCTCAACCCCCTGCTCAGTACAGGATCGGCCTAGAGCCGTGTTGGCAAACCTATGGCACGTGTGCCGGACTTGGCACGCCAAGCCCTCTCTGTGGGCATGCGGTCGCGTCTGCCTTCCCTGGACTTCCCACCGCCCAGGTGGGCGGTGGGGGCTTTGAACTGCTCAGCGCTGGACGCCCCGCCACCCAGCTGGGAGTAACCCGTCCCCCCCTTCCCTGGACTCCCCACCACCCAGCTGGGAGTAACCCATCCCCCCCCTTCCCTGGACTTCCCTGGACTCCCCAAACTGCAACCCAGCTGGAAACCTCAGTATTCAGGTTAAATTGCCGTGTTGGCACTTTGCGATAAATAAGTGGGTTTTGGGTTGCAGTTTGGGCACTCGGTCTCTAAAAGGTTCGCCATCACTGGCCTAGAGCATCCCTGACAAGCGTTTGTCCAGCCTCTGTTTAAGGACTGCTAGTGAGCTAAGAGAGCTGTGACTGGCCCAGGGTCACCCAGCTGGCTTCACGTGTAGGAGCGGGGAAACCAACCCGGTCCAGCAGATCAGCATCTGCTGCTCGTGTGGAGGGGTGGGGAATTGAACCTGGTTCTCTAGATCAGAGTCCGCCGCACCAAACCTCCGCTCTTAACCACTACACCATGCTGGAATAAAGTCACCTTGTGTGTGTGTGTGTGAGTGTGTTAAGTGCCGTCAAGTCGCTCCCGACTCATGGCGACCCTATGAATCAATGTCCTCCAAAATGTCCTGTCTGTACATAAATGGAAATCAAATGCCAAGCCCAGTCTGGGACCTGCAAACACTATATGGATCAAGTTGCCACAAGGGAGGATCCAAACGTCATTCCCCTTGTTACTGTAGGCCCTTGAGCGACTGACACTGGTGAAATATTCTTCTGGCTGGGGTGGTGGAGAGGAAACGAGATCGAGGAAGCTGTTCTTTCCTAGAAATGTCATTTAGGCATGTGATCGATTTTTAATATCGACTCGCCGGTGCACAAACGACATCCACAAATTCATAGTTTTTCTGGTGTGTGTGTGGGGGGAGGATGATAGAGACATGATAGAGGTCTGTAAAATGACCCCTCACCATCTTTGTTGCCCTCCTCTGGACCCATTCCAGGTTGTCTACATCTTTCTAAAATTGTGGTGCCCAAATCTGAACACAATACTCTAGCTGAGGTCTAACCAGAGCGGAGTAAAGCGATACCATCACTTCGCGTGATCTGGACACTATACTCCTGTTGATGCAGCCCAAGACGGCATTTGCCTTTTTAGCTACCGCATCACACTGTTGACTCACGTTCAGTGTTTGGTCTACTAAGACCCCAAGATCCTTTTCACACACACGACTGCTCAGACAAGTCTCCCCCATCCTATAATGATGCATTTGATTTTTCCTACCTAAATGCAGAATTTTACATTTGTCTTATTTGTGGTCCAGCTAGCCGATGTGCTCTGCAAGACCTGGGGTGGTAACTCCCTGCTTGTGCCCTCCCCACAGTGGGGGACAAAGGCCTGGGCAACAAGGATGGTGAGGTCTGGAGACCAAGTCCTATGAGGAAAGGTTGAAGGAGTTGGGTATGTTTAGCCTGGAGAGGAGAAGACTGAGAGGGGATATGAAACCGTCTTCAAGTACTCGAAGGGCTGTCATAGAGAGGAGGGTGCCGAGTTGTTTTCTGTCGCTCCAGAAGGTCGGATCAGAACCAACGGGTTGAAATTAAATCAAAACAGTTTCCGTCTTGACATTAGGAAGAATTTTCTAACAGAGCGGTTCCTCAGTGGAACAGGCTTCCTCGGGAGGTGGTAAGCTCTCCTTCCCTGGAGGTTTTTAAGAAGAGGTTAGATGGCCATCTGTCAGCAATGCTGATTCTGTGACCTTAGGCAGATGATGAGAGGGAGGGCATCTTGGCCATCTTCTGGTCACTGGGGGTGTGGGGGTGGAGGTAGTTGTGAGTTTCCTGCATTGTGCAGGGGGTTGGACTAGATGACCCTGGTGGTCCCTCCCAACTCTATAATTCTATGACCTCGCGCCTACAAATGGTTTGCTCTGAGAGCCAGCGTGCTGCAGTGGTTAAGAGTGGCGGACTCGAATCTGGAGAAACCGGGTTCGATTCCCGGTTGGCCCCCGATCCCCCCTGTTGGGTGGTCGGCTGGCAACCTCCCCACCCTCCTCTTGGGTCGTGGCGGAGGGGCAGGGCCTGCAGCCGTTCTCAAGCCACCGTCGGGCCCAGTTGAGCCCCTCCGCCAAATGAGGGGCCGTTCTGTCTTCTGATTAACCGAGGCAGGTATGATCCGAATCCAACTACCTGGAACCCAATTAATCTTGATCTTACGAGGCCGTGCCTCGGGATAACTGCCCGCTCGAATAAACAGGAGCAGAACGAGAATCGGGGGCCTGGCTGTGGCATTACGCCGCTCGGCTCCACCGAAACGCCGTTCAGAAATGTCATCGTGATGCAGAATCGAGTCCCCGAAGGATCTGCTGTTATTGCTATTTTTTTTTTAAAGGGAAGATGCAAGGAGAGGATGGGGACGGGTCTCTTTTGCTGTTGCAGCTGTTGCGACTTTGTAAAAGATCACGGAAACGACTCCGCTGGAAACCAGAGAGTTTAGGTCAGAGAAGACCCCCTACGGGGTTGGTTTGGGTCCACCGGAACATTTCTGTGGACGTATTTCCACCCACTTTTTCTAGGGTTCAAGTCCAGAATTTACCGTACTTTCACGGAAAAGCCTACTGGGTCAAACAATTTTCAATAGTGTCCATAAACAGGGCATGCACAGAATAGTCCCCCCGCCCCCAGTTGCCCAAGGCACCTGGCATTCAGAGGTACACTGCCTCCGAATTTGGAAGTTCCATTTCGCTACCATGGCCGATAGGTATCGGTCAAGCTCTCCTGCTCCCTGAATTTGTCTAATCCAGAGTGGTTTGGAGTGGTGGACTCTGATTCAGAGAACTGGGTTTGATTCCCCACTCCTCCCCATGAGCGGCGGAGGCTAAATCTGGTGAACTGGATTTGTTTCCCCACTCTTACACCAGCTGGGTGACCTTGGGCTAGTCACTCTCTCTCAGCCCCACCTACCTAGAGGTGGTTTGACACGGCCTTCCTCCGAAGAGCCTTCCTCTGTAGAGGGTGTCTGTTGTGGGGAGGGAAAGGGAAGGTTTGATTCTTCCTTAAGTAGGCATATAAAAACCAACTCTTCTTCTTCTTCATTTTTTGCATGCATTATGCTGTTTTATTGTACGTGCCAGCTCTGTATCTCAGTTAGATTCATTTTCTCACCAACTTGCCTTCAAGGATTGTTTTGCATTCCTGGACTCTATGAAGCCGACAGAAGTCCGTGGGAACTTCTGTCTCCGTATCGTTTGTAATATGTAATCTCTTGCAACTGTACTGTTGAATGCTTTTTCAATGCGTTTATATTATCAAGTGCAAGCCAGTTTCCTCCATTGCTGCCTTGGGTTCTCAATGCTCTGCTTACCTATGCTACCATTAAACCAACTTCTTTGGACAACTTCGTCTCCTGCTGTGGTTAGTGGTTCTCAATAGGGCAAGTGCTGACAGTACGCGACATGCTGTTTTGGGGAGGGAAGGCGGCATGGTATATAGCCTGATCTTCTCAGATCTGGGAAGCAATGCACGATAGGTAATTGGATGGAAGACCACCAAGGAAGGCTCTGCCGAGGAAGGCCATGTCAAAGCACCTCTGCTTAATCATTTGCCTTGAGAGCCCCTGGCCGGGGTTGCCGAAAGTCGGTTGCAACCTGACGGCACTTATATACGTATAGAGTTTTTAGTGCGCTGTTCTGATGTTGCGACCTCGTCGACGGCGTGGCCGACGGTGCGCCTCATATTGCTCGGAAGGAATAGTTCTAATCAGATAGACTGCTTCGAATCTTGGCTAGAAGGGCGCCCTAAGAAATGAATGAACAAAAGCTATCCCAGCTAGCGGCTATCCCTGTATCCTGTGGCGGTGAGTTCCACGAAACAACTCTGTATTGTTCAAGGAAACGGTGCCGTTGGCCTGTGATGAAATCAACTTTATGAGCCGGGGGCCGAAAATACCCCTCTCTGCCTAATCTCTCCACTTTTGTTTCTTGAATCCTATAATCTGATTCTCAGAAACGCCAAGTGCTTGATGACAGCTTCGGCGGTTCCTTAAAGATCCCGAAGGGGAACATTTTCTTCGCCTTCCACCACAAGTGTTGTTCAAAGCATAAGTGGCTCCAGGGAGGTTTGTTGTATGAAAAGACGCTGGCAGAATCCGAGCCGCGGACTTGCTAGAACAGGATAAACCTGGATCCGGGCCAGCTTCTATAATTATTACCCCAAGCTCCTTCGGGGAGTTAACTGATAATTACGGATTATACAAAGAACATTGATAGAAGTGGTTGTCAATATTAGCTCTAGTCGGATCTGGCCAGGTCATGGGGCGATACAAGGTAAATGTCAAGTGCCACTAAAGGCACCCATGTGGACTTGACCCAATGAAAGCCAAGTAGTGCCTCTTACTGGCGGTGGACAGAGCTGCCCAGTCACAGTTGACTCACAGTTGACTTACTACCCCATGGATTCTGAAGGGAAGAGACAAACCGAGTTGGTTTGCCATTGCCTGCCTCTGTGTAGCAACCCTGTTCTTCTTTAGTAGGGTTGCCAACCTCCAGGGGGTTAGCAAATACAAAACAGCAGAAAAACAAGCATTCAATAAATGCAAAGTATGTCTTTGTTCAATTTAGGCATGCCGTTAACATACAGTTATATAATCCTTGTCTGTGCAATATTGTGTCGGGTAAATTATAAACAACTTGTAATTACAAATGTCTGAATCCCATTCAAAGAGTCTTTGTGCAAATGTCTCGCCAAACTTGCACCAAGGAGACGTGGATATACTCTCAATCACGTCCAGGCTTGGTAGTGGAAATAGCAGGTATCTTCTGTTGCTGCTGTTCAGAGTATATTGACTCCTAAGGAGAACGAGTGGCAATAGTCGATCACGTATATGTAATACAGGGTGGCTGGTGATCTCCTGCTATTACAACTGATCTCCAGCCGAGAGAGATCAGTTCCCCTGGAGAAAAGGGCCGCTTTGGCAATTGGACTCTATGGCATTGAAGTGCCTCCCCTCTCCAAACCCCATCCTCAGGCTCTGTCCCCAAAATCTCCAGGTATTTCCCAACCCGGACCTGGAAACCCTATTCCTTGCTGGTCTCCCATGCAACTATTAACCAGGGCTGACTCCACTTTATAGCCAAGATCAGGTTAGCCTAGGCCATCCAACTCAGGGCAAGAGACGGACAGAGATGGTTTGCCATTGCCTGCCTCTATGCAGCGACCCTGTACTTCCTTGGTGGTCTCCCATCCAAGTACCAACCAGGGCTGACCCTGTCTAGCTTCCGAGATCTGACAAGATCGGGCTAGCCTGGGCCATCCAGCTCAAGGTAATACCTCTTATTGGGACCAACCAAAATGACATAAAAACAGCATGCAACCTTTCGGGTTCTACAGGATTCTTCGTCATCAGGAGGAGTAGAAGTTGGTTTTTATATGCTGACTTTCTTTACCACTTACGGAAGAATCAAACCCGCTTACAATCTCCTTCCCTTCCCCTCCCCACAGCAGACACCCCGTGAGGTAGGTGGAGCTGAGAGAGCTGTGACTAGCCCAAGGTCACCCAGCTGGCTTCATGTGGAGGAGTGGGGAAACCAACCCGGTTCACCAGATTAGCCTCAGCCACTCATGTGGAGGAGTGGGGAATCAAACCTGGTTCTCCAGATTAGAGTCCACCGCTCCAAACCACTCCTCTTAACCACGACACCACGCAATGTACCACCTTAGCATGCTCCTGTAAACGTTAAGCGGTAGAAGATTTCTAATAAGGGTGAAATGCAAAACAGTAACATGTTACAAGGAAAAAACAACACACATAAAACTGGGGTTTTGGGGGGGGGAATTTCCCATGGTTTATTTTTTAAATAAGTGCCTTCAATGGTCAATACTTTAAGGTGAAAATGGTGTGCGCATCATGTGAACAAATCAGGCAACTGTGCCAAAGTGTAGAGCTCAAATCTGGCCAGGACTTTGTGTTCTAGTGCGCGTAACGTAGTGGTTAATCCGGCTCGGATTTGGCATATACATTGAGCATACATCGGGGATATTACCAGAATGCCGGAGCTAGCTCAGAAAATTAAAACAGACAGGACGGGGTGTGTGTGTTGGGGCAGCGGTGGAAAGCATGGGGCTACCTCCCAGAAGCTGATATTGGGGGGGGGCTTGTTCGGAGCAGGAGGGAAACAATGGGACTGAGGCTTAGCTGTCCGAGAGGTGAGAAACCAAGGACGGGTCCTGAAAAGCGACAGGCCCTTAAAAACAACAGGGAGAGAAAACAGACAAAGGCATTGATAGGTCCAGCCTGCTCTGAAATAAAACGAAAGGTGTCCGGTTCCTGAGAACGTCGCGGATGGTTTTTCCATTCCCAAAAGCGCTTCGGAAATATCTCTGTTGCTCTGGGATTTTTTTTTTAAAATTGCTATTTGGCAGGCTCGGACAAAGCCGTTCTCTGAAAACCGGATTAAGCGGGCCGGGCAAAACATCGTTGGCACTGTATTCTGGGCAAACACATGTGTGAATGGGGGGAAAGCAGGCAGAGATATAGGTTTGCAACGGCCACACTGCACACTTCCAATTTTGGCAAAGGTCACACCACAGTAGTTTTGGGCTTCCCAGGAACTTCTCGGTCTGGATTTGCTGGTTGTGAATCCAGGGCATGCAAATTCGCCTTCGTAAACTAACGCTGCGGTGCGGCTTTAGAAGCCCCACGCATTTAGACCATTAACATCTCTAGTTTAACCTACTCCGTTACCTACACTGCAGTCCGCACTTTCCATTCAGCTTCTTGGGCCTGGGCAGCCCCAGGCTCTCCGTGACGTCACAGCAGCTAAGCCAATGGCAGTTGGAGGCTGCAGAGCGCTGCGGTGACACTCAAGCGGAGCAGCCAATGGCGGCCAAGATAACCGGGGCAGGCAGAAAAGGGCAAACAGCTGGCACCAGCAGTGAAAGAAGGTTGGCAATGGGTGGTATTTTTTGGCTAGCATGTAAGGGGCGGACGGTGCTTGATACAAAAGAGGCAGTTTTTGATGGGCTGGACCACTGAGACGGCCCAGGCGGGGACAGAGCGGGAGATGTGTGTTTCAATTTTAAGGAGAAACACAGGAAAACTATTCCACAAGGGAAAAGGGCTTCGTCTAGCCTTCTGCGTGCAGTGAAATTTTGCTTCCGAGGACTCGAGCATATACGTGCCCCAGCAAACCAGCCACAATTATGCCTCTCACCCATTGCGAACGGCTGGATGCCGGAAACATGCACTGAGTGCTCCGCAGTGGCAGAGGCAGATTGTGGGCTGGTAGTGCAAAAAGAAGAAGAGAGAGGTTGAATCGTTTATGACCAGGAGAGAGGATGGCTTGAAAGGGTGAAGCACCAAGACGGATTTTACACACCACATACTTTCTCCAATTGTTACTCATATCACCTAAAAGACGGCAGTTGCAACCCGCCAATGCATGTGCTGGCTGCATGCGCCTTGCGCCTGATGGCTCCCCTCCGAGGCGTGTGCATATGCTGTCCTTTTTGTTCTTTCCCCCCATGTGTGCGCGTGGTTCCATAAAAATGCTCCGGCAGTTTACCTGCGGCGCCCGTTCTCGACACTTCCCAAGCCTATAATCAGCCCATTCAAACTTCCGCACTTAATGGAACCCGCTGAAAGGGAGAGGTGGAGACGGGCTCCTCGTGAGAAAGGCCCCCCCGCCTGGGAGTCGTGGGTGGGTCTGCGAAGTGTCGAAGCCCACCCCCCCTCCGCCCCGGCCTTCCACCTCAAAGGGACTTTTGAAAAGTTTTCAGCAACGCGTAATTAAACGTCAGCGTGAACCTTCGTAGCCTGTCAAATTGTCCTGCATGGGTGGCGGGCCGCTGGCCACGGCAGACTGGGTTCATGCTTCCAAACCACCCCGTTCTTTTGCTTGCTTGCTTGTTCCTGGGACTCTGCTTCCAGTGCAGCTGCGGCTATTTGCTCTTGGCTGCTTTCTGGCGATAGATTTGTTCGGTGAATGGCCTGTAATTTGGGAAATGGGGGGGCGGGATCGGGGAAGGGGAAAGGTTTTGGGGAGGAAAGAAAAGGAGACATAAGAATGAGATGGGGAGATAAGTCTTCGGCCACCTGAACGCCGAAAGAGAATGTGGATAAAACAGCCAGCTTTTTAGACATGATAGAGGTCAATAGGCTATGCCTATTTCCCCAGCAGGCAAATTTTGCACCCCAGGGTTGTTCTGGGTCGGGAAAATGATGGTCAGGGGGGAAGAGTCAGAAGTCCACTCTCCTCATGTGCCGTTCTCACACTCTAAGGTGGGCCCCTGTGCACGTGGGAGCTGCGTTCCCAACAGGGAACCCGCGGCTGACGTCTGGCTAAAAGCCAGAGGACCAATGTGAAACAAAATATATCGTTTGGAATTAAGGCCTTGGAGAGCCCTCCGCTATCCGAGCAGCCGTCCCCGAGACAGATGGCACGGCCGTCTTGATGGGCAGGAACCTTTGTAGCCCGTCGACAGCGGGGAAACGCACGAAACAGGTTCACTCGAACGACCCTCTTGGAGCAGTTCTCTGAAAGCCGCGGGCAATTGCTTTTTCCGCCCGCCGAGTGCCAAAACAAACTCACCCTTCGTACCGCAGAGCAATTGTGTAGCACAGAGCCACGACTGCGGTCAGGAGGAGACCAGCTGGACTCGCGAGCCTGGTTTTGAAAGGGCAGAAGAAAACACAGGAGAAGGTAAGTGGGTTTTGTGCCATTGTACTCGGAGAAAGGTCTTACGTAAGGCGCAACTGAGTCACTGGAACAGGAGGCCGCGGCGGGTGAGCTCAACCGCCAAATGGCACCCAGCATCGTGCCGTGTTCCCCAACTCTCTCTCTTTTTGGCCACCATCCTTTGCCAAAGGGCGCCGGCCACTTGGCCAAAACGGCCTCCCGGCCTAACCCTTTGTCGACCGCCTCGAGGTTTCACTAAGACAGTGCTCCGCTTGCAGGAGATGGAACGGCCAGGCCAGTTTTCCTTGAGGCAATCGAGGAGTGAAACCTGCTGCTATCCAAGAGCAACCTTGAGTAACAAGGAGGCGAGAAGAAGAAGGAGAAGAGTTGGTTTTTATATGCCGACTTTCTCCACCACTTAAGGAAGAATCAAAGCGTCTTACAATCTCCTTCCCTTCCCCTCCCCACAACAGACACCCTGTGAGGTAGGTGGGGCTGAGAGAGCTGTGCCTAGCCCAAGGCCACCCAGCTGGCTTCATGTGTAGGAGTGGGGGAACCAACCCGGTTTACCAGATTAGCCTCCGCCGCTCATACGGAGGAGTGGGGGAATCGAACCAGGTTCTCCAGATTAGAGTCCACTGCTCCAAACCACTGCTCTTAACCACGACACCACGCAATGTACCACCTTAGCATGCTCCTGTAAACGTTAAGCGGTAGAACATTTCTAATAAGGTTGAAATGCAAAACAGTAACATGTTACAAGGAAAAAACAACACACATAAAACGGGTTTTGGGGGGGATTTTCCATGGTTTATTTTTTTAAATAAGTGCGGTTCACCAGATTAGCTTCCACCGCTTATGTGGAAGGGTGGGGAATCGAACCCGGTTCTCCAGATCAGAGTCCACCACTCCAAACCACCGCTCTTAACCACTACACCACGCTGGCTCCCAAACTAGGGCTGAGATGCAGGCCAGACTAGGGGATTGAACCCGGGACCTTCTGCATACAAAATGGGGGCTCCGCCCACTGGGAAGCCCCCACCCCAAATGAAGCCGCCTCCCGACAGAATCAGAGCTTCTGTCTGTCAAGGCGGGTCGTGTACTCTGACCGACAGGTGCTGCTGTCCAGGGTCCTGAGATCTTTCATGTCACCGAATGCCTGGTCCTTTTAACTGGAGATGCTGGGGACTGAACCCGGGACCTTCTGCATGCAAAGCAGGTGACCTACCACTGAGCCACGGCCCCACCTTAGCACTGCCTCCGCCTCACTCCCCTCTCCATCTCTAGCAGCCTGTGGGCTCCTCCAGGCTTTTTCAGGTCAAAACCCTTGCCCAGGCAACAGCCAGTGAGGGTCTCTCTGCCCATCTTCCTCGTAGTTTCCCTCGTTTCCCTCTGGCTCCGAAATCCTCCTCATTGAAGAGGAAGAAGGAGGGTTGGTTTTTATATGCCGACTTTCTCTACCACTTCAGGAAGAATCAAACCGGCTTACAATCACCTCCCCTTCCCCCTCCCCACAACAGACACCCTGTGAGGTAGGTGGGGCTGAGAGAGCTCTAAGAGAGCTGTGACTAACCCAGCTGGCTTCAAGTGGAGGAGTGGGGAATCAAACCCGGTTCTCCAGATTAGAGCATGCCGCTCCAAATCACCGTTCTTAATCACTGCACCACACATGAACACATGAAGCTGCCTTATACTGAATCAGACCCTTGGCCCATCAAAGACAGTATTGTCTACTTAGACCGGCAGCGGCTCTCCAGGGTCTCAGGCAGGGGTCTTTCTCATCACCTACTTGCCTGGTCCCTTTAACTGGAGATGCCGGGGATTGAACCTGGGACCTTCTGCATGCCAAGCGGATGCTCTATCACTGAGCCATGGCCCCTCCCCAGAACATAAGTAAAGCCATGAACACATGAAGCTGCCTTATACTGAATCAGACCCTGGGTCCATCAAGGTCAGTATTGTCTACTCAGACCAGCAGCAGCTCTCCAGGGTCTCAGGCAGGGGTCTTTCCCATCACCTCCTTGCCTAGTCCCTTTAACTGGAGATGCCGGGGATTGAACCAGGGACCTTCTGCATGCCAAGCAGATGCTCTTACCACTGAGCCACGCTGGCTCTCTCGACTTGGCCATCCTCCAGGTTGTAGCTGCACACACCATAGGACTTTCACCTCTACTAGGTTAACTTCAGCTCTACACATTCTGACTTCCTGAGTAACTGGGTAACCGTGTAACTCAGTGTAACTCTGACAGCTGGCTTCAAGTGGAGGAGTGGGGAATCAAACCCGGTTCTCCAGATTAGAGCATGCCGCTCCAAATCACCGTTCTTAACCACTACACCACACATGAACACATGAAGCTGCCTTGTACTGAATCAGACCCTTGGCCCATCAAAGACAGTATTGTCTACTCAGACTGGCAGTGGCTCTCCAGGGTCTCAGGCAGGGGTCTTTCACATCACCTACTTGCCTAGTCCCTTTAACTGGAGATGCTGGGGATTGAACCAGGGACCTTCTGCGTGCCAAGCAGATGCTCTTACCCCTGAGCCACACTGGCTCTCTCGACTTGGCCATCCTCCAGGTTGTAGCTGCACACACCATATGACTTTCACCTCTACTAGGTTAACTTCAGCTCTACACATTCTGACTTCCGACAATGCCATCAGCAAAGAACACCATTCGAGAGAGACCCCCTGTCAAACCAGAACTAACAAACCCATTGAATGAAATACAAATGACTTTCCCCCCGGTGCTTTGGCCGGACTGAGGTTCCCTCTAACCATGATGCACCTTTTCCTTTGAGCGATGCCCGGTCGGCGACAGCGTTTTTTTGTCCGAGCCCAGTTAGGAGACGGCTTTGTCCGGATGAAACCCGGGCCTCGTTCTGTTCCCCGCCCCCTGCCTTGGGCTGAGCTGGCCGTTTCGAAATGGGTCACGGCGCACAAGACAAAAGGAATGATGTCAAGCAGGCACCAGGGCAGCGCCTAGCGGGAAAGATTACCGTTGCGACGGGTTATCGGGCGTACACAATGCGGACGGCGCCGAACGATGGACGCTCGGGGGATCGATAATAAGGTCAAATCACCGATGCAAGGAGATGTGGGTTAAACGCCGGCCCAAAACGGGAACGGAGATCACAAAAAAGACGGGGAGGGGGAGATCATGCCGAGACTGCTTATTCCCCATTGTTGGGCCGGGGTGATTTCATCCCGAGAACTAGGCTAAACGCAACGACTGAGATTTTCAAAGCTCGACCGGGGATGGGAGGAAAAGGATGTCGCTGCGATTGCTACAGTCCAAATGAAAATCTCCCCCCACCCCCAATGCTACAACTGTTTCGTGAAAATGAGAAGGACCCCGCTAGATCAAAACGTGGTACTTTTTTACAAAGGGAATAGGGTTGTAGTTTTAATTGCCTGTGAAAATTACAGGCTATTGCTGCCCCAAGGAGCCGGTGGGGTGTAGTATTAAGAGCGTCGGGTTAGTATCTGGGAGACCCAGGTGTAGTGGTTAAGAGTGTCGTTCTAGTATCTGGGAGTTCAAACCTCCATTTGTGCCATGGAAGTGTGCTGGGTGACCTTGGGCCGGTCAGATACTCTTGGCCTAGCCTACCTCGCAGGGGTGGTTGTTGCACAGATGACGGGGGGAGGGGAGAATGATGTATGCTCATTGGGGAGAAAGGCAAAGTATAAATGAATCAAATAAATACAGCATTGTCCCTTGGATGTTACTATACTGTCTCTGTTTCCGTTATCTTCTACCCTGTTTATTAGATGCATGATACCGTCTTCGGTTCTCCCTTCTCAAGGTGCGTTATCCAGCTCTAGCTTACTGTATGCACTTACAGCGTTTCATAATTTTGCAATCTGCTTTGAGTCACCATACGTAAGACGGATGACAAATGCAATAAAATAAATAAATTGTCCTGTTTCCCACAGTAGCCAGTCAGCTACTTCCAGGAAGTCTGTAGGATGGAAAAAGCTATCACTTGGCTACCAACTCCGAGGTACGCTGCCACTAATCATGCAGGCTCCATTCTCAGTGATCAAGGGCACAAGAAGAGCCCTGCTGGATCAGTCCAAAGATTCATATAGTTTCCCCACAGTGGCCAACCAGATAATTTTCCAGGAGGCCTACAAGGAGGAAGGGAGGGGGCAACGACTCTTTTTTGGGATGATTCCATGGCAATAAGCATTCGTTTTCATTCTTGGCCAACAGAATCATGCACCACAGAAAGAACAAATAAGAACATAAGAACAGCCCTGCTGGATCAGACCCAGGCCCATCAAGTCCAGCAGTTTGGTCACAGAGTGGTCAACCAGGTGCCTCCAGGAAGCCCCCAGACAAGACAACTGCACCAGCATCGTCCTGCCTGTGTTCCAAAGCACCTGATATAATAGGCAATGCTCCTCTGATCCTGGAGAGAATTGGTATGCATCATGACTAGTATCCATTTTGACTAGTAGCCATGCATAGCCTCAATGAACACTCCCCTCTTAAAGCCATCACCACACCCTGGGGTAGGGAGTTTCCCAATTTAACTCTGCGTTGTGTGAACCAATACTCCCTTTTATCAGTTTTGAATCTCCCACCCTCCAGCTTCAGCAGATGACCCCGCGTTCTGGGATTATGAGAGAGGGAGAAAAGCTTCTCCCTGCCCACTCTCTCCACACCACGCCTAATTGTATAGACCTCTCTCATGTCTCCCCTTAGCCACCTTCTTTCCAAGCTGAACAGCCCCTAAGCGTTTTAACCGCTCCTCACAGGGCAGTTGCTCCCACCCCCTGATCATTTTGGTTGCTCTTTTCTGTACCTTCTCAAGCTCCGCAATATCCTTTTTTTTAGGTTTGGTGACCAAAGGCAGCCTTAAAACTACAAAGCCCATGATGCTGCGCTATGACGAGTGAAGAAGAACACACATCGACGCAGAACTCCCGGCAATCCCAGACTGAATGGATAATGCAGAACCCGCCCTCGGGGTTTGCTTCGAGCCATGAATGTGTGCTAAACAGGATTTAAGGCAAGAACGGAACGGTTTTTTCCCATTACTACTGCGAGGCGACGCTGAAAAGAGTCTTTGGGGGTGTAGAGGCAAATTAAATTATGTCAGGCAAAACCCTCCGGCGTCGAAGTCCCGAAAACTCCCAGAGCAAAACAATGAGACCGGGAGGAGAAAGATTTATCATCTGTCAACGGGACTCTTTTTGCTCGGAGGACTTCACAGCCATAGTTCCCCCGCGGTCCCTCGGATTCTTTATGTGTGTGTAAAAATCAGGGGGCATGATGGATGGGAAAGGAATAATGCCCCAGACACCCTTGACAGAATTGCAAAGTTCGGGCGCATGTAAACAACTGCATGGAAACTTAAAAAAAAAATTAACCCAGACATCTCCCTGTGTGGGATCTCGCTTCCCATATGGGAAATGTAACATTTAGAGGAGTCTAACTAGAGTCTGAGACAAAGAGTTAGAGCGCTGGGAACTGGATATTGACTTACACCCCTCTTTACTCCCCAGAGCGGCTTCGAATGTCGTTCTGCCGTCTTCCATTCATTCCCTTCCATTCTTCCCCCCAACGACACTCCTGGGGGGTAGGTTAAGCTGAGGAGGGGGGATCCTGGGGGTGGTGGTGTCCCACCAACTCCCCCCCCCCACTGAGCAAAGATAAGCATGTGCAGATGAAGAAGAAGAGTTGGTTTTTATACCCCCCCCCATTTTCTCTATGTTTAAGGAGTCTCTAACCGGCTTACAATCGCCTTCCCCTCCCCTCCTCAGAACAGACACCTTGTGAGGTAGGTGGGGCTGAGAGAGTTCGGAGAGAACTGTGACTAGAATCATAGAATCATAGAGTTGGAAGGGACCACCAGGGCCATCAAGTCCAACCCCCTGCACAATGCAGGAAATTCACAACTACCTCCCCCCCCCACACCTAGTGACCAGAAGATGGCCAAGATGCCCTCCCTCTGATCCTCTGCCTAAGGTCACAGAATCAGCATTGCTGACAGATGGCCATCTAGCCTCTGCTTAAAAACCTCCAGGGAAGGAGAGCTCACCACCTCCCGAGGAAGCCTGTTCCACTGAGAAACCGCTCTAACTGTTAGAAAATTCTTCCTATGAGGAAAGGTTGAAGGAGCTGGGTATGTTTAGCCTGAAGAGAAGAAGACTGAGAAGGGATATGATAACCATCTTCAAGGACATGAAGGGTGCTCACATAGAGGATGGTGCCGAGTTGTTTTCTGTTGCCCCAGAAGGTCGGACCAGAACCGACGGCTTGAAATTAAATCAAAAGAGTTTCCGTCTAGACATTAGGAAGAATTTTCTAACAGTTACAGTGGTTCCCCAGTGGTACAGGATTCCTCGGGAGGTGGTGAGCTCTCCTTCCCTGGAGGTTTTTAAGCAGAGGCTAGATGGCCATCTGTCAGCAAGGCTGATTCTATGAACTTGGGCAGTTCATGAGAGGGGGGCATCTTGGCCATCTTCTGGGCACTGGGTGTATGTGGGGCAGGTAGTTGTGAGTTTCCTGCATTGTGCAGGGGGTTGGACTAGATGACCCTGGTGGTCCCTTCCAACTCTATGGTTCTATGATTTTAACCACTACACCACCCTGGCTGCGTTCTGGTAATCGGCCATGAAAACGAAAACATTCCCCTCTTTAAACACCTGGCAAGAAGGAGTATCCTTTGTTTCCTAAACTGTAAGTTATCTTCACGGATGAATGGACTTTCCATTCCGTCCCCCGCTATCGGGCTGGAAGTCTGATCAACACAGCGTTTCGCCCACCCGTAATTCCGGTTCAGCCAGGACAGTTTCTAAATTTAATTGCAGAACTGGAGCCAAAGCAATTTCCCACCACTCCCAGCGCCTTCAATCCCTTTTATGGCTCTTCAAACTCTTCCAAGTAGGGAAGTGGATGAATGGCCTTATATACACAGTACTAACATTGTAGCTGAGGTGCACATAATTTACTTATGACAGCTATATAGCTATCATTAGCGAATACGTTCAATCAGGGTTCTTAGCTTCTGGTTTTATACAGTTTCCTTTTTCTCGTTGCTCCGTTTCTGACTTTGTGTGCGTGTTAAGTGCCGTCAAGTTGCTTCCGACTCATGGCGCCCCTATGAATCAAAGTCCTCCAAAACGTCCTGTCCTTAACAGTCTTGCTCAGTCCTTGCAAACTGAGGGCCTTGGCTTCCTTTATAGGATCAATCCATCTCTTGTTGGGTCTTCCTCTTTTCCTGCTGCCATCCACTTTTCCTAGCATGATTGTCTTTTCCAATGACTCTTCTCTTCTCATAATGTGACCATACAATAGCCTCAGTTTAGTCATTTTAGCTTTCAGGGCCAGTTCAGTTCATTTATAACTACTGATGGTCATTTGTATGAACGCCAGCCTTTGACTGTAACAATGATGATTGGCTCTTCTATCGAGCCAGCCTGGATAAAAACACTACAAAAAAGAAACTGCTGCAGTCTTAAGTATGAATGCATCAAGATGCTTTTTTGTGCAATGTGTTAGCTGCAGTCCTAGGCATTGGTAAAACACCACACACACGCAGGCACGATCTTGATTCATATACACAATGACAGCAAGATTGCTGTTTGGTCGTGTTTCTATCTATGAGCATATGCATCACTGGTAACACAAAGCAAGAAAAAGAAGTGCGGGAACCAAAGGGGTAGCATACTCTGATACCTACAACACTTTTTTGGGGGGTGGGCAGGGCCGTCTTAACAGCATTATGGGCCCCTGGGCAAACCAGTGTGCTGGGGCCCCTACGACAACCATTCACAGGAATAAAAAGTAAATGGTCGATAATAGTA
Organism: Euleptes europaea; assembly: GCF_029931775.1. NCBI lineage: Eukaryota > Metazoa > Chordata > Lepidosauria > Squamata > Sphaerodactylidae > Euleptes > Euleptes europaea. The sequence goes on from NC_079332.1 coordinate 14,795,692, forward strand.
TTTATTTATGGCAAGTCACTTAACATACACAGATTAGCATAGGGCCCCTATGCTCGTGGGGGCCCCGGGCAAGTGCCCATCGGGCCCATGCATTAAGATGGCCCTGGGTGTGTGTGTGTAAAAGACCAATAGGAAATCCCTAATGTGTCAGTTCAGAAACGAAACTTGGCAGTTTGGAAACCCAAAACCCAAGAAGAAATTTGGTTGGGGAGAATCTGGGAAGTCGTGTAGCCTGTGGGCTAAGATCTTCCTCAGAAGCCCTGCTCCCTGGGCCCCGGCCTTCAGGGGAAAGACAGGCGGTGAACACAGACGGGGCCTTCTCAGCGGTGGCTTCTCAGCTGCAGCGTGCCCTCACTCTTTAGTCTCCCCTGGTGCCTTCTTTGCTGTGTTTCAGATACCAGGCGACACATTTCTTTCTATCCAGCTTTTCAGCTAAGGGATTCCACCTTTTAAAATTCTTTTTACTGTCTGCATCTAGCTTGAAGGTTATTTTACCTTGCTCGTTTTAGACCGCTAAACTGGTTTTATGCTCTAGTTGGGTTGCAACGGCTGGATTTTAAATAGCTTGCTCATTTTAATAGTTTTTGCGCTGCTTTATTTTATTATACTCAACTTTGTACGCCGCCTCCAGCAGGTTCTCTGGAGAGGCAGCGTAGACATTTTATAAATAAAGAATCATAGAGTTGGAAGGGACCCCAGGGTCATCTAGTCCAACCCCCTGCACAATGCAGGAAATTCACAACTGCCTCCCCCCCCACACCTCCAGTGACCCCTGCTCTATGCCCAGAGGAAGGTAACCCCACCCCCAGGATCTCTGGACAATCTGGCCTGGAGGAAAATTGCTTCCTGACCCCAAAGTGGCGATCGGCATTATGCTGGGCATGTAGGAAAGGGCCATGAGAGCCAAATACTGATGCAAACCTTCCTGCTCTTCCTGTCGTGATCTGCCTAAGGTCACAGAATCAGCCTTGCTGACAGATGGCCATCGAGCCTCTGCTTCAAAACCTCCAGGGAAGGAGAGCCCGCCACCTCCCGAGGAAGCCTGTTCCACTGAGGAACCGCTCTCACTGTCAGGAAGTTCTTCCTACTGTTTAGCCGGAAACTCTTTGGAAGAAGAGCTACGTTTTTTTTTTTTTAAACCAGAGCTTTATTCTGACAATCTTTTAAAATCATTGATGGTTTTTAAACCCCACTTTTCTTCCTGATTGGTCTTACCACAGACAGCGTACCAGAAAAAATGACTTGCGAGCCATATAAAATCAACCCCGCTCCTCAAAGGATCAAAACGAAGAACATTTCCATTCGAGACTGTGATCTACAGTCGCAAGAGCGGCCAACGTCTCCAAATCTGCCCATCTTTGGAGTTGGCAGCACCGTGAAGAGCGGAGGAGGCGATTTCCTCCCGCCCCGCGAGCTTTTCAAAAATGTTATGCTTCGGGCGAGGAAACCCGATACGGGCTCCGGGTCCCTTTCGTGAGGTCATACGGGACATGTTCTCCCGCGGCAAACAGAAACAGCCTTGACTTTCGGGTGCCACGGTGACGGCAGTGAGATCGGCCCCGGCCAAAACGGGCCTTCAGGCCTCTCCCCCAGCCTGTATTGTAACAGAATCACCAAATTCTGCTCATGTTAGGCAGGGGCTGATGGGTTACTGGGGATCGTGCAGGTCGCTGGTGGGCATTTGTACGTCCGTAGGTCCCTGTGTGCCAACTACGGTCGCCAGGCAGCCATCTGTTGGCTCTCCTGCCACTTAGAATCATAGAAGAGTGGGAAGGGACCCCCAGGGTCATCTAGTCCAACCCCCTGCACAATGCAAAAAATTCACAACTACCTCCCCCCCACACACTCCCAGTGACCCTCTACTCCATGCCCAGAAGAAGGCTGATGCCCTCCCTCTCATGATCTGCCCAAGGTCATAGAATCAGCACTGCTGACAGATGGCCATCTAGCCTCTGCTTCAAAACCTCTAGGGAAGGAGAGCTCACCACCTCCCGAGGAAGCCTGCTCGACTGAGGAACCGCTCTAACTGTTAGAAAGTTCTTCCTAATGTCTAGATGGAAACTCTTTTGATTTAATTTCAACCCATTGGTTCTGGTCCGACCTTCTGGGGCGACAGAAAACAACTCTGCCCCATCCTCTCTGTGACAGCCCTTCAAGTCCTTGAAGATGGTTATCGTATCCCCTCTCAGTCTTCTCCTCTCCAGGCTAAACATACCCAGCTCCTTCAACCTTTCCTCATAGGAAATGCCTGTTTGCCAGAGCTTTCGAGGGGGTCTGAACGGGAGGCGCCTTTTAAGGAGGGGAGAGATTTGGGGTGTGCTATGTTACCTTTTGCTTCCAACTAAAGGCAAGAGCAGATTTATGACGATGAACATATTTACTAGCCAGCATGGCACAGGGGCTAAACTGCCGGACTCGGATCGGGGAGGGGGGGACCTGGGTTCGAACCTCCACTCTGCCATGGACCCTTGCGTCGGTCACACACTCTCAGCCGAACCTACCTCACAAGGTTGTCGTTGTGAGGATCTCTGCTGTCACACCACTTTGGGGAATAAATGAAGTAAACAAATAAATAAAACACTGCAATTTGAGGGTTTTTTTTGGGGGGGGGACAGTGTGGAGTGGTGGTTAAGAGCGGCAGACTCTAATCTGGAGAACCGGATTTGATTCCCCACTCCTCCACATGAGCGGCGGACTTTAATTTGGAGAACCGGGTTGGTTCCCCCATTCTCTCAGCCCTACCTCACAAGGTGTCTGTTGCGGGGATAGGAAGGGAAGGAGATTGTAAGCTGGTTTGATTCTCCGTAAAAGGTCAAGAAAGTCAGCATATAAAAACCAACTTTTCTTCTTCTTCTTCTTCTCCTTCTCCTTCTTCAATGTTCTCCTTTGCCTGTTTATCATGGCTTTCGAGGGGGTGTGAATGGTAGCCATCTTTTAAGGAGGAGAGAGATTTGAGGCGTGCTACTTTATTTTTTTTGCTGCCAACTGAAAATGTTTTAGAATTGCCTTGAATCACAAGGAAAGGCAGGACATAAATGTTTTGACGATGATGACAATAATGATAAACCTCCCTCGCAAGGATGTGGTTGTGGGGATCAGTGCCATCAGCCACTTCAGGGAATAAATGAAGTAAACAAATAAAACATTGAAGAAAAAGTTGGTTTTAATGCCCCACTTTGCTCTCAGAAGTCTCAGAGAAGTTTACAATCCCACAACACAATCCCCACAACAGAGGTAGGTGGGGCTGAGAGAGTTCAGACAGAACTGTGAGAGAAGCGGGGAATCGAACCCGGTTCTCCAGGTTAGAGTCCGCCGCTCTTATCCACTGCACCTTGCTTGCAATTTGAGGAGGAGGAGGAGGAGAAGAAAAAGAGTTGCTTTTTATATGCCGACTTTCTCTACCACTTAAGGGAGAATCAAACCGGCTTACAACCACCTTCCCCTCCCCACAGCAGACACCCTGGGAGGTAGGTGGGGCTGAGAGTGTGTGACTAGCCCAAGGTCACCCAGCTGGCTTCATGTGTAGGAGCGGGGAAACAAATCCAGTTCACCAGATTAGCATCCACCGCTCACGTGCAGGAGTTGGGGACTCAAACCCGGTTCTCCAGATCAGGCTCCACCGCTCCAAACCACCGCTCTTAACCACTACAACACGCTGGCTTTGTGGGGAATTCACGGGGAATTTGTGGGGAATTCAAGTAAACCCTCCCCAGACGAAAGGCTTTGCGGCGCCTGCAGGAGAGACCGGAGACCCTGGCCGGCGAGGCCCGAAGAGACGATAAGGACAGCGTAATTGCTGGAAAACTCACATGACGGCCCATCCCAGGTAGATGCTGGTACTGCCCCAGTACATCGGGTTGTCCAGTACGCTGAACGGGAAACAGGTCACCTTGGCCTCCATGAGGATCCCAAAGTAGTCGCCTGGAAGTAATGCACATGCCAAGGGTTAGCGGCAAAGGACGCATGGAAACACCACCGCGATGCTACCTAGCATCTACGAGGGAAAGCCTGGGTTGCCTGGGTTACTGGTTATCTCCTTTTGCTTTTCCATATATGCCATGTGCCTTGCCTTAGCCCCTTACTAGTGCCATTCTGAATATGGCTTCTGTAACCTGTCGAATCTAATCAATAAAACTGCTTTCGTGGACTTGCCGTCTGCTGGAATCCGTTTATGGGTTTGCCGCAGGGCTAGAGCTCACACTCTTCCTTTCCCATTTACAATAAAGAGCATTTCTTTCTTTCCTAAAGTACTCAGCTTCGTGTGGACTTCACGGCTAAAGGAGAAACCCCCCTCTTCCGCAACACAAACCAAGCTCTAAGCCAGGGGTCCCCAACCCTTTTCAGCCTGCAAGCACCTTCCCAATTCTGATACAGTGTGGTGAGCACAACTATAAAAGGGCTGCCACATCCTAACTTCAGTCGCACAGTGACGATCTTTTTTTTTAAAAAAATATTTTTTTATTTTTTCTTCATTTAATATATCCATAAAAACAATATAATAATAATAATAATAATAAAGAGAAAAACAAATAGTATTTCCAATTTAACAATCAAATGACTTCCCCCTCTCCCTCTTCCGTCTAAAATTAAATTGTATAATCGTTTGCTAACAGAACCAACCCCAATATTATTTTAATTAATCTGTTCTTGTCGTATCCAACATTATGAAATCAATACCTAATCTAAAAGTTAATACAAAGTATGAATAAGGGGTTAAATCAATGAGTATCCTTTAAATGGTCCCGATAAAAAATAATTTTCAGAGTACATGCTCCAAGCCTCCCATTCCCCCCAAAAATTGTTCATTCTGATTTATCAAAGCTGTAAGCTTTGCCATCTCGGTCAATTCCAGCAATTTTATCCAGTCTTTTTGGTCTGGTATCTCAACTGTCTTCCATTTAGCTGCATATATCAATCGAGCCGCCGTGGTGGCATCAATCAAAAAAGTTCTATGAGTTAAAATAGTACCCGGTACGCGCAGGGACGATCTTGTGCTGTGGTGGCAGCTGCCGCCAAAGCAGCGTTTCCAAAAATCTGCACAGCCAAGCAAATCTCCCGGGGCCAATCGGCAGCTTTGCTGGGGGAAAGCCCTACTTGGTCCCCCCCCAACTTTCTAAAAACATCAGGAAAGGCATCGGCGGGAGCTGCCTCAACGCGGATTCCTGCTTTAAGCTAACTCCTCTAGAAAGAGGGGTTCGTGGCCCGTCTGGGATGGGTTTACCTTATATTCACTGTACTCCGGCATACCTCGTTTCATTCAGATCTATTGCTACAGATTTCGATATTGATGTTTTTATCATTTGTCAAATTCTGGAATACCTTGTACGATTTGTTACGCCACTAGAGGTTTTTGAATTGAATTGAATTGAATTCAATTTTGCACCTCTCTGGAAGACTCCGATCTGCAGCTTGGGCGTGGCTGGGGTGATCTGCAGCCTTTTGGAGAAGTCCAACGCCACCCATTCCCCGAAAGCAGCTAATGGCGCTGCGGTCAGACACACTCCGGTGAAGATGTACTCAATGCCGGCCATCCTTGGAAAAACATTTGGGAACGATAACTGGTCCAGAACGTGCCTGCAAAGAGGGCTGATCGCTTGAATGATGCTACTCCGAGTTTTAAAATCACGGTGCCGGCTTCCAGCTGGTCCTAGGCCTGACTGAGGGGGTTGGGTTTGATCATCAATGTTCTTGAAAGCCTACGAGCCCTCAAGAACCGCCTCCCCCCAAGTGCTCAAGTCAACTTCCACATCCTTTTTCAGAGTATCCTCTCATTTGTATCCCTCCCTCGAGATCCATGCATGGCTTTCTCCTCTTCCGATTTTTCTCTCGCAGCAAACGTGCGAGGTAAACCGAGGCTAAGAGGGGGGCGCCCGGCCCGAGGTCGCCCGGCGAGCTTGGACATCCCCACACAGATTCGAACCCAAGTCTTCTGGACTGACCCCAAGGGCGAGACGGGTTCCAATCAGCCAGAGAATCATCTCGGGGCTTAAATCGAGAAAAGCGATCTGCTGTACCCCGTCCGCCCCAGCGCAAACCTGGCGAAACAAGCAGGTCTCAGGGTACCGTGCGCCATTCCAACGGCAACATTACAAACCCCACATCCTTCTCACAAGTGTGAGTCGGCACGCCATCCCAGCAATTGCTAGGCAATGCAAAACAATTCTTCCAGCAAGGAAAACTTCTTTTCTGCTGGGTCATTATCCCACTTAAGTGCCGACGGCTATTGACCAGGGGAAAAGAAATCAGACCAGGCTGATCGTTCTCGGAAATTCAAATACTTTTTTGGGGAGGGGAGGGGGAGACACTGCTTGAGGCCAGGGAAATTGCAATTCTGACCCCGGGAGTAATGGGAATGAACTATAGCGCTCGGATTCTTCCCGCAGAGCCTTTCAGAACTGTGATTGCAAAAAAATAATTAAAAAAAAATCCACTTTGCTAATGTCAAATGCAGCCCACCATTTAACCTTGGAGCGAAGGTGTCGACTTTTCTTTTCCAGGGAACAGGAAAACAAAGGGCAGAGCTGGTTACATAAGACACGGCGAGGCCGTAATTGCTGCGAAGGATCCTGGAACCCAAACCTCTCCGGCATCCTTCACAGTGCCGCACCTCAGCTCCGGGGAGGAGGCTCGACATCCCCACCTGTATTTACCTGCCAAGAAGACCAGCCTTTTAAAAGCGTTACTTTGAGCCCAGGAACTCGGACCTCGCAGCAGGCAAACGGTCGCTAGGACGCTGTGCCCCGCATTGGGTGGCCAACCGGGAGGCGTCCCGCTATTACAACTGATCTTATGTTGTGCCAAAAAAAAAAAAAAACCCATTATCCCATTATGTCTGATCAAAGGATAACGCACTGGAGATCAGGAGTTAGTTTTACAGCTCTGCCGTTTAACGGTGCCGATTTAAACAATGCAAAGCTGGGATCAAATCTCTCCAGCCCAAAAGCAAAAGAAAGAATCCCATTGCTGCTTAGAATTGTTCAAGCTTTAGAGACTTCTAACAGCGGATTTCAATACGGTACAATCCTGCGGTTCCCATGGGTGTCATTCTTGGCAACCGAGATCAACAAGTGATTCTGCAAAGCAAAGTCTTTTGCCGGGACACGAAGGTCTTTGTAATAGATAACGCGCTATGTTGCACATTGAGGAATGTTTGTGTATGTGCTTTATGCAAACTTGAGTGAAGAAGGAAAGCAAGAGAAGGCAGAGAGGGGGTGTGTGTTTCTTGACACGCATGTATCTACATGGGCGTCACGTCTAAAAGGGAGGATTCCTGCACCTGCCAATGTACGCAGGGACAGTTAATAGTGCCACAGGTAAAATACCTTTGTCGAAGGCTTTCACGGTCAGAGTTCATTGGTTCTTGTAGGTTATCCGGGCTGGAAAGAAAATACCAAGACCACGGAAAGAAAATACCAAGACCGCGGTCACACAGCCCAGATAACCTACAAGAACCAATAAAATACCTTTATTTTGGGCGCTTCATCCAGACTACAGAGATCAGTTCCCCTGGAGAAATGGCTGCTTTGGAGGGGGGGGACTTGTGCCCTGCGGAGGTCTTCCCCTTCGAAACCCCACCCTCCACTCCAAAATCTCCAGGAATTTACCAGCCCAGCATTTGAGACTCTAGTTGCTGTTGGGCAAGTAAGAGAAAGAGAGCGGGGCCTGGGGGGGTGGTTGAAGGGCTTGGGGGCCAGGAATGTAGGCCTTTTATGCATGGCTCTTTCATTCACCGTCATCCCTCCAACGGCTTCGGGTCTTCGTGTTGATTATGCATGCCGTTTCCGACCGTCGGAGGTCGCCTCGCTCTCCCCCTGCCTTTCCCTGTGTTTTCGGGGACCTGTTTTATCTCAAATTTGAAAACGCAGGCAAACCACCGGGGAAGGCAGGGGGAGAGCGAGGCGACCTGTGACGGTCGGAAACGGCATGCGTAATCCACACAAAGACCTGAATTCATTGGAGGGGCAACAGCGAGGGAAACAGCTATGCATAAAAGACTGTAGAGTTCAGGAGACCAGGAGCAGAAGCGGGGAAGAAAGGGGAGGAGGTCAGCTCTCTGAAGCTCTGAAAGAAGAAGAGTTGGTTTTTATACCCCAATTTCTATAAGGAATTGCAAAGAGGCTCACAATCGCCTTGCCTTCCCCTCCCCACAATAGGCCCTCTGGGACAACTGGTTGGCCACTGAATGAAACAGGATGCTAGTCTAGATAGACCACTGGTAGAAGCTGAGAGATCTCTACAGAAGATCCCCTGACGAAGCTGTATCCAAAACGTGTAGGGATCTAGAAGGACTAAATAAACTCTCTACCTGTCACTTTGTCCTTCCTGCCTACTAGTGCAGCCTTATTTTCTCCTGGCCACTGAAGGAGACAAGATGCTGGACTAGATGGACCACCAGTCTGATCCAGCAGGGCTCTTCTGAGGTTCTTACCAAGGGAAGGCCTCGGCCTCTATGCCCTGTTGTTGGTCCTCCAGAGGAACAGGTTGGCCCCTGTGGCAGACAGGATGCTGGACTAGATGGACCATTGGTCTGCTTCAGCAGGGCTCTTCTGATGTTCCTATCAGGGGAAGGCCTCGGCCTCTAGGCCCTGTTGTTGGACCCCAAGAGGAACTGGTTGGCCCCTGTGGGAGACAGGATGCTGGACTAGATGGACCATTGGTCTGATCCAGCAGGGCTCTTCTGATGTTCCTATGCCCTGTTGTTTGGACCCCAAGAGGAACTGGTTGGCCCCTGTGGGAGACAGGATGCTGGATTAGATGGACCATTGGTCTGATCCAGCAGGGCTCTTCTGATGTTCCTATCAGGGGAAGGCCTCGGCCTCTACGCCCTGTTGTTGGGCCTCCAGAGGAACTGGTTGGCCCCTGTGGGAGACAGGATGCTGGACTAGATGGACCATTGGTCTGATCCAGCAGGGCTCTTCTGATGTTCCTATCAGGGGAAGGCCTCGGCCTCTACGCCCTGTTGTTGGACCCCAAGAGGAACTGGTTGGCCATTGTGGGAGACAGGATGCTGGACTAGAAGGACCATTGGTCTAATCCAGCGGGGCTCTTCTGATGTTCCTATGCCCTGTTGTTGGACCCCAAGAGGAACTGGTTGGCCCCTGTGGGAGACAGGATGCTGGATTAGATGGACCATTGGTCTGATCCAGCAGGGCTCTTTTGATGTTCCTATCAGGGGAAGGCCTCGGCCTCTACGCCCTGTTGTTGGACCCCAAGAGGAACTGGTTGGCCCCTGTGGGAGACAGGATGCTGGACTAGATGGACCATTGGTCTGATCCAGCAGGGCTCTTCTGATGTTCCTATGCCCTGTTGTTGGACCCCAAGAGGAACTGGTTGGCCCCTGTGGGAGACAGGATGCTGGACTAGATGGACCATTGGTCTGATCCAGCAGGGCTCTTCTGATGTTCCTATCAGGGGAAGGCCTTGGCCTCTATGCCCTGTTGTTGGGCCTCTAGAGGAACTGGTTGGCCATTGTGGGAGACAGGATGCTGGACTAGAAGGACCATTGGTCTAATCCAGCGGGGCACCCTTTTATGGTCTTATGTTGACTGCGTAGCTAGGATACATCCCAGGGAAAAACTGGTGCACTTTCCGGAGGAGCGCCCCTCTCTGGGGGTTCCACTGCTGGGTCAGGCGGGGCAACCACGAGCTCTTTCACGAGAAAAGAGAAGCTTGCATGCCTACACTGTTCAGGCAGTGTTTGAAAAGGATATTCCGGAGGATTGCTGGCGCTGCTGGGAGGATGAAGAAGCAGAGCTGGTCATAAACCCCCCTACTCCTTACAGGCCGATTGACGCAAAACCTGATTATGGGCACAGCCTGAACGACAGGCAGTCAAGGTAGCTGGAGACGTCCCGCTCCACTACGCTCTCAACTGACTCGCCGTTATTTTACTTTGTGGCAAGGAAATTGCCCTTTTTCTCTCTATCCAATTACTTACAATTCCCCAGCTCCAGTTCGAGGTGTTGTTCCGCATGTCATCGGTACGCTATGGATAACATACCCTTTTCTGAATTCCAGAACGTTATTTATGGTTCTTTTGAAGTCATAGGAGGGGGAGGAGAGCACGGAATAAGCAAGCAAGGAAAAAACCAGTTGCTCGCTTTGTCCTTTCAAAAACTGCAGGAAGCTGGGTCGATCCATTAGAAGGAGAGAGAGAGACAGCCAGAAAAAAAGGCACGTCATACCTTTAGTACACTGGTTCCCAACCAGGGGTCCATGGACCCCCAGAGGTCCGCGAGAACTAAATTAAGGTCCGCGAAACAAAGTTATAAACCCATAATAAATTAATATTTTCAATTAAAAGTTCTCTATTATAAAATATATATATTCAAATATAATTCTAAGTTTAATGTTTAACTAACAGTTATGATTAAAGTTTATTTTCAAATTCCCGGAATTTTTATTTTGAACCTTGGGGTCCCTGCACCGAACAAAAAAGTCCTAGTGGTCCCTGGTCAAAAAATGGTTGGGAACCACTGCTTTAGTAGAACCAACAGAACAACCACAAAGTCCTGCGCAAGCTCTGGAGGGCATCCAACTCTTCATCGGGGTTGAAGTGTTAATTTTGAAACAGAGGGAAGAGGAGGAGGAGGAAGAAAAGCCTTCGGAAAGTTGGAACGGTTCAGAATCCAAGTTAATGTGAGAGCCCTAGAAAAGAAGGGGTGCTCTGCCCCCAGAAGGAGGCTCCGCATTCCTCTGAAAGTCACTTGCTTTGAAAACCATGTTGGGTCACCATAAGTCGCACTTTAAGCACTTTAAGTCGCACTCATTCATTTCAGCTAAGTCGCACTTTAAGCACTTTAAGTCGCACTCATTCATTTCAGCTAGTCTTCATGGTATATACCACAGAGTCTGCATGGTATACCATAGGAGCAATGGAAGCCCTGTAACGTCTGCTCCCGGCGGCCACTGTAGGACTTCCCTTTTCTCCTAGGCTCTATGGTTTCTCCAGGGGAACTGTAGTCCAGAGATGCATGTTAATTCTGGGAGCACGCCTGGAGGTTGAGAACCGTAGGGTCGCCTCAGTCTCCACACAGCTACCAGTCTGGATCTTTCCCCTGGTTCCACCCGGCCCCACCGAAGAATAGGGTTGCAAGTCCAATTGCCAAGGGGGCCATTTTCTCCAGGGGAACTGAGCTCTCTCGGCTGAAGATCAGTTGTAACAGCAGGAGATCTCCAGCTAGTACCTGGAGGTTATCAAACAACGGGCTGTAAGTGCTTAAACAGGAGTTTGGGATTCAAAAAGAAAGCTCTAGAATAAATGCACCTATAATAAGGACAATAAATAAATACTGTTAGAAAAATATATTAAGAGGAGAAACCTCACAAGGGCAACCGCAGTTGTAAAAAGGATTTAGACCAACAGGTCCAGCATAAGCATAATACAAAAGAACGCAACGTGCTTTATTGTAACATATTTTTTGTATGGACTTTATGATTTTGAGCGTTCTACATTGTTAATATATTTTTCTAACAGCAATTGAGTATTTATTTATTGTCCTTATTATAGGTGCATTTATTCTAGTGCTTTCTCTTTGAATCCCAGGACCTGGAGGTTGGCAACCCCACCGAGGAGAAGTGGAGGACGCTGCATAAACCTTCAGATCCTGAGCGGACTAGCTGCAGCTAGTTTATCAATGAGAAACGTCGGCGTGCCCAAACGGAATTAGGCCAAGGCGTGAAATTTGGGCAGGTTCGTTTTTCTCCGCGTTATTTAACGGTTGCCAGGAAAAAAGGCAACCGTTGGGTATGTTGGCCAACGAAGCAGATGCTTGACCCGAAGCAGATGGACTCGGATAGAACCCCTTTCCCTCCTCCCTCTCCCCTGCCATGAAAACCTCATTACCTTTTCCAAAGCTGGTATTCACTGTGCACCCCGGCGGAAAATAGGCCAAGCCGTGCGGTGAAAAACGAAGAAGCTAGGATTCCCGGGAGCGCCGGGACCCCTGCACAATAGCCCTAATTGTAGATGGACAATAGGGGAAATATGGGGGGAGGCGTCCCACTGACTTTTTTTGGGGGGGGGGATAATTACCCCGCGCTCAAGAAAGAAAATGGGCCGACATGAGCTCAAAGCGAAGGTATCTGACCATTATAATCTGTTTAGTTTATAATTGGCACTGTTTAGTTTATAATGGGCACTGTTTAGTTTATGATAGTATAATAGAAGATGAAAAATTGTAGTATAAGTGATCTTTTTGTATTTTTTGTATTTTTGTATTGTTTTTTTGTTATTTGTTTATGTGATTTATAATTTGTTACTGAAAATTATATATATATATATATATATATATATATATATATATATATATATATATATATATATATATATATATAAATAAAAAAAAGAAAGCTGCTTGGCACAAGTGATTTCACCATCCGCTGACACCGTTTCGCCTACATTTAAGAGCCAACATGCCCAACGGCTGCAGGGCATTTTGACCCCACCCTTGCCAAAAGAATGCTGAGCTGCTTGATTCGAAACCGGCCACCACGTTGAGCTCAACAGAAATATAGAAACAGAGAACAAATATATTCTAGCATGTTAGCGACTGAACTGGGATATAAGGTATATTCACACCCAGTGTAGATATATAATAATAATAATTATTTTTTAATATAATTGAACGGTTGATATAAGATTTGATGCATTATTGTAATCCCCCACCAGCCTTTTTTATATTTACTTCTTCAGTCTTCTGGAAAAATAAAACTTATTTCCAAAACAAAAAAAAAGAAAAGAAAAAGAAACCAGCTGCCACGTTTTACTGACTCATCCAGATGTTTCAGTCAGCTGGTATGGCAGGATCTCCTACCCTGCAAGATTTCACGGATGAAAATGTTTATCATCTTTGGAATACGCTTTGTTCGTCTTTAAAGTGCCTCTGGACTCTAGAAATCAAGCTTTACGCGGGCGAGAGTGAAATATTGCCTTTATTTAATGGAAACCCTAAATGCCTCACATTTTTCCCACTCCTCTGGGAGTTTCCGCATCGCACTCCCCGTCCCGGAACGGAGTGTGATGGGACGTCTCCCGCCTGCCTTCCCTGTCAGCCTACACCGCCTTGGCGAGTGACGATTTGGCTATCGTCACAGTTGGCAAAAACTGCCCCCCGAGCGGGCAAAAGGCACAACTATAAAGCACCACGTAAACACCTTGGAGGGCGGAGGCGCGCCTGCAATCCTGACTCACCTGTTTTTGCCTTCAAGCGCGAACGACAGCAACCCTGTCATCCAGCCTGGGATGAGTCACGCCTGCCGTAAAACACTCTGACACTCGGGTGATGCATCGGTTGTGGTGTCATCCCTAGGGGCTCTCCTCCACCCTTCCATTTTTCTGATCCTCTTTCAGGCATTAAATAAATCAGACGTTCCTATGCGGACGTCATAGAATCATAGAGTTGGAAGGGACCACCAGGGTCATCTAGTCCAACCCCCTGCACAGTGCATGAAATTCACAACTACCTCCCTACACCCCCAGTGACCCCTCTCCATGCCCAGAAGATGGTCAAGATGCCCTCCCGCTCATGATCTGCCTAAGGTCATCGAATCAGATGGCCATCTAGCCTCTGCTTAAAAACCTCCAGGGAAGGAGAGCTCACCACCTCCCGAGGAAGTCTGTTCCACTGAGGAACTGCTCTAATGGTTAGAAAATTCTTCCTAATGTCTAGATAGAAACCCTTCTGATTTAATTTCAACCCGTTGGTTCTGGTCCGACCTTCTGGGGCAACAGAAAACAACTCGGCACCCTCCTCTCTATGACAGCCCTTCAAGTACATGAAGATGGTTATCGTGTCCCCTCTCAGTCTTCTCCTCTCCAGGCTAAATATACCCAGCTCCTTCAACCTTTCCTCATAGGACTTGGTCTCCAGACCCCTCACCATCTTTGTTGCCCTCCTCTGGACACGTTCCAGCTTGTCTACATCCTTCTTAAATTGCGGCGCCCAAAACTGAACACGATACTCTTGGTGAGGTATCAGTACTTCTGCCCTCTAAACAAGGAAATTCATCTAGGTTACAAGTATTGATCTCTGTCGCACTGGATGATGGTCCCCTAAAGAAAACACCAGCCCTGGAAGTCTTCTGCCCCTTCCTGTTACAGAAGAAATTCACGTCCAACTTGAGACTTACCCAAAAACGTTCCGACAAAGCCCAGAGCGAGGAAACTGGAGAGAACGAACACAACGCCTATTGCCACCAGTCCGGCTCCGGCATAGTAGCCAGGGAGGGAGTCCAGAACTTGCAGTTTGGGCTGGCTCTTCATCGCTTCCGCAAAACTACGAGGAAAGGGAAAGAGAGTGACTCCATTTGATAGATCCCCCCCTTCAAAGGTGCAGAGTTAAACAAAATGCAGCCAGAAACCAAAGGGTTGAGGGACACACTTAGGGACTTGCCTGTAAATGATGCATTCTGCATAACAAGATGGGTTGCCAACCTCAAGGGGGTGGCTGGAGATCCCCCACTATTACAACTGATTCCCCTAGAGGAAATGGTCCATTTGGAAGGGGATTCCATGGCAATAGATCCTGAGAGGACCCTCCCATCCCCAAACCCTGCCCTCCTCAGCCCCACCCCCAAATTTCCCGGTATTTCCAGGTGCTGCCAACCTCCAGGCAGTAGCTGGAGATCTCTGGGATTACAACTGATCTCCAGCCAATAGGGACCAGAAGAAGATGAAGGAGAAGAGTTAGAGACCAGAAGAAGATGAAGGAGAAGAGTTAGAGACCAGAAGAAGATGAAGGAGAAGAGTTAGAGACCAGAAGAAGATGAAGGAGAAGAGTCAGAGATCAGAAGAAGATGAAGGAGAAGAGTTAGAGACCAGAAGAAGATGAAGGAGAAGAGTTAGAGACCAGAAGAAGATGAAGGAGAAGAGTTAGAGACCAGAAGAAGATGAAGGAGAAGAGTTAGAGATCAGAAGAAGATGAAGGAGAAGAGTTAGAGACCAGAAGAAGATGAAGGAGAAGAGTTGATTTTTATATGCTGACTTTCTCTACCACCTAAGGAAGAATCAAACCAGCTTACAACCACCTACCCTTCCCCACCCCACCCCAGTCACCCTGTGAGGTAAGTGGGGCTGAGAGAGCTGTGACTAGCCCAAGGCCACCCAGCTGGCTTCATGTGGAGGAGTGAGGAAACCAATCCGGTCCTCCAGATCGGCGTCCGCCGCTCATGCGGAGGAGTGGGGGAATCAAACCCGGATCTCCAGATCAGAGTCCACCAGGCTAGACTAGGATGTGTGTGTGTGTGCGTGGAGTGTCGTCAAGTCGCAGCAGACTTATGGCAACCCCTTATGGGGTTTTCAAGGCAAGAGACTAACAGAGGTGGTTTGCCAGTACCTTCCTCTGCACAGCAACCCTGGACTTCCTTGGTGGTCTCCCATCCAAATACTAACCAGGGCCAACCCTGCTTAGCTTCTGAGATCTGACGAGATCAGGCTAGCCTGGGCCATCCAGGTCAGGGCAGACTAGGATACGGGAGACCTATCCTGGTTGAAACTACCCCAGAAATTCTCACTGGGTGACCTTGGGTGAGTCTCTTTGACAACATGGGGAGGGAAAAGTCGCAGATCTCCCCTGAACTCCTCAGAGGAACAGTGGGATGTAAACGTAACAGAGACGGTTCTTTGTGGCAACCAAGCATTCCTAACAGGCAGGCTCAGAATTATTGCTGGCTCCATTAGGGGGGGAGGAGCAATAATTAAGCATGCGCAATAATTAAGCGTGCGCAATTTCGTGCAATTAAGCCAACCCGCGTACGCAAAAGGCAAACATGATCCCGATCGGCATCCTCCCGATTAAAGAGATCCCTGTGTTTGTGAACGGGGAACATGATGCACAAACAGGATAATTGCAGATAATCACCCTCCCGCAGCTGCGAGCGCGGCCCTTCTCTTGCATGTGCTGGGGGGGGGGAGTGGTTTCCAGAGACTTTGTGCTTGCTGCTAGCTTATCCCTCATTTCTGCCCGTGCCAAAGGACGTGGAGAAGGGGGAAAGGCATTGCCGCCGTGGCACTGCGGAGATTTGGAAGCAACCGGCGTCAAATAGTTGCGGCAACCGGCGTAACGCTATTGCCTGGAGGGGCTGCGGCTCAGTGGTAGCGCCTCTGCTTGGCATGCAGAAGGTCCCAGGTTCAATCCCCGTCATCTCCTGGCTCACCAGATTAGCCCCCGCCGCTCATGTGGAGGAGTGAGGAATCCAACCCGGTTCTCCAGATCAGAGCCCACAGCTCCAAACCACCGCTCCTAACCACTATACCATTTGGGAGGCTTGGTCAGGGCTGTTTTAACACATGGGCACACTGAGCAGTTGCCTGGGGTCCCCATGAGCATAGGGGAGGGGCTGTGACTCAGTGGTAGAGCCTCTGCCTGGCATGCAGAAGGGCCCGGGTTCAATCCCCGGCATCTCCAGTTAAAGGGACTGGGGCAGGTAGGTGATGTGAAAGACCTCCGCCTGAGACCCTGGAGAGCTGCTGCCAGTCTGAGCAGATGATACCGACTTTGATGGACCAAGGGTCTCATTCAGTAGAAGGCAGCTTCATGTGTTCATCCCACCCTACAGCCACCCTTCCCGAGAGAGGTTGCCTCCCACTTTTCTTCATTTTCTAATCAAACCAAAGAATCATAGAATCACAGAATCATAGAGTTGGAAGGGACCACCAGGGTCATCTAGTCCAACCCCCTGCCCAATGCAGGAAACTAACAATTACCTCCCCCCACATCCCCAGTGACCCCAACCCTCCCCCAGCCATGCAGGATCCCACAAAGACTTCTTCAGAGGCTTTTGCCAATATCTGACTTTCATAGCTTATTTTTTTTTTTGTCTTCCCAAGTTTTAACCAGGTGGCTGCCAAATGCTCCTGTACAGACCTATGACTAGTGTTACCAGGTTCCCCCCCCCCACGGCAACCAGTCGGGTGGAGGGCTTACCAGAAGCGAGGAGGGGACCAGGCCGGCCTCGCTTATGACATTGCTTCTGGTATCTGGGCAAAAACTCTATGGCGGACGCAGTTTTTACCGTAGAGGTTTTGCTCAGATCCCAGAAGATCCCGTGCGACTGGTGGAGTGATGGGACCGCGCCACCGGTGATCCTGACCGAGGCCTCTCCCTTGCGGCTGGCGGGTTTTCACGCCAGCCGGCTGATCAGTGGTGGGGAACATAAGAACATCAGAAAAGCCCTGCTGGATCAGACTGAGGCCCATCAGGTCCAGCGGTCTGTTCACACGGTGGCCAACCAGGTGCCTTTAGGAAGCCCACAAGCAAGGCGACTGCAGCAGCATTGTCCTGCCTGTGTTCCCCAGCATGTAATATATTCGGCATGCTGATCCTGGAGAGAATAGGTCGCATCAGGACCAGTATCCATTTTAACTAGTAGCCATGAATACCCCTCTCCTCCATGAACAGGTCCACTCCCCTCTTCAAGCCTTCCAAGTCGGCAGCCATCACCCCATCCTGGGGCAGGGAGTCCCACAGTTTAACTCTGCGTTGTGCGAAGAAAGGCTTCCTTTTATCGGTTTCGAATCTCTCGCCCTCCAGCTTCAGCAGATGACCCCGCGGGTTCTGGTATTACGAGAGAGGGAGAAAAGCTCCTCCCTGTCCACTCTCTCCACACCGTGCATCATTTTATAGCCCTCTCTCGTGTCTCCCCTTAACCGCCTTCTTTCCAAGCTCAACAGCCCCTAAGCGTTTTAACCGCTCCTCACAGGGCAGTTGCTCCCACCCCCTGATCATTTTGGTTGCTCTTTTCTGTACCTTCTCAAGCTCTGCAATATCCTTTTTTAGGTTTGGTGACCAAAGGCAGCCTTAAAACTACAAAGCCCATGATGCTGCGCTATGACGAGTGAAGAAGAACACACAGCAACACAGAACTCCTGGCAATCCCAGACTTATCCCTAAGTGTTTTAACCATTCCTCATAGGGCAGTTGCTCTAGCCTTCCTTATCATGTTGGTTGCTCTCCTCTGCACCATCTCGTGGACCCCTGGCCTTGACAGACAGTTACGGCTACAAATTACCCTTCAGTGCTAAAAAAAAAACAGCCATGGACCCCCGAGCACCTCAGCACAGCCAGATCCGCTGGCACATCCCTGATTTCCAATTATAGGACCCAAAAATGTACTGCTTGGGCACCCAAACATGCATTGAGAAAGACCTCCTCCCATTCTCTCGTTCTTTCCACTGCCCACGCGCTCCACCTTTGCAATATTAAATATTTTACATAGCTCATGTGCACAAGGCACAGGTTGAAATGTTTTTTCCCCCCCACAGATAAAGCCTAAAATTAGAAATTTGGAGGCGGGACAGGAGGAACGAACCGTGCAAAGACCCGTTCCGGGAAAAGGTCTGAATTTTATCTTTAACCACCTGTGCGAACATCTGGCCGGGTTATGTCACAAGCCAGTGAACGCCTAACCAGGAGCGGGAACAATCCCAACGGTGTCAAGCTCACATCTCATTTTTGTCTTGCCAGTTTGGTTTTGGAGTATATCGCTGGAATTGTGGCAAATGGCATTAGGAGGAGAAGGAGAGTTGGTTTTTATATGCCTACCACTTAGAGAAGAATCAAACAAGCTTACAATCCCTGGTACAAAACTGGTATCCCCGCCCAAACTGACCACCCTTCTCGTGTTTCCACCATCCGCTATTTTCCCGACTAGTTTTATCTCACACTAGTTTTATCCCACACTTCTCCCGTGGAGCTTAAGGTGGTTCTCTTCTCTGTTTTATCCGCACAGCAACCCTGTGAAGGAGGCTAGGCTGAGAGTCACCCCATGGGCTTTGTGGCCGAGTAGAGAATCGAACCTGGGACTTCCAAGTCTTAATCTGACCCTGTCGTCACGACAGCTCTGGCCGCTCGCCAATGAAACGACCAGTCAGCATCGGTCGCACATTTAAAGGGTTCAAAAAGCACAGACATCGATTCTTACGATGACCCTGTAAGGTTGGCCAAAATGACTAAAACGACTTACCGCGGTACGAACTGCAGCTTTTAAACTACGCCGAATGTCGCCTATCCGACCAGGACCGCACAGCATACCCAAACCTACAACAACTCCCCGCCTGACATTACGAGAAATTTTAATTGACCAGCTTCCGTTTCCCCGATAAAACTGAAATAAGTGTTTTATTTATTAATCTCATATTTATTTATTTATTAATTAATCTCATATTTATGAGATTTTATGAGATTATGAGATTATGAGATTTATGAGATTTTATGAGATTATGAGATATTTATGAGATTTCTGATAAGATTTCTCATGAGAGATTTCTCAGAAGATTTCTCATATTTATGAGATTTCAAAGGAAGAAAGTGAACATTTTTGGCGGAGGACGAAAAGCGACCAACTCATCGCTCAAAGGAAAGTCCATTTTTAATCATTTCTTTTTCACCCCCCCCCAAAAAAATTAATCAACCCAAGCAATTAACCAGCCGCCAGATCCCATGCGAAGTTGGCGTAGCGGCGGAAAAAACACAGAGATCCTCTTCACCCCCTCGCCCGTTCATGCCTCGGTTCTCTCGCAAACAAAACGGGACCTTCGTCAGCATCCCCCCCCCCCATCCACATCACCTGGCTACGGCCAAGAGGGAAAGTGTTTGTGGATGCTAATGGACCCTCTTCTCCTGGAGTAACAATTCACTGCTTTCTAAACAGAGTTTCTATTTGCATGAACCCACGCGGTACCTCTCCCCGCCCGAAACTGGTAAATAAACTTTGCCAGCTTCGACAGGTGGGTGCCCTTAAAAAAAAAAAAAGACGTTATTTCACCTGGCAGAGACAGGCATTTGCTGTCTGTCTTGACACCTTAGGGACCGGCCACTCTTGGCTGGCAAGAAGCGCTCGGGCAACTTTCAAGGGTGATGAAACGTGGGCTGCGTCGCAGCCGAAGACACGCGCCTGGCCCGCGGGAGACCCGGTTCGATTCGTAGCGCTGTCCGTCAAAGGATCCCGGCAAGGGGAGGAAAATCGAGGGGCAATTCAGTACACGTCGCCTGCTTGGGGACCGGTTCCTGCAGTGCGGTGCGCAACGCGGGCAGCGTTCATGCGTGCGCGCATAAAAGCCGAAAGATAGAAGTTACAAGGAACACACAGCTGCCGCTAAAAATGGAAGCCCCGTGCCCACATCTCCCCCTTTAAATATGTACCCAAACACAATCCAGTATGATCGGTTGGCAGATTTATCCAGTGGCCTGCAAAGGGCTCTTGCTGAAGTTGGGGGGTAAAAGGGGAAAAAAGGAGAGATAAAACACATGATGATAAAGACAGTCCACGGTTTCACCAAGAGTGGTGCCTAGTTTGTCGGATCAGCGGGCCAGACCCGGAAGATTTCGTCAGCAACATGGCGTGACGCAAGTATCATTCTTCCCCAGTCAGTTAAACTCGTGCAAAAAACCCACCTAGGGTTGCCAACCTCCAGGTACTGGAGGAGAAAATTAGACACCACTGTACATAGATCAAGAGATTTGGAAATTAGTACAGGAGCGAAGTTACTATTAAACAAAGTGCAAAACTTTATAACAAGCTACATGCAATGACATACAATGTAGGACAATATATACAAAAGGACCTACAACACTAGTTTGCAAATATTCATATTCTCAATTGTTGCTAGCGATCCTCCATTGCTAGTGGCATCCATCATACTACATGATTATTATCTGCATAAGAAGAATTTTTGTACTCAGCTTTGGGACAATTGAGAATATGAATATTTGTAAACTAGTGTTGTAGGTCCTTTTGTATATATTGTCCTACATTGTATGTCATCGCACGTAGCTGGTTATAAAGTTTTGCACTTTGTTTAATAGTAACTTCGCTCCTGTACTAATTTCCAAACCTCCAGGTACTAGCGGGAGATCTCCTGCTATCCCAACTGATCTCCAGCCGATAGAGATCGGTTCCCCTGGAGAAAAATGGCCGCTGTGGCCATTGGACTCTATGGCATTGAAGTTCCTCCCCGCCCCAAACCCCGCCCTCCTCAGGCCCCGCCCCCTAAATCTCCAGGTATTCCCCAACACAGAGCTGGCAACCTCCATGCATAACAAATGAAAAAGGCCTATTTTATTTCTGCCTATGTTTCACAGCACCTAAAATAATGGGCATGCTCCTCTGATCCTGGAGAGAATAGGTATGCATCATGACTAGTTTCCCTTTGGACTAGTAGCCACGGATAGCCCTCTCCTCCACGAACATGTCCACTCCCCTCTTCGAGCCTTCCAAGTTGGCAGCCATCCCCACCTCCTGGGGCAGGGAGTTCCACCGTTGAACTCTGCGTCGTGTGAAGAAAGGCTTCCCTTTCCCTGTTCTGAATCTCTCACCCTCCAGCTTCAGCAGATGACCCCGCAGGTTCTGGTATTACGAGAGAGGGGGGGAACCCTGTCCAAACCACGCATAATTTTATAATGTCTCCCCTTAATCCCCACGCATGTCTCCCCACGCATAATTCTCATGTCTCCCCTTAACCGCCTTCTTCCAGAGGTAAAAGAGCCCAGCGACGAAGGGGTTCCAGTGTTGGACTAGGATCGGGAAGACCCAGGTTCGAATCCTCGCTCTGCAGAAGCTCGCCAGGTGATCCATTGGGCCAATCCCTCTCTCTCCCTCTCTCTGCCAGCCAAACCTACCACGCAGGGTTGTTGTTCGGAGCAGAAAATGGAAGGGAGGACGACGTCGTAAGCTGCTTTGGGTGGGTTCCCAATTTGGGGGGTGAGAAAAGTGGGGGTATAAATACCAAAAATAATACAAGCTGTCCGACACCTGTGGTCTGCGGAGCAGGCTCAACTCCCCGCCCCTCTCAGTATAAACTGGGCCATCGGCAAACGGTCCTATTATCTGGGAAGACCCGGGAAAGTGATTGTTTCCTGGCGGCTCTCCGTACGTCTCAAGGCTGTTGCGTAAGGCCAAGGTTTGGCATTGGAAAAGATCGCTTCCGCCTTTCCGGACCCTTCCCCAAGCTCCGAGACCCCCGGCTTCTTCCCCTACAGAGCTGAATAATGGCGTTGCTCATCTAACAAGCGGCGTTTATGCCGTATCTGGGTCAATGTGTAATGCTTACCGCGACAAAACACTTTCGCTCGGCCTTCGGATCTTCATTTACCCCAGATCTGTCACAGCAACAATTACCTTTTATTCTGACGGTCGCCTTAACACTTGGGTGGGTGTGTTTTCTTTGTTTTTTTTAAATAAAATTTTTATTGGGTTTTTAGGATGCAGAATAAAAAGGGAAGTGGGGAAGGGGGAAGCAAACAAATTGGTTTCCGTGACCAAGTGCATTCGATACACTCGATGCCATTTAACATATTATGCGCTCGTAAAAACGAAAATAATGACTTATCAAAGCTTAAACTAATATACACTATAACTTTATCACAATCGCGCCTATAACTTTCTGCCATTAAAAAAAAACATTTCTAGATTTGATTAGTAATCTCATAGACCAGTTAATATAGATGTTTCATTATATCCTTATGTGTATTTATCATAGAAAGATGGCCATTTTCCCCAAAAATCATCTAGTGGTTGTTTCTTTATCAAACAAGTTAATTTTGCCATTGAGGCGAAATCAAACACTTTTTGAATCCATTCATTTTTCGTTGGGATCTTTTCCCAGTATGATGCATACAGTATTCTCGCCGCGGTGGTTGCGTATAAAAATAATTCTCTTTGAACTGGATGCTTTTTTCCCCTTTTCCTTTTTTCCCCTTCTGTACCCCTATTTATTATTGAAAATCAATAAAAATATTTATTTAAAAAAAAAAGAAAAGAACTGGAATTATTTGTGTTGGAATAATCCCCGGTAGCATAAATTTCAGATTTAGTTCAAAATGTATTTGAAGAACGTCTTGAATTGACTTATGTATCACCTTCCAGACTTGGGTGTGTGTGTTGAGCGCCGTCAAGTCGCTTCTGACTTACAGCGGCCCTATGAGTTAACATCCTCCAGAAAGTCCTACGGATAACTGCCTCGCTCAGGTCTTGCAAACTGGAGGCCGCGGCTTCCTTGATGGAGTCCATCCATCTCGTGTTGGGCCTCCTTCTTTTCCAAATTGCAAGGTGTCATAGTTCTGCTGTACATTGCATTGGTCAGTCCTGTGCAGAATCGAGCGGGTGCAGAGGAGAGCGACGAGGATGATCCGGGGCCCGGATGATCAAGCCCTACGAGGAACGGCTGCGGGACCTGGGAATGTTTGGCCTGGAGAAGAGGAGGTGGAGGGGGGACACGATAGCTCTCTAAGTTTTTGAAGGGCTGTCACTTAGAGGAGAGCAAGGAGCTGTTCCTGTTGGCAGTAGAGGAAAGGACTCGCAAGAATGGGTTTAAAGAAAGGTACCTGCTGGACATTAGGAAAAAGTTTCTTTATAGTAAGAGCTGTTCGACAGTGGAATCGGCTACCTAGGGAGGTGGTGAGCTCCCCTTCGCTGGCAGTCTTTAAGCAGAGGCGAGACAAACACTTGTCAGGGATGCTGTAGGCAGATCCTGCACTGAGCAGGGGGTTGGACTAGATGGCCTCTACGGCCCCTTCCAACTCTATGATTCTATGGTTCCTGCTGCCTTCAACTTTTCCTAGTGTGGTTGTCTTTTCCAGTGACTTTTGCTTCTCATAAAACGATCAAAGTACAATAGCTTCAGTTTACTTAATTTATACCAGTCTTTCTCCTCAACAAAACAACTAACACCGCACTCCTCTCATCCATTTTATTCTCCTGTGAGGTAGGTCAAGCGGAGAGAGCTTATGATTGGCCCGAGGTCACCCAGCGAGCATCCATGGCAGTGGGGATTCGAACCTGGGCCTCCCAGATCCTAGGCCGGCACGCTATCCACTACACCGCTCTGGCTCTCCTGTCGTCTGGAAGCCGCCGCTTCTGCCTTCCACCTGGTTTGCAGCCTGTAAACCTTTTTGGTAAGGCTCTCGGTTGGCCCCCATAAGAAAAGCCCTGCTGGATCAGACATGCGCCTCTGATGCTGCAGAGAACAGGCATTCATCATGACTAGGATCCATTTTGACTAGCAGCCATGGATAGCCCCATCCTCCACGAACATGCCCACTCCTCTCTTCAAGCCTTCCAAGTTGGCAGCCGTCTCCACATCCTGGGGCAGGGAGTTCCACAATTTAACTCTGCGTTGTGTGAAGAAGTACTTCCTTTTATCTGTTTTGGACCTCTCGCTCTCCAGCTTCAGCAGATGACCCCTGCGCTCTGGCATTACGAGAGAGGGATAAAGGCTTCTCCCTGTCCACTCCCTCCGTACCATGCATAATTTTATAGATCATGTCTCCCCTTAACCTACAGTTAAAAGGATCAGGTAGGAGATGGCTTAGCAAGAGCTTCACCGGAGACCCTGGGGAGCCGCTGCTGGTCACGGTACTCACGGCCGACTCCGCTAAACCCAATCATCCGGCTCCGCGGGAAGCCGATTCAAGCGGCTGCCTGTCGAAACAGACCTTTGCAAAGAACGTTCTCTCTGTCCCGCAAGTTGTGCTTAGAAAGGAAGGGCAGGTCACCGTAACACCCAGAAAGAAACTCAAAGACCCGGGCTTTCCCACGGATTACCTGCTCCGTTGACCTAGCAGTGTGGGCGGTTTCGGCCCTTTGCTACGACCTATAGGGTTCACAAGCAGATGCGGGGGGAGCTTTGTCAACAGAGTCCTGCCCTTCCTCTCTCTACCGGCCTCTGTTTACATCAGGAAACCAAAACTGGGACTTATTGAACGTTCCCGAAAGCCGTGGATAAACCCGCCCCCTCCCCGCACACCTCCAACCCAACTTATCTCCCGATTGCATAAGCCACCCAAGCTCAGACCTCTCCGGTTACCAATTGTGATCATAATCACCATCTCTGCTATCTGGAGTTCAGATAGGAAAATGTCGTAACCGCTTTTTTGGGGTGGGTGGGTGGGTGGGTGGGGGATAAAGATGAAAACGCCGGGCAGTTCTCCTCCCAAAATTTCTGTGCCTCGTGGCAATTCATCAAATGTGGACGGGATGTGTGTGTGAAACCTGTCTCGGGGAGAGGATGCAGCTCAGCGAGAGAGCCTCCGTTTTCATCCCCGGCATCTCCGGCGGGCCTGACCTGGATGGCCCAGGCTGGCTTGATCCCGCCAGATCTCGGAAGCGAAGCCAAGTCGGGCCTGGGTAGCACTCGGATGGGAGACCACCAAGGAAGTCCAGGGTTGCTACGCAGGCAGGCAACGGCAAACCACCTCTGTCTCTTGCCCTGACCTGGATGGCTCAGGCTATTACGTGCTATGGGATTTCCAGTTCCGCAACCCAGAATAGCTTAATTCTGCAAACAGTGAAAAACATGCAAACAAAACACGTTCCTATAACCTCTGCCCCATTTGCCTATTTTACAGATTTATTCTTAAGCAACCACACAAAAAGATCTTTCTTTGGCAAACAATGGTGGGGCGTTCCATGCCAACAGCAACATAGAAACACAGAGCTAGAAGGGACCTCCGGGGTCATCTAGTCCAACCCCCTGCACAGCGTAGGAAACTCACAACAGTCAGCAAAGCTGATTCTATGACCTTAGGCAGATCATGAGAGGGAGGGCACCTTGGCCATCTTCTGGACATGGAGTAGGGGGTCATTGGGGGTGGGGGGGAGGTGTGAATTTCCTGCATTGTGCAGGGGGTTGGACTAGATGACCCCAGTGGTACCTTCCAACTCTATGATTCTATGAACTATCTTTCCCCCAGTGGCACCTGCACTGTGCCCAGAGGAAGGCAAAAAACCTCCAGGACCCCTGGCCAATCTGACCAGGAGGAAAATTCCTTCCTGACCCCAAAGTGGCGATCAGCATTACCATGGGCATGCAAGAAAGGGCCACAAGAGCCAAACACTGACGCAACCCTTCCTGCCCTCCCTTGCACAATCTGCCTAAGTTCACAGAATCAGCCTTGCTGACAGATGGCCATCTAGCCTCTGCTTAAAATCCTCCAAAGACGGAGAACCCACCACCTCCTGAGGAAGCCTGTTCCGCCAAGGAACCGCTCTGTCAGAAAGAGGCAAACAGCAATGCAAAATCCCACTACCAACTAATCAAAATCTTAATTTTTGGCATTCAAGCACCATATATTTAGCTAGAATGTAACTAAATATGAGATTCTCTGGAAGGGGAATCTGTACTCGGTTTCTGCAGTCACGTGGAATCACAGCATACATACTGGGGATGTGCATTTGTTTCCAGATTTATTAAAAAATTAACCCCCCTCCAATTCCTGCTTCATACATTTGTCAGGTTAGTGAAAATGAGTAGAACTATTAAAGAGACAAGGAAAAACCAAATGAATGTCATTCATTTTATTGCTGCCTATCAGGTTTAGAGAGTTCAAAGAGGTTGGAGGAAGTGGGCGCAAAACTGATACCTGCGCTTTCCAACCAGCAAAGTCTGATAGGTCTTGCAACCAAAGAGAAAAACCAGCAGACGTCAGGAGACAGGAAACTAATACTGAAAATTTCCCCCAATAATCTAATAATCAAAGCCAACCAGACCTTGTAAAAGAAGCTGTGCGTTCATTTCCAAACAAATGGGGGGAAAGAACCAACAAAGCCCCATTTGTTACATTCATTAGAGTAATGAAAATGACGTGAAAGGATGACCAACACAAATGCAAATGAAATGAAAGCTAATGCAAAAATAAAAAAAATAAAAGTTGAGCGAAGCAGGAAAAGAGGAAGACCCAACAAGAGATGGATTGACTCAACAAAGGAAGCCACAGCCTTCAATTTGCAAGATCTGAGCAAGGCTGTCAAAGATAGGACATTTTGGAGGACTTTCATTCATAGGGTCGCCATGGGTCGGAAGCGACTTGACGGCACTTAACACACACACACAATGGCATAGATGCCTGCAAACAAACCCGGGCTCGTGTTTTAGACCTGGCCATGCCTTGCCTCAAACACCTGGCTTGAGTGGTAGCCGAGGCAGTTTGACATAGCGGTTAGAGTGTTACACCAAGAGACCTGGATTCGAACACCACCACCCCCCCCCCCCCGCATTCTGCAATCAATCTGTCTGGCCAAGCTCAAGTGACTCCTGCTTTCTCTGCCTAGCCTACCCCGCAGGATTGTCATGAGGTTCAACTGGCAGGGAGGAAAGCGGGCCTCTGGATAAAGCATGCTTTCGATGACAACCAACTGCCCTGCCTTGGCCAGCCACGAGCCAGAGAGAACTACCCAGAGACCAACTCGGTTGCGGTTACCTTGGCTGCACTAGGAACATCTAAGGACACATTACCATGATGTACGGTGCATCATTCATACCGGATTACTCGCTAGCAAACGGGAGGGGGAAAAGGGGTTATCTTGTCACATCGGCGATAAGGGAGTTGAAGCAACCAGTATGCTTAAGTGCTCCGGATAATCCTCACGGCTTCTGCAAATGGCAAATACTGTAACTCCTCAACAATATACAAGGGGGAGGGGTTTTTTCCCCTCTTCTCCCCCGCCTCTCATCCTTACAGGAGAAGGATGATGTTCGGTTGGCCATCGTCCGCCTCCGTGTGGGCGGAGAGTGTTCAGAGAGAACTGTGACTGGCGAAAGGTCGCCCAGCAGGCATTGTGTGGAGGAGCGGGATCGGACCAGGTTTTCCAGGTTAGTCTGCCCCTCTTAACCTCTAGACCGTGCTGGGTTTCATCCCAACTGTAGGAGGGATGAAATCACAGACTGAAGGAATGGAAGCAAAAGAGCAAGAGAAATATATATATAATGCCCACCAGCTGTTGCCTCCATCTGAAGAGTTTTGCTAATATAATAAAGGATTCTGGATAATTCACTAAAGGGATTCATAGAAGGCGGCTCCCCCTGTTCCACAACGACTCCATGAAACAGTCCTTTTGCCACATAGTCCTCTTAAGTCAGTTTGGGCCCTGGGTATCTTCTTCCGTTACATCCCAGATGATTCATTTGGAAAAGTTATGCACTGCCCTCTTCCATGTTGCTGACTTTGCCCTTTAAGGGAGAATCAAACTAGCGTACAACCACCTTCCCTTCCCCTCCCACAACAGACAGCCTGTGAGGCAGGTGGGGCTGAGAGAGTGTGACTCGCCCAAGGTCACCCAGCTGGCTTCATGTGTGGCAGAGGGGAAACCAATCCAGTTCACCAGATTAGCCTCCGCCGCTCATGTGGAGGAGTGGGGAATCCAACCCGGTTCTCCAGATCAGACTCTACCGCTCCAAACCCACCGCTCTTAACCACTACACCACGCTGGGCGGTTTGCCATTGGCTACCCCTGCGTAGCAACTCTGGATTTCCTTTGTGGTCTCCCATTCAAGTACTGGCCGTGTTTAGCTTCCAAGATCTGATGAGATTGGGCTAACCTGGGCCATCCAGGTCAAGGCAAGAGACCATCAGAGGTGGTTTGCCATTGCCTGCCTCTGTGTAACCACCCAGGACTTCCTTGATGGTCCTCCATCCAAATGCTAACCAGGGCTGACCCTGCTTAGCTTTTGAGATCTGACAAGATCGGGCTAGTCTGGGCCATCCAGGTCAGGGCTCTTCCAGATTACCTTGAAACAGATAAATAAAAAGTGTAGGAAAATGCAGGGGGCGCTTCCAAAAACCACTTGCCGCCCGAGTCAGCTGGCCAGAGTATGGGATTGCTGGAATGGCGTTCCTTACCAGTGACTCCGCAGGAAATTAAGCAGCAAGATGACGGCTCCAAGGGAGTAGCAGGCGGTGTACGGGGAACGGAAGAGGTGCGTCAGAGACCGGGTTCTGTGCTCCCATCTGGCTACCTGATTGAACAAATGGAAACCAAACAAACAGGTATCAGAAGCGGGGCAGGTCCAGCACCCCAAACTGCCCGCACAGTCAGCTTCCCAGTTCGGATACAAGAAAAACAACAGCGTGGCGTAGTGGTTGGAGCATCGGTCTCTAATATCTGTGATATTAGAGGTTCGGATCCCCCATAAAAACATAAGAAAGGCTATACTGGATCAGGCCCAGGCCCATCAAGTCCAGCCGCCTGTTCACACAGCGGCCAACCAGGTGCCTCTAGGAAGCCCACAAGCAAGACGGCTTCAGCAGCACCATCGTGCCTGTGTTCCTCAGCACCTAATATAATGGGCATGCTTCTCTGATCCTGGAGGCATGCATCATGACTAGTATCCATTTTGACTAGTAGCCCTGAATACCCCTCTCCTCCATGAACATGTCCACTCCCCTCTTCAAGACTTCCACGTTGGCAGCCATGACCACATCCTGGGGCAGGGAGTTCCACAGTTTAACTGTGCATTCTGTGAAGACAATGCTGCTGGAGTTATCTGGTTTATGGGCTTCCTAGAGGCAGCTGGTTGGCCACTGTGTGAACAGACTGATGGACTTGATGGGCCTCGGTCTGATCCAGCAGGGCTTTTCTTATGTTCTTAAGCAGTTGGTCCAACTGGCGGCATGCATCGCAAGACAGAGACGCCATTCATTTACCCGACAACAGTTTCCTTATTCCCCCAACCGTTCACGACCCAGCGCTTATGACCGATCCCCTTCTCACTGGTACAAATAGTTTGCAGCTTCCAATTCAATTTTTTTTAAAATGGAAATGTGCGTCACGCGGCGGCTATAACGGGAGCGCCGGGAAAGGTGGGCGAAGACACCAGGACGGGGCGAGTGGCCACGTCCGTCTAAGTCAGCACCAAATTGGAGCTGAGACAGGCCGCTGAGTCAAAAGGGAAACGGAGCCAGACGCAAGTCGAGCTGGCAAAGAGCCGGCGGCCCGCGCCTTCTGTAGGAAATCGTTTTCGCCATCAGGCATCACTCAAGAGACGGATGGGGCGTGTCGCTTCGGTTTAGGAAAGCCATCTCCAAGACTGCTTCTTCCGCTCTTCGGAAACTCTTCCCCCATCCCTCAAATTAAGATTGGTTTATGTACTATAAACTAAGGGATGCATTTAGTAAAGATAATAGGTTGGGTTTTAACCCAACCAAATCTAAATTTGAGATTGTATTATCTAAGGGTAATAAAGGATTGATAGGAAGGATTTATGAAGCATTGATAGAAATGAATTTAGAACAGGAAAGGATTAAACCTGTGATGGTGAAATGGATGAAGGATCTAGGTTACAATATAGATTTGGAAATATGGGGAAATTTGTGGGAAAAGGAGTATAAATTTACTATCACGAATGAAATAAGAGAAAATTTATATAAAATGTTTTATAGATGGTACATAACCCCAGTATTACTAAGTAAAATGAAAAAAGATGATAAGATTCTCTGTTGGAAATGTGGTACAGACATAGGTACATTCATGCATGTTTGGTGGTACTGCAAAAAAATTAGGAGGATTTGGCGATTAGTTTTGAATGAAACTAATAATTTGATTAAAGTAAAAATAAAAAAAGATCCCGCTTTTTGTTTATCGGGTATTCCAACAAAATATTTAGATAATGGTGATAGAGTCATATGTCAATACAGCTTTGCTGCAGCAAGAATTATAATTGCTAAAAAATGGAAGCAAATAAATAACCCTTCAGTTTAGGAAAGCCATCTCTAAGACTACTTCTTCCGCTCTTCGGAAACTCTTCCCCATCCCTCAAATTAAGTGCGGGGGGGAACTACAACAGAGCAGGGTATCCATCTTTATCTGTTCGAAAATTTACATTTTCCAAGGGTCATATAACTGCTGTTACGACCTTAGGCAAGGTCCCTGCCGTCAATCTGTCCACCCGCAGAAAAAGTACTGGACGAGGGCAGAAGGTGATTTAGAGCAAAGCTTCTTAAACATATACTGAATGTGGGGGTTGCGAAAAATTTGGCAACGGTAAATGGTAAAATTTTATGTATACCAAGGAATTGCTTTAAAATAAATTTATTTATGATTTATCATCGGTAAATGTTTGGTTGGTATACCTGTTTTATATACCAATAGGCTCGGGGTCGAGTAAAAAATTTCTCGGGCAAAAAGGGGTCGCGAGTGGAGAAAGTTGAAGAAGCCCTGGTTTGCAGAACTGAGCCAAGCTTCAAGTTTCCAGTCCTCATGATCCAAAGACGATGCTTGAAATTATTGCTTTAGTTGGGAAACCTGCATTCCTCCGCACAACCCCAATAAGAAAATAAAAAGAAGCCGAGCCAATAAAAGCAGGTCGACCAAAGCATGCGGGGGCTCAGAACACACAATGCTGCTAAAACGGTCCTCGGGGTTATGCGGGCGGCGCCTGCCAAAACTGCTGAATGCAATTTCCGGAGAAGGATAGGGGACCTCCGCGCCCGGCAGGCCGTTTGAGTCTCTTTCCGCCCACAGGCAGACTTTGCAAGCAAAGAGCATGGATGACTTTGCAAGCATGGATGACTTTGCAAGCATGGATGAATCTGCAAGCATGGATGAATCTGCAAGCATGCAGATTGCGGACAGGATCCCGGGTGTTGGAGCGGGGCCGGCCATTCCCCGCTCTGCCGCTCCTATGACACATCGGGAATGATAAGACCGCTATGCTTATTTCTGGTATATCTCTAACCAAAAGAAGGGAGAAGCCGTCCCGGGGCGTGTGAGTCGACAGAAGCTGCCGATGGCAAAACAGCATCTTTAGCCACGCGTGAGAGAGGGGAACGGATGTGAACACACATGAACGCACCTGAACACATGAAGCTGCCTTCTACTGAATCAGACCCTGGGTCCATCCAAGTCAGTATTGTCTGCTCAGACCGGCAGCGGCTCTCCAGGGTCTCAGGTTGGGGTCTTTCCTTTTTTTTTTTTTTTTTTGAAAATTTTTATTGGTTTTTATAATATAAATTTTCCATGTTAACATACAACAATGAAAGTAATATGAAAAACTAAATCATAAGTAATGTTGTTATGGTTATTTAAGTACTTAATAAAACAAAAAATAAAGGAAAATTTTTTTGACTTCCCCATCACCTCCGTCCGCCTCTTAATAAAATATTCTATCCCATCGTGATATGACCTGATCTTAATTATTCTTATATCTCAATTAAATTTCAATTACAGTAATCTGTTGATATAATTAATTGCAGTTCTTTATATTAATAGTGTCATCTAGATCAGATTAAAAGGTACTCTTCCATTTTCCCCAGTCCTAATTCATATTCACAGTATTTCATCCAAGCCTCCCATTCCCCCATAAATCGTACATTGTCTTTTTGGTTTAAAGTAGCTGTGAGTTTTGCCATTTCCACCAGTTCAAACATTTTCATAATCCAGTCCTTTTTCTCAGGTGTATCTGCCCCTTTCCATTTTGGGTCTTTCCCATCACCTACTTGCCTGGTTCCTTTAACTGGAGATGCCGGGGACTGAGCCTGGGACCGTCTGCATATCAAGCTGATACTCAACCACTGAGCCCCAGTCACTAGGGCATAGCAGAGAGTATTGTGGACTTAGGGTCCTCCGCAACCCGGGTTCGAATCCCCTCTTCTACCACGGAAGCATGCTGGGTGACCTTGGGCCCATCACAGACTCTCGGCCTGGCCTACCTCCCAGGGTTATAGTGAGAAAATGGAAGAGGGGAAATCGATGTTCTAAAAGGGGGACGTATTTTATTTAGGTCTGCGTTGGACTAATCCGGTTTTTTATTTATTGGCAGCCCTAATTGGTGATTTCAAATCGTGGCCTTTTGTGCGTTTGAAATAATCATTTTATTTGTTAACGTAAGCCACCTTAAATTCTGCAAGGTGGAAAGGTGCCTAATAAATGTTTTAAATGAATAAAGTAGGAATACATACATGCAAAAAAATGCAAACGCATGAAATTAAAGGTTGGAGGAGAATTTTTTTACTGAACATTTCTCGCCCGCCTTCCTTTTCGAGACTCCAGGCGCATGACGGCATCGTGAAAAAAGACATACTATCAGACTATACCAGAATAAAACTGGATCACACCGATGAGGGCAATAAACAATAAATAAAATCGTCTCACCTCGTCAGAGACGTGTGAAATAAAAACAGTATAATGTGCTCTGAACAATGCTGCTAATGGGCGGGGGACAGCGTCACGATTGTCGCAGGTTCATTAAAAACGCAACCCTATCCTTAATATAAAACGCACCCCCTTGCACCAATTTCGCACTGCCACGTTTCGCCTCCTTTTGCACAAACAGCCCCCTGAACAATTCTGTTTTGCACATTCTGCAAAAGGATATAATGTGTGGGAATATTCCTGACCATTTTCCCCCCTCCCAGTGTTAGAGAGTAAGGCTTCAAACCCCTGAATGGGATCTCAAAGGCAGGAGGAGGAGGAGCAGGAGAAGGAGGAGGAGGAGGAGAAGAGTTGGTTTTTATATGCCAACTTTCTCTACCACTTAAGGATGAATCAAACCAGCTTACAAACACCTTCCCTTCCCCTCCCCACAACCGACACCCTGTGAGGCAGGTGGGGCTGAGAGAACTGTGCCTAGCCCAAGGTCATCCAGCTGGCTTCATGTGTAGCAGAGGGGAAACCAATCCAGTTCACCAGATTAGCCTCCGCCGCTCATGTGGAGGAGTGGGGAATCAAGCCCGGTTCTCCCGATTAAGTGTCTACCGCTCCAAACCACCACTCTTAACCACGTCACCACACTGGCTCTCTTGGTCTAGCCCTCCCCGGTCAAACTTAAGCATGTAAAAACCAACTCTTCTTTTTCTTTCACTTCACCTGCTTGCCTAGTCCCTTTAACTGGAGATGCCGGGGATTGAACCTGGGACCTTCTGCGTGCCGAGAAGATGCTCTACCACTGAGCCACAGCCCCTCTCCCTTCCCCCAATCCTGCTGGTTCCCTAGATGCGTCTTCCTCCTGGGTGGAGATCTAAGGGCGTTTGAGCTAGGGCCTGAGGCAGGATGGATCTTCCTCCTGAGAAGACCTTGTCTCATGCAAGTGACGGACACGAGCAGATAAGTTGGAAGGAACGACCCATGCCTGGACAGCCATCGCCAAGCAGGGTAGGCAGCCCTGGGTCCAATGGCCCATCGGCTCGACTCTGGAGAGAGCAGCTCCTTCCTATTTGCATGAGTGAGCCTCCCGCAAAGCTGCAGCAGGCAATCTAATACCGAAAGTGGTCGCTGCTGAAACCGAAGAAGGAAAACAGTTTTGAGAAGCTAATTTCCTCCCCCAGCCCGCCGCAATCTCTTTAAATATTAATTTTAAGCAGCCTGGTTACAGGAGTTGGTAAGGTCGACTTTAAAAAGCTACCCCCCTTCTCCAGTTTCATCGGTCGGCAGCGCTGGTTATGACTTTTGCCCGTATATTCTTGCCTGGCATTCATATTCAGTGTTTGTTCCAGGGACACGGATATACTGTTTTCCATCAGCCCGGCAGGCTTGACTTTTTCCAGCGTGTTGCATTTTAATCGAGAGCGCCTTGGGCTCTGAAACCCCAGCGCCCGTTCTATTTTCCGCTGTTCCATTTTTAACCTCTTCCGTTTGCCGCACAAGCGGACGGCGCAACGGCAAATTCAAAGGTTTTGAGGCTTGAGGCGGGTGTGACATTTCCCTCCGCGCTAGGCCACCCGTCTGGATCCTCATATGCCCCCCTGCTGTCCTACTCTTTACCCATATTCAGCAGCAGGGTGATGGTTCACGGGGAGGGGGTATGTACAGTCTCCAAGGGGCGGCCGATTCCGGTTAGGATCTCCTAACCCTGTCCCGCTCATGGTGGTGTTTTCCTCCAGCGTAAGGAGACTTCCCCTGATGAATGAGTCATGTTTCAGCAGATAGCACCCTGCGCAATAGTAGTCCAAATAACAAGTCTGGGGGGATGAGAGATTCAAAACAGATAAAAGGAAGTATTTCTTCACATAATGTAAAATTGTGGACCTCCCTGCCCCAGGATGTGGTGACGGCAGCCAACTTGGAAGGCTTTGAGAGTGGACATGTTCGTGGAGGAGAGGAGTATTCAAGGCTACTAGTCAAAATGGCTACTAGTCATGATGCATGCCTATTCTCATAGGATCATAGAGTTGGAAGGGACCACCAGGGTCATCAAGTTCAACCCCCTGCACAATGCAGGAAATTCACAACTACCTCCCCCCACCACACCCCTAGTGACCAGAAGATGGCCAAGATGCCCTCCCTCTCCTCATCTGCCTAAGGTCACAGAATCAGCATTGCTGACAGATGGCCATCTAAACTCCTCTTAAAAACCTCCAGGGAAGGAGAGCTCACCACCTCCCGAGGAAGCTTGTTCCACTGAGGAACCGCTCTAACTGTTAGAAAATTCTTCCTAATTGGTTCTTGTAGGTTATCCGGGCTGTGTAACCGTGGTCTTGGAATTTTCTTTCCTGACGTTTCGCCAGCAACTGTGGCAGGCATCTTCAGAGTAGTAACACTGAAGGACAGTGTCTCTCAGTGTCAAGGGTGTAGAAAGAGTAATATATAGTCAGAAAGGGGTTGGGTTTGAGCTGAGTATTGTCCTGCAAAAGTATTGTCCTGTAAGTATCAAGATAATGTGCTAATGAGGGTATGGTATGTTAATATGGAACCATTGTATCCTGAAGTGATCTGTTAATGTGTGTAATCCAAAACTAATCTGTATGGCTATTGTTGAATGTTGTCTTTGTCTGGAGGTTTTTCAGGGCAGGAAGCCAAGCCTTATTCATTCTTAAACTCTCCTCTTTTCTGTTAAAGTTGTGCTGATGTTTGTGAATTTCAATGGCTTCTCTGTGCAATCTGACAAAATAGTTGGTAGAACTGTCCAGTCTTTCAGTGTCTTGGAATAAGACCCTGTGTCCTGTTTGTGTCAGTCCATGTTCAGCCACTGCTGATTTCTCAGGTTGGCCAAGTCTGCAGTATCTTTCATGTTCTTTTATCCTTGTTTGTATGCTGCGTTTTGTGGTCCCGATGTAAACTTCTCCACAGCTGCAAGGTATACGATATACTCCTGCAGAGGTGAGGGGGTCTCTTTTGTCTTTTGCTGATCGTAGCATTTGTTGTATTTTCTTGGTGGGTTTAAACACTGTTTGTAGGTTATGTTTTTTCAAAAGTTTCTCCATCCTATCAGTGACTCCTTTAATAAATGGCAAGAATACCTTTCCTATGGGAGACTGTTTTTCTTGAGTTTTCTGATTTTTGTTTGGTTCAATGGCCCTTCTGATTTCATTCTTGGAGTAGCCGTTTGCTAGCAGTGCGTGATTTAGATGGTTAGTTTCTTCCTTGAGAAACTGTGGTTCACAGATCCGTCTTGCACGGTCCATTAATGTTTTGATTATTCCTCTTTTCTGTCGGGGGTGGTGGTTGGAGTTTTTGTGTAAGTAGCGATCTGTGTGAGTTGGTTTCCGGTAGACCTTGTGACCTAACTGAAGGTTTGATTTACGGATGACAAGGGTATCAAGAAATGGGAGTTTACCCTCAATTTCCTTTTCCATGGTAAACTGAATGTTTGGATGGATATTATTAAGATGGTTTAGAAAGTCCATTAATTTTTCTTCACCATGGCTCCAAATGGTAAATGTATCATCTACGAACCTGAACCAGACTGTAGGTTTGTAAGGTGCTGATTCTAATGCTGTCTTTTCAAAATATTCCATGTAAAAGTTTGCTATTACTGGACTGAGTGGACTTCCCATAGTTACTCCATCAATCTGTTCATAAAATTCTTGATCCCATAGGAAATAACTTGTTGTCAAACAATGGTGAAATAAGGCTGTTATTCTTCCTAATGTCTAGACGGAAACTCTTTGGATTTAATTTCAACCCGTTGGTTCTGGTCCGACCTTCTTGAGCAACAGAAAACAACGCGGCACCCTCCTCTATATGACAGCCCTTCAAGTACTTGAACATGGTTATCATATCCCCTCTCAGTCTTCTCCTCTTCAGGATAAACATACCCAGCTCCTTCAACCTTTCCTCATAGGACTTGGTCTCCAGACCCCTCACCATCTTTGTTGCCCTTCTCTGGACACTTTCTAGCCTGTCTACATCTTTCTTAAATTGTGGTGCCCAAAACTGAACACAGTACTCTAGTTGAGGTCTAACCAGAGCAGAGTAAAGCGATACCATCACTTCGTGTGATCTGGACACTATCCTTCTGTTGATGCAGCCCAAGACTGCAATTGCCTTTTTAGTTACAGCATCACACTCATGTTCAGTGTTTGGTCTACTAAGACCCCAAGATCCTTTTCACACACACGACTGCTCAAACAAGTCTCCCCCATCCTATAATTATGCATTTGATTTTTCCTACCTAAATGCAGAACTTTACATTTGTCTTTGTTGAAGTGCATTTTACTAGTTCTAGCCCAATTCTCCAGCCTGTCAAGATCATCCTGAATCTTGGCTCTGTCTTCTACCGTATTTGCTACCCCTCCCAATTTAGTATCATCTGCAAATTTAATAAGCATCCCCTCTGTTCCTTCATCCAAATCATTTATAAAGATGTTGAACAACACAGGGCCCAGCACAGATCCCTGAGGAATTCCACTAGTCACTTCTCTCCAAGTGGACAAGGAACCATTAACTAGCACTCTTTGGGTACAATCTGTCAACCAGTTGCAGATCCATCTAACAATAATAGGATCTAACCCACATTTTCCCAATTTGTCAACTAGAATACTATGTGGAACCTTATCAAAAGCCTTTCTGAAATCTAGATAAACTATTTCTACAGCATTCCCCTGATCCAGCAAGGTAGTAATTTTCTCAAAAAAGGAAGTAAGATTAGTCTTACTTTGGTCTGATCCAGCATGGCCTTTCTTACATCTTATGGAGCTATCCATGGTACTAGTCCAAATGAACACTAGTCATGATGCCTACCTATCCTACTAGTAAAAATGGATACTAGTCATGATTCATACTTCTTCTCTCTAGGATCAGAGTAGCATGCCTATTATATTACGTGTTTTGGAAAACAGGCAGGATGGTGCTGCTGCAGTTGTCTTGTTTGTGGGCCTCCTAGAGGCACCTGGTTGGCCACTGTGTGAACAGACTGCTGGGCTTGATGGACCTTGGTCTGATCCAGCAGAGCTTTTCTCCCTTTCCCAAGATGTGGTGATGGCTGACAACTTGGAAGGCTTTAAGAGGGGATTGGACATGTTCATGGAGTAGAGGGCTATCCATGGCTACTAGTCAAAATCGATACTAGCCATGATGCATACCTATCCTCTCCAGGATCACAGGAGCATGCCTATGATATTAGGTGTCATGGAACGCAAATCATATGAGGAAAAGTTGAAGGAGAAAACCCCAAAATATTTTTACAGGCTCCCGAGTCAAGAGTGAATCATCCCGAGTTGCCAAACGCTTCGGCACCAAAACGCACGGGAATGTGAACAAACAGTACCAAACGTCCTGACATTCCCGGAAAAAAGACCATCAATCTCTTCAGCTGCTGCTAAGGATTCCCCGGTTAATGAAAAGGGGATCCCCCACCCCAGTCAAGAGGCACCGGGGATAAATAAAACTCGGGCCTGGATGAGAGGCAGCGATGTGCTAAAATATCATGTTGGGGCTAACCTAACCACGCAGGGCATTTCTTTATTAACCTCCTTTACTTAAACCCTGCCTCCCTCCCCAAAGCATCATCCCCCTTTTTGTTCATTTCCCCCTCATAAGAACATAAGAAATGCCCTGCTGGATCAGACCAAGGCCCATCAAGTCTAGGAAGCCCACAAGCAAGAGGATGGCAGCAGTGTTATCCTGCCTGTTTTCCACAGCACCTAATATAATAGCCATGCTCCCGCACCCAAGATCTTTCTGATTACCATTGGCCATCCAAGACATTGGCTATTGCAGATAAATACAAGAATGCAAGAAGAGCCCTGCTGGATCAGACCCATGGTCCATCAGGGGAGGGGCCGTGGCTAGTGGCAGAGAATCTGCTTGGCATGCAGAAGGTCCCAGGTTCAATCCCCAGCATCTCCAGTTAAAGGGACGAGGCAAGTAGGTGATGGGAAAGACCTCTCTACCTGAGACCCTGGAGAGCTGCTGCCGGTCTGAGTAGACAATACTGACTTTGATGGACCAAGGGTCTGATTCAGGATAAGGCAGCTTCATGTGTTCATCTAGTCCAGCATCCCGTCTCCCACAAACAGGGCATAGAGGCTGAGGCCTTCCCCTGATAAGCACATAAGAACAGCCTTCCAGCGTGAGAGCCAGTGTGGCGCGGTGGTTAAGAGTGGCGGACTCTAATCTCAGGAACCGGGTTCGATTCCTCCCTCCTCCACACAAAGCCTGCTGGGTGACCTTGGGCCAGAAGAGGAAGAGCTGGTTTTTATACCCCACTTTCCTCTACCGAAAGGAGTCTCAAAGCGGGGTATCAAAACCAACCCTTCCTCCCTGCCCAAATGCCTCCCCTTCCCAGCTCCCATCCCCAAATCTCCAGGAATTTTCCAACCTGGAGTTGGCAACCTTAGGTCTAAGTCACCATTTCACGAGGGGCTCTGACACCCAACAATGCCGTTCTGGGGAAATCGAGGACATCACTTGCAGCCAGGGCAACCTTGTTTTCCACAAGGAGTTCCAATGTTAGCCATTGTGGCTCAGTGGTAGAGCAGCTGCCTGGTATGCAGAAGGTCCCAGGTTCAATCCCCGGCATCTCCAGTGATAGGGACTGGGCAAATAGGTGATGGGAAAGACCCTTCTCTGCCTGAGACCCTGGAGAGTCTGAGACCCTGCCAGTCTGAGTAGACAATACTGACTTTGATGAACGAAGGGTCTGATTCAGTATAGGGCAGCTTCATGTTTGGGGCCGTGGCTCAGTGATGGAGCATCTGCCTGGCATGCAGAAGGTTTCCAGGTTCAATCCCCAGCATCTCCAGTTAAAGGGACTAGGCAAGGAGGTGACGTGAAAGACCTCTGTCTGAGACCCTGGAAGCCATGGAGAGGGGCAGTGGCTCAGTGGCAGGGCCTCTGCTGGGCATGCAGAAGGTCCCAGGTTCAATCCCCGGCATCTCCAGTTAAAGGGACCAGACAAGTAGGTGATGGGAAAGACCCCTGGAGAGCTGCTGCCAGTCTGAGTAGACAATACTGACTTTGATGAACAAAGGGTCTGATTCAGTAGAAGGCCGCTTCATGTGTTCGTGTGTTCACAGCTGAGGTCCTTATCCTCTTTGGAGAAGGCATCCCCGTTGGGTCACCATCTGCAGCCCTTATCCACTGGAAGACAAGTGGGAACGTGGTTTCCATACCAGTCGAAAACGGCGGACAGGAGGGAGGGGAGGGAAGGAAAGGAGAGAGGGGGATGCGGGAACAAGCCGCTAATTAATTTGTACAAGCCGGCAATTAGAGGCGCTCGACGTTCGCGCGGAATTACTGATGAGCCTCTTTAAAATACGGCCTACGTGCGGCCAGACCGCACCGGCACGATCGAGGTGTCTCTACCGACGAGGGAACACCGGGCAATCTTCAACCACCGAAGAGCCAATTAGGAAACTTCATTAGGCGCTATTAAGCGGTTCTCAACTAGCTGGTAACAATTAGCTAAGCGCGCACCGCTGGTGCGTTCCCTGGGCGTTGGGAGAACGCGTCCGAGAGGTACTGACAAAGTTGATTTCGAGCGTCCCCAAGTGAACCGGAGCGGTTTCAAGAGCGGTCCCAAAAGCGAGCGGAAGAAACCCGGGCTGCGAAGCCGAGTGCGGCGTTCCTCTTCCCCTGGTTTATTTTTTAAAAGCAAGTTTCTAGTCCTTAAGACAGAGGGGTCAAACATACGGCCCGCAGGTGGGATTCGGCCCCTTGAGAGCTCTTATCTGGCCCGCGAGCCAACCAAGGCAGCCACCCCCCATCCCATCCTCGATCTGGGCTGGCAAGGCATGGCCCGGCCCAACCAAGTGACACTGATGCCATGTCCGGCCCTCGTAACAAATTAGTCCGACACCTCTGCCTTATGGGGTACTGCCCTTGCGCAAATACTGTGTACAGTTCTGGTCACCACACCGAAAAAAGGATATTGCAGAGCTTGAGAACATGCAGAAAAAAAGCAACCAAAACTATCAGGGGGTAAGAGCAATGGCCCTATGAGGAGTGGTTAAAACGCTTAGGGCTGTTTAGCTTGGAAAGAAGGCGGTTAAGTGGAGACACGATAGGGGTCTATAAAATGATGCATGGCGTGGAGAGAGTGGACAGAGAGAAGCTTTTCTCCCTCTCTCATAATACTATAATGCGGGGTCATCTGCAGAAGCTGGAGGGTGAGAGATTCAAAACTGATAAGAGGAAGTCTTTCTTCACACAACACGGAGTTCAATTGCAGAACTCCCTGCCCCAGGAGGTGGTGACGGCTGCCAACTTGGAAGGCTTGAAGAGGGGAGTGGACACGTTCATGGAGGAGAGGGCTATTCATGGCTACTAGTCAAAATGGCTACTAGTTATAATTCATACCTATTCTCTCCAGGATCAGAGGAGTATGCCTAATATATCAGATGCTTTGGAACACAGGCAGGATGGTGCTGCTCCAGTCGTCTTGTTTGTGGGCTTCCTAGAGGCACCTGGTTGGCCGCTGTGCGAATAGTCTGTTGAACCTGGTGGGTGACAGACTCAAAACTGATAAAAGGAAGTATTTCTTCACACAATGCATAGTTCCATGGCACCTAATGTAACAGGCATGCTCCTCTGATCCTGGAGAGAATAGGTATGCATCATGACTAGTAGCCACTTTGACTAGTAGCCGTGGATAGCCCTCTCCTCCATGAACGTGTCCACTCCCCTCTTCAAGCCTTCCAAGTTGGCATCCATCACCACATCCTGGGGCAGGGAGTTCCACAATTTAACTATGCGCTGTGTGAAGAGCCTTTTACAAACCAAGGTACACCTGCCCCCCAGGCCCATGCAACCAGGGTTCAGGTCCAAGCCAAGGCCCTGGGACACGTCCCAACCATCTCCGTTGCCGAAAACCCGCCCTGATTCTGAAACGGTCTCAACTGCACATCTGCCGTTGGAGGAACAAAAAAGACTTATTTTTTTAAAAGACGGATCCAAACTGGTTAATGAAAGAGCCCTTAAGACAAACCTTGTAAACACTATTAGAGAGATGAAATTCTTATCATGCATGGATTTCAAGGGACGGCGTAATCTCCAGGGATGGGCGGAAAAGAGAAAACAACCTCCTAGACCTTATGAAACCCTTGATGTGTTTATCGCTCCCCGAACCCCTTTGGCTTCGCCTCGGTCGT
The DNA here is from genome assembly GCF_029931775.1 of Euleptes europaea. Lineage (NCBI taxonomy): Eukaryota > Metazoa > Chordata > Lepidosauria > Squamata > Sphaerodactylidae > Euleptes > Euleptes europaea. The sequence goes on from NC_079332.1 coordinate 14,837,709, forward strand.
CTCGAACTGGAGGTAATCATGTCAATCCAGTCTAATAGCTTTTTAGGGTAATTCATGCACAATAAGCTCATGCATGAGTTTTAAGGTAAACCCATGATAAGAGACGGTTTCTTGTGTGTTGGGTTTTTTAAAAAAAAGCCCTTCACGCAAATTGACCGCTACTCTTGCTCACCCGCAATGAGTACGCGGCCCAAAATGACTTGCCCGTCTTCTAGGGTCACGCTTCCCCGACAGCCAAGCCGGCTTAGGAACAAACTGAAGAAGCTGACATGCAGAAACTTAGAAAAGCCCTCCGCCGATCAGACCGGAGGGCGGCCCAGAGCAAGGGAATCTGCAAAGCTTTTACAAACCAAGAGCCGAATGACACTGGTATGAACAAAAACCCATGCTACAAAACGGAAATGATAGAACTTAGCATTGCTAGTAAATGATGTAGGATCATAGAGTTGGAAGGGACCACCAGGGTCATCTAGTCCAACCCCCTGCACAATGCAGGAAATTCACAACTACCCCCCACACACCCCCAGTGACCCCCCACTCCAGGCCCAGAAGATGGCCAAGATGCCCTCCCTCTCATCATCTGCTTAAGGTTATAGAATCAGCATTGCTGACAGATGGCCATCTAACCTCTTCTTAAAAACCTCCAGGCTTACCACCTCCCGAGGAAGCCTGTTCCACTGAGGAACCACTGTAATTGTTAGAAAATTCTTCCTAATGTCTAGACGGAAACTCTTGATTTAATTTCAACCCGTTGGGTCTGGTCCGACCCTCTGGGGCAACAGAAAACAACTCGGCACCCTCCTCTATACGACAGCCCTTCAAGTACTTGAAGATGGTTATCGTATCACCTCTTAGTCGTCTCCTCTCCGGGCTAATCATACCCAGCAACCTTTCCTCATAGGGAATAATCCATAAAGTCTCTGCATTGGTAGCTGCAAGCCTTTTATTAGGAAGTCCCACACACAAGGTCTCGCCATAAGTCATCAAGATACACCGGAGAATTATGCGTGACTGTTTCAGCACTCCGGCATAAATCTGGGCACAGTTTATGCTTGGATTCTAGGTAAGTGCTCCCCTCGGTCATTTCCCTTCCTGGAAAACACCCCGTCCCATAAAAATCTCAATAAAGTCCACAAGCAAGCGATGAAGGGAAATGTTTCCGCCTTTTTCTGGTTTGTTCCCACAAAACGCCCTGCAGAAGGATACCAGAAATGTGAACAGTTGCAGGGAGAGGGATTAATTTGGAAATTACTGCAAGTATTCTTTAACAGGGGCTCAAGCAGACAGATTTCCCCTTCTTCAACCCTTTCCATCCCTTTATCTGACGCTTGCCAGTTCTCAATATTCTGTCCCTGCCAGAGCATTTCTCATCAGACCTGTTTTGGGGATGTTTCTTCTCTTTTTATTTAAAAATCATATTTTTCCATGCACCCTTGGCTGCAAAAAGCCATGTTGTAAGCCTTTCATTAGCCATACTTTACTATTTATATACACCAACTGATACACAGAAACGCCCAGTATTGTCAAACAAGGAATTCCTTGTAGTTCATGCCACTTTATGCCTGAACAGTCACATTCTTTAGAGGACTGACAGCGGATAGGTTGCGATGCCTGCTTTTTGCGCCAGTGCACACAGCAGCACCTATTTGTCAAATGATTGCAAGAAATGATGGCAAGATTAGCTAGGTTCACGGACAGACACGGAAGGCGCACAGAAACATCTAAGTAGTAAGTTTCAATTAAAAAATCTCACGTCCGTTTCCCCCCCCCCCTTTTACAGTAGCAGCAATAGATAGCGGAAGAGGGCAGCAGCCCCATCATGCAAAACAGGTGTCCGGTCATACAAATGGACACAACTGAGTTAGTTTGGGCACATCCAAGCAGCTTGTTTTGCCTATTTTGATAGTCCTAGGGAAGGAGGGGCACAAAGACCCAGCCCCTGATCACAGGAAATCTTTCCCAGTCACCCCTTGTGCTTCTGAGAACCTTTCAAACATAGGAACTTCCTGTTTCTATTTTTTTAATCCTTTTGGGAAGCTGAATTCACACCCAGTACCTGATCCGATAGGCATTTTGCACTCCCGCAGGATCACAACCACGCTCACCGGCGTTCAGATCCCCTCCCGCCCTGCCCCGCGATCGTGAGTCAGAGATCCCTCTGTCACTTTGCTTCATTGCAGCTAATGATTTCCAGACGGGCATTTATAAATAAGTCAACCCCCCTGTGTCGTGAGACCCAGCCCCGAGGCCTTACTGACTGCTGCTAAATGAGTCCGTTTAAGCCGAGCATTCGTTCCCTGCCTGCCTGCCAACGAGGGAGCCATTTAAATGAGCCCTGATTTATTTATGCGCTGACGAGCTGATAAATTGTACACCGCGAGGCCCCGGTGGGTTTCATTAGCCCATGGCTGGAGATGACAATAATAATAATAAAAAAAACCCCGTAATTATTATTGTAAAAGTGCTTTTCGAGATTCTATTTTCAGCCGTTTGGCCTGTCTTCAATTAGCCACCCGCAACTAAGGAGCCTTTTGCAAAGCAATGCACTGATCAAAAACACAGGCTTGGGGGGGGGGGGGCTGCCACAACCCCCCCCCCCCGGTCATGTTCCACTGCGCATATGCCACATACACTCAGGAAGCAATTAAATGATGTTCGGAAGGAACACATCTCATCGGCAGAATCCGCACGGGGAGCTTCCCAAGGGGACTTACAGACAAAGGGCACCGTTCTGACTTTTTGATCAGGGGATAAACCTCGGATCAGACTTGAGGAAGGATGACGCTGAGCCGGAGAAGGGAAATATAACCTTGAAGATCAATTACCCGAGGGGTTATTTTTGCTGAAGCCGGAATGAATTTTGCTTCCTCTTTTGCTGGTTTTGATGCTCATTCATTCATTCATTCATAAACCTTTAATGGCATATAAATTGTTACAATTGATACGAACAATGGTCATAAATCTTAAAACCGATAAGATAAAATCATAGCCGGTAACATCAGATATCAGAGGTTGTAAGTTTTTGGACATTTAACACTTCTACTAAAAAATTGGCGACATCCACAGTAACCTCTGGAGCGGAATCATTCATTAGAAATTGACATTTAACTTTATTAGACAGGTAAAACTTGGGATGTAACCAGTTTTTTAACCATTTTCTACAAGGTGTTTCGTATTGAGGGCAATCACATAGAATATGTTCGATTGTATCCAAGGAATTTGAATTACAGGGGCAAGTACGTTCTTGGATTGGGATTTGATGGAACCTTCCATACAGTATCCTAGATGGGAAGGCATTGACCCTGGTTTTGATGCTCAATATTCACCAGATCCTCTCTGATTCTTCTACAGATCTGGCCACTTTAACTCAAGCAAGTTACTTAACTCAGAACTTTACGGAACAGGCCATGAGGCGGTGGGAAGCTGCCCTTTGCAGAATCAGGCCACTGAAGACAGTGTGGTGTAGTGGTTAGGGTCACACGACCAGACAACAGGAGACCCAGACCTGGACCCCCCTCCACTGTGCCTTGGAAGACTGCTAGGTGCCCTTCGGACAGTCGTACACTTTCAGCCTAACCTACCTCACGGGGTTGCTGTTGCAAGAATAAAACAGGGGAGAACAACGTCGTAAGCCGCTTTGGGAAAACAGAATGGAATATAAATATGGGGTCAGTATGGCGCCACTGACTGGCAACTGCTCTCCTTTGTTTTGTCGACCTGATACCAGGATCCTGCTTCACCGGAGGTAAGGTAAAAGGTAAAGGTCCCCTATGCGAGCACCGGGTCATTCCTGACCCATGGGGTGACATCACATCCCGACGTTTACTAGGCAGACTTTGTTTACGGGGTGGTTTGCCAGTGCCTTCCCCAGTCATCTTCCCTTTACCCCCAGCGAGCTGGGTACTCATTTCACCGGCCTCGGAAGGATGGAAGGCTGAGTCAACCTTGAGCCGGCTACCTGAAACCGACTTCCGTCGGGATCGAACTCAGGTCGTGAGCAGAGCTTGGACTGCAGTACTGCAGCTTACCACACTGCGCCATGGGGCTCACCGGACGTCCTGGGATTTAATCTCCCCCTCCCCTGAGCCACCCCCGTGAAAGGATCTCAGATTTCCATATTCCTAGTCCTATTCCGTTGCTTATTAGGAATCGCATCCTGTTGAGTACATCGGCTTCCGCAGCGCAAACCGCTTCGAGTCTTGGCGAGAAAGGTGGACCCTAAATAATGTAAAAACTAAAACAAAAAAATTAATTGACAAACCAATCCTGTTAGGAATGGCCCCTGCCGAAAATAGGGGAGAGCTGCCACCAGAGAACCGGTCTGATTCTGCAAGCAGCAACTTTGATTGTGTGGTATCTGTCAAAGGAAGCGTTGACTCTCGAAAGCATATACCCCCAAAATTCGATTGGTCTCCAAGGCGCTACTGGAGTCCAGTCTAGCTTTTGCTCTTCTGCTAAGCACCCACGGCCTGGGGTAATGGCTCATTACCACAAAGGCAGGATTTTTACGAGCACATGTCTGGGGGGAAATGCTGGCTGCCGCGCCGAAGCCATTTGCAAACATTCGCCGGGCATCCAGCTCATAATGGATTCCTGGAATCCGGGCCCAAACAGACCGAGCTGTTATCTAAAGTACCCAATCGGCGATCCAAGTCCAGACACAATATAACACACACACACACCCCGCACACACACTTGATGTCATTTCCAGCCGCTAATTCCAACCAAAGTCAACACAGAGAGGAAACCAAGGGAGGGAGCCGGGAAATCTTTGTTATCGCTCTGAAATTCAAGGCCTGGGTGGTAAAAACGTGGCCAAGGGGGCATCCGAGGCAAACACACACAAACGCACACCTCTTCCCCTATCGATGCGCGCACCGCAAACAAGGCGGACAAGGCGCATATATTGCGCCTTCGGTGCCCCCTGCTGGACATTGGAAGAGCTACAAGGAGGCAATTCCTGCTGAGCCGGGGGTCTACCCCGGCACCCCTAGGGTAGCCAACCTCCAGCGAAGGTTTGGCGATCTCCGGGCATTACAACGGATCTCCAGGTGACAGGGATCTGCTCCCCTGGAGAAAAGGGGGGCTTTGGAGAGCGGGCTCTCTGGCGTCCCTTCCCTGGTGAGGTCCCTCTCCTGCCCAGGCAACCCTTACAGACCGGGGTTCAAATCCCTGCTTTGCCCAAGCGACCTCGGGGGGACGTTGCAAGGCCACAAGGAAATAAAAGAACGGCGGTTGACCGGCGAGCAAGAGAACAGGGAGGGGAATTGGAGAACTGAAGAACTTGAGGGGGATTTTGGCTTCTGTTGCACCACCTCACTCTGGCTGAAGGAGAGCCGCCTCCTTACACCAATAGGTCACCATGCTTATTTTATTTTTTCCTTTATAGCCCGCTCTTCTCCACAACCAGGGCCCATAAAGGCTCATCGCATCGTTTTCCCCACCTCCGCTTTGTGGGGTAGTTAGGCTGAGAGATCAGTGAACGGCCCAGGGTCACCTGGCGAGGTTCCAGGGGAAAGTGGGGATTCGAACTCAGAGCCCCTGTAAAATAGTCTAGGCCTAGCTTGCACACTGGCCTGAGGAAGAAGGAGGCCTGTCGGTACAGCGTGTGTCTTCCAACACCTGCTTTCAACTGCAGAAGAACCCAATTCGATGGATGAAGAAACATGGGCCTTCTGTGTGCTTATGAGCAAATACTCCAGTTATGGGAAGGGCTGTGGCTCAGTGGTAGAGCAACTGCTTGGCATGCAGAAGGTCCCAGGTTCAATCCCCGGCATCTCCAGTTAAAGGGATGAGGCAAGTAGGTGATGGGAAAGACCCCTGCCTGAGACCCTGGAGAGCTGCTGCCGGTCTGAGTAGACAATACTGACTTTGATGGGCCAAGGGTCTGATTCAGTAGAAGGCAAATTCATGTGTTCATGTGTGTTCCCTATGAAGCAGGAGGTTAGGGTGCTTACATGTGAGTAGATGCACCTGAATTTGTGTTTGCTTATTTATATACCACTTTTTCTCCCCAGTTGGGGCTCAAAGAGGCTTAGAAAACCATCCTCCACTTTCTCACAACCACAATCAGGTAGGCCAGGCTGAGCGTCTACGATGGGCCTAAGATCACCCAGCGAACTTCCACGGTACAAGCAGCGATTCGAACCCAGGCCACCCACTCTCTCCATTACACCACACTGACACAGACTCATCGGCTGGGAGGGCTTCAGCTTGCTGATCAACGCAGGGGCTCATCGGGGCGACGAATCGGGAGGGGGAAATTAAAGAGTTGTCAATCCCCCTCCCCAAGCCAGCGGATCTACTCATGTGAGCTCACTTGCAGACAGGGACGCTTGATCTCATATAATTTGCCCTCTGATTCAGACCCCACGACCCAATTCCTGCCGCGCCGTTGTGCATAACCGAGCCATGACCAGAGACCGGGAACCTAAATTTAGCTCCTCACCGTTCTTTGACCGTTTCCCCGGGTGTCGGTTGCGAGTTAGCCTACTTTGACTATTGCCACTTCAAAAAGATGACACAACGTCGATCAATGGCTTTTTTACCTTGTGAAACGTTCACCCCCCAACTCCCCCCCACCCTGGCCGGCTTCAATAGCTTCCCCTCCCCGGGAAATGCCGTTCAAAAATCTTTATTCGTCTGATGGAGATGGATCGAACGAAGGCGGCTGCTGTCACTCGGATAGCGGGGCCGGTTGGTCATCTGTAACCGCCTCCGTTGGTTCAAAGAAACGTCGAACATATTTATATTTCGCCCGCTGAGACCTTCACTGGGGGGAAAGGGTGATCCGTAATGCCAGCGTTCATTGTGAGCCTCCATCAAAAACTCAACCATAGGGTTTTAAAAGGGGGAAGCGATTCTAGCGACGCATGACGCTCACCTTTTGTTTGATGGAGAGTCATAAAGCTCTCCGAAAAAGCTATGCGGAGTCATTGGCGCGCTTGTGATGAACACAAGCTCATTTCCCAAAATGAATAGAGGCGGGCAGCCGAAAAAGGTTGAAGTCTATAAAGAAGGGTATGATCTCAGCAATCCTGGTGAAAAGCAGACCGATATGATGATCGTCCCCCCACTGCTGACAGCGAAAGGACGAGAAAAGAACGGCCCTCTAGCTTGGTTGAAGCGGAGGTGAGTTTCGAATGGGGGACACAGCCCATGAGTCTTTGCTAAGGCAGACCCATAGAAGACTTGCGCACCCATTACCCCTAGATGTTCTTAGTTTCCTCCTGTTCTTAGACCGAGGTCTTGAACAATAAAACCATAAAACTTAAATAAGACCCATCTCTGAAAAAAACCCTCCCTTCAGCTCTTCTCTGCAACCTCCGAAAAACGAGCAACAAAATAAGTACACTGAGGGTCACAGTCCTCCAAGAGGAACTGAACCTTTTGCTCCAAAGTTGCTCGAGAAAACGCGGACCACTTGTTAAAACAGGGTACAATCCATTTCAGCCTAATGTGGTACACGTAAGGACAGCGCGAAAGGATATGTACCAAGGAGTCCGCGGACTGAAGAGGGCAGGGACGCAGCCGGTCTTAAAAAGGGATCCTTGGCATAGGGCCCAGCAAAACCACTGAAAAAGGGCAATTAAATCTGGTATGCATAAAGACTCTACGTAACTTTGGACTAACCAGAGAATCCAGATAGGAAGGAAGATTACCCTTAGATAACAGGCCCAGGGCATGCAGAGAACATGTCCTCCGAGCATCAAAATGAGTGTAACCCTTATCTCTAGCATAGATCAATACCCCGAGATGTCTGGAATTGAACCCAGGGCCTTCCGTAGGCAAAACACGTGTCAATCACGGAGCCATCCCACCACCTATCAGTGCCTCTGACCCAAGAGGCACAGCCCAACGTCTTCTACTGCACGGCAGGGGATTTTAGGACTGCTCCTTTACAACCATAGGGGGGGCGGTCATTTGGGGTGGCAAAATACCTTTTGGCCTGGAGACAGCGCCGCTGCCCTCCGGGGCACTGGGGCTCAACAAAACCCACCCTGCTAGCCCCCCCAAAAAAACACACCCTCCAAGTTACACATTCCCCGTTCAGGGAAATCAGCTGACCACAACCCAAGATGTGTTATCTCATTTCCTTGTTTCCCGCCCCCCCAATCGATGGCTCCTGGCTACTTTTGTTCGGATGGCTGACTTGTCAACGCCTTATTTTGCGCTGGTGGCAGCTGCAGGGAATCCGTTATCGCGGCATCGTGGGTGGCTTTACCCCACTTGGGAATCAATATTTGTTATGTGCCTGTTTGTCGCCGCGGCGGCTCTACGAGAGCCGAGAAATCCCCGTTTCCTCTTAGTTACCCTTCCACCGACTTGAAGTCCGACTCTTTCATCATCCGACTCCCTTCTGTTCAAGAAACTTCTTGTATATAAATTTTTTATTATTATTTTTAATAATATCAGAACAATAGGTGTTATATTGATTTAAAAAGATATTAACATTACTAAAAAAAGAAAAGAAAAAAGAAAAATATTGACTTCCCCACCATCCTCCTCTATCCATTTATACTCTTAGTACTTCCCTTTGCATATATTTTCTAATTTAAATCATTCTTTATCCTAGGATTATATCATATACTTCAACGTTTAAAAACTAATAATAACCCGTTTATAGAAACCTGTAGATTCAAATTAATTCAAATCCTTGGATATTTGCTAAGTTAAATTCATTTCCACAATGCATTCTCCATGCCTCCCATTCCCCCACAAATCCCCTGTCGTCCTTTTGATTTATTAATGCTGTCAATTTAGCCATTTCTGCTAGTTCCATCATTTTATTTATCCAGTCCATCTTGTCCGGTACTTCGGACATTTTCCATTTTGCTGCATACACCAATCTTGCTGCTGTGGTGGCATATACTAAAAAAGATCTTGTTCAAGAAACTTCAAGGGCCCCCTGAGTAGGACAGCTTCCAAAATTTCTTCTTGTGCAAGTTTCCCCTAGGAATCAAGATAATGTGCTAATGAGGGTGTGGTATTAGCACATTATCTTGATTCTTACAGGACAATGATTTGCACATTACCTTTAATACTTTGCAGGACAATGACTCAGCTCAAACCCAACCCCTTTCTGACTATATATTACTCTTCCTACACCCTTGACACTGAGAGACACTGTCCTTCAGTGTTACTCCTCTGAAGATGCCGGCCACAGCTGCTGGCGAAACGTCAGGAAAGAAAATACCAAGACCACGGTCACACAGCCCGGATAACCTACAAGAACCAATGAACTCTGACCGTGAAAGCCTTCGACAATATAATCATAATACTTTTCCCATTTTCTTTGCAGTTCCCTCAATGTTTTTATACCGCGATTTTCTCTACCTTTAAGGCGTCTCAAACGGGCTTACAATTGCCTTCCCTTCCTCTCCCCACAACATACTTCCTTTCTATCCTTTCTTCCCAGTGGGGGACCCAAAGCCGCTTATATCATCCTCCTCTCTGCCATTTCATCCTCACAACAACCCTGAGAGGTAGGCTAGGCTGAGGGACAGTAAACTGTCAAGGGAATGTTTAGTCTGGAGAAGAGGAGGTGGAGGGGAGACACGATTGCTTTCTCTAAGTATTTGAAGGGCTGTCACTTAGAGGAGGGCAGGGAGCTGTTCCCGTTGGCAGCAGGGGAGAGGACCCCCAATAATGGGTTTAAACTATGGGTGGAAAGGAACCAGCTGGATATTAGGGGGAAATTTTACATTAAGAGTTGTTCAACAGTGGAATCGGCTGCCTAGGGAAGTGGCGAGCTCCTGCTCACTGGCAGTCTTCAAGCAGTGGCTGGACAAGCACTTGCCAGGGATGCTCTAGGCCGATCCTGCATTGAACAGGGGGGTGGACTAGATGGCCTCTCTGGAACCTTCCAACTCTTATGATTCTATGAGAAAAAGAAAACCCTCCAAGAACAAGTAGAGGAAACCAACATGTGGCTGCCAGTCAACAATTGCTTCAATGGACTTAGAATGACATAACTCATTAGGACAGCTAAGCAAAGTTACGCCCTTTTAAGACCATTCACTTCAATGGACTTAGAAGGACATAACTCACTTCAATGGACTTAGAAGGACATAATATTTCAAAATTCCCAGGACAGTAAAAGGAGGCCACACATACCGTATTCCAGAAGAGGGGGTTGAAGGCAATGAAAAAGACAGCCACCCCAAAAACTGAGTCCGTAAGGTCTACGTAACTGAGGAGGAAAGCCATGGCCGAGGGATCAACCTGAAAGAGGTAACTGGAATTAGACACCCAAGTAATGCACCCATTCAAACCCTCTATAGTTATTTACTGCTTTTGTAGTCCGCCTTTCTCGCCGAGACGCAAGGTGGATTACAGAATCAGAGGCTGACACAATAAAAAACAGTAAAATGTGTACAGGGACACAAGCCAGTTCTCGCAAGTTTTCAGAGACCAGATCTCCTCGAGGCAGTTGAGAAGAACTACTGACCATGATAGCTTAACATGACAGGCATCGCTGGCAACCGTTCCCAATTATTCCGGTATTTATATCCCCCCTTTTCCCCCCGTGGCTTGAAATGGCATCCCTTCCTCCTCTACTATTTTCCCAGCTCCAAAGCCCCGAGAGGTAGGTTAGCAGAGAGACGGCGACTGGCCCTCGGTCCCCCAGTAAGCATCCGCGGCAGGGCAGAGATTCGAACCTGGGTCTCTCAGACCCGAGCCCGACACGCGGACTGCTGCGCGCCTTCCCTCCTGTCCCATTCATCTTTGGGCCTATTACCAATGGCACTCCGAGGGACGGTTTCCCCCCTCTTCTCAATACAAAAGACTCAATGGTGGGTGGTGGAGGTTTGGCCACTATATATTTTATAAAGGATAGCATAGAATGCATTTGTTATAGATGTAATAGTGCCCTTTGTGTGATTTTGTATTTTTAATGTATTGTTTTGTATTGTATTATAATTTTGTTTTTGTTTTATTATAAAAAAGCAATAATTTAAAAACAAAATTCAAAAGACTCTGTTTGCCAAGAGTTTCTCGACCTGCTAAACAAACAAATCGAGCAGCATCATCATCAATAATAACCTGTTCTCTTATGTCCTCTCCGAAGCTAACCTAGATCTCAACGGGCGATAGATTGGACTGCACGCTCCAGGGGAGGTTGGCTGTCATGTAAGTACCAAGCAAGGGATGGCTTTTCCTGCCCCCATCCAGAGTTCGGGGCTACATAACCAGGGAAAGCTTGGCTTTTTTTAAAAAAAATCTCTTTTCTTTCCTCCAAGAGACTTTAAAACCAATAAAAAATGATGGTGGAGGGGAAGGAAGGCAAATGAGCCAGGCGTCGTCGTCCGGAGGTTTGAAGACGCACAAAGCTAACGCCACCCGAACGAAATCTGGGCAGCGAGACCCCCAATTAAGTTTGGGGCAGATTCCGCCCCCCCAGTCCAATCGCCAAGCCCCGCCCTCCTCAGGCTCCTCCCCCCAAAATCTCCAGGCATTTCCCAAACTGGAGGTTGACAACCCTACCCACACCGCTTGGGCACATGAAGAACTGGTCTGAAGACAAGATTTTTCATGTGTTCAAAGCAAGATGTATAATGTGCCAAAAAGGAAGGAAAACTTAATTTTCTGTATTTGGGAAATATCTTTAGATAGGGTGTGTGTTTGTGGGGGGGGGGGAGGTAGTTGTGAGTTTCCTGCATTGTGCAGGGGGTTGGACTAAATGACCCTGGTGGTCCCTTCCAACTCTATGATTCTATAACAATAGTTACTATTGCAAGTATTTATATCTATGATATTACATAATTCATTTTATAACATTGTTCAACTTCAATATTGTGCTTATGCTAAGATTATTAGGCTGTTCACTGTTTAATACTTATTATTACTGTATTATATATTGCTCACAATTGCTACAGTTTTACATTGGGCATGGTTCATGACAATTTTGTTTGTTGTATTTTTAAATTATTTTCTTCCGATGCAATTGACGCAATTGTAATGACTGTCATGATACGGCCTTTAATTTGAAGAAGAGTTGGTTTTTATATGCCGACTTTCTCTACCTTTTAAGGAGGATCAAACTGGCTTCAATTGCCTTCCCTTTCCCTCTCCACAACAGACACCCTGTGAGGTAGGTACCTTTTAAGGAGGATCAAACTGGCTTCAATTGCCTTCCCTTTCCCTCTCCACAACAGACACCCTGTGAGGTAGGTGGGGGTGAGAGAGTGTGACTAGCCCAAGGTCACCCAGCTGGTTTCACGTGTAGGAATGGGGAAACAAAACCAGTTTACCAGATTAGCCTCTGCCGCTCATGTGGAGGGGCGGGGAATCTCTTAACCACTACATGCTGGCTTTTCTTTTCTATTCTTATCAATTTATTAAAATACATATTTATAATTTTTTTTTAAGTACTGCTTTGAACCGAGCGAGATCTGTCGGCAAGGCCTTGTTCCACATGCCGCAAGCGTCAGAGGTCGGGTGGGCAGCGAACACGGAGAGAGGGCCTTCTCGGTATTCCTTGGGAATCTCCTCTCCAAAGCTGTTCACCTTGTAGCAAGCTTATGTAGGCTTTAGGAGCCGAGCAGCAGAGGCTTTGCGTCACACCGAGGTTTTGGAGGGACGTTTTTTGGCCCAGTTTTATCCCACCCACGGTGCCTTCCTCTGGTTAACCAAGGGCGGACAGGGCCCTTTTAGGGTTGCCAGCTCCAGGTTGGGAAATACCTTGAGATTTCAGGGGTGGAGCCTAGGAGGGCAGGGCTTGGGGAGGGACTTCAATGCCATAGAGTCCAATTGCCAAAGCAGCCGTTTTCTCCAGGGGAAATGCTCTCTATCGGCTGGAAATCACTTGCAATAGGAGGAGGTCTCCATCTACTACCTGGAGGTTCTCAAATAACAACAGACCTGTGCTGAAAATAACGCAGTTAGCAAAAAAACAACACCACGTAGGCTCGTAATGAAACTCAAATACACAAGGTTAAATTCTGCAATTTTCATACATGTAATGGTCATCAATAATAAACCCAAAAGCCTTCAACGTACAGACATTTGAGAAAAGCAACAAAGTCAACAATGCTGAATGAGTCCCAACCGGAACTAAAGTCCATTCAAGGTCAATAAAAAATGGAGCGGTAAGGGAGGAACATTAATCATTTGAGATAGGCTGATGACACTACATTATTGGCAGAAAATAGTGAAGATCGGAAACGACTACTGCTGAAAGCTAAAAGAGAAAGTGCCAAAGCAGGACTGCAGCTGAACATCAGGAAGACAAAGGTAATGACTACAGGAGAATTACACAACTTTAAGGTTGACAAGGAGGAAATTGAAATTGTTCAAGACTTTCTATTCCTTGGCTCCACCATCAACCAGAAGGGAGACTGCAGCCAAGACATCAGAAGGAGATTGAGACTGGGAAGGGCCGCCATGAAGGAGCTAGAACAGATTTTGAAGTGTAAGGATGTGTCACTGGCCACCAAGACTAGATTAATTCATGCCATCGTACTCCCTATCACTATGTATGGGTGTGAAAGCTGGACAGTGAAGAAAACTGATAGGAAGAAAATAGATTCCTTTGAAATGTGGTGATGGAGGAGAGGGTTACGGAGACCGTGGACTGCCAAAAAAACAAATCAGTGGGTTATAGATCAAATCCATCCTGAACTGACCCTAGAAGCGAAAATAACTAAACTGAGGCTGTCGTATTTTGGTCACGGCATGAGACGACAAGAGTCACTGGAAAAGACAGCCATGCTAGGAAAAGCGGAGGGCAGCAGGAAAAGAGGAAGACCCAACAAGAGATGGGTTGACTCAACAAAGGAAGCCACAGCCTTCAGTTTGCAAGATCTGGGCAAGGCTGTCAAAGATAGGACATTTTGGAGGACTTTCATTCATAGGGTCGCCATGAGTCGGAAGCGACTTGACGGCACTTAACACACACAAGTCAATTCCAGGTAATTCCAGATCAATGAGAACCGTAGCAAGGAAAACGATATCCTTTCAATTCTTGGCACAGCGCATCCCTCCTTGGGGAGGCGGCAGCCGGCGAAGGCGCTGCCAGCCTGCCAGCGAGTTCGGTGTTGGGAGCGGCTGGTGCCACTGCGGAAGTCAGGCGTGGCCACGGGGCGAGTACAAGGAGGGATGCGCTGTGCCAACAATGGATAGGATATCGTTTTTCCTCGCTACGGTTCTCGAATTACCTGGAATGGACTTAGAGCTCCGGTTTTTATTGACCTTGAATGGACTTTAGTTCCGGCTGGGACTCATTCAGCATTATTGACTTGGCTGCTCTTCTCAAACGTCTGTACGTTGAATGCTTTTGGGTTTATTATTGATGACCACTACCTGGAGGTTGGCAACCCTAGCCCCCTTAGCGTAACCTAGGGTTGCCAGCTCTGGGTTGGGAAATTCCTGGAGATTTGGGGGTGGAGCCTGGGGAGGGCGGGGTTTGGGGAGGGACTGCAGTGGGCTACAATGCCGTAGAGTCCACCCTCCAAAGCATCCATCTTCTCCAGGGGAAGCGATCTCCGCAGGCAGTTGTGAATCTGGGAGATCTCCAGGCCCCACCTGGAGGTTGTGACAAGACCCCGGTTTCATCTTGTTTCGCACTGATATTGTGATAGCTTCTTCAGACTTTATATGTAAATCTGGGAGGTCTCCAGGCCCCACCTGGAGGTAGTAACAAGACCCCGGTTTCATCTTGTTTCGCGCTGATATTGTGATAGCTTCTTCAGACTTTATATGTAAATCTGGGAGGTCTCCAGGCCCCACCTGGAGGTTGTAACAAGACTCCGGTTTCATCTTGTTTCGCGCTGATATTGCGATAGCTTCTTCAGACTTTATATTGATATCCAAGTGCAACTTTGCAGTTCATGAGAATGACTCTTTAGTGCTTTTTCTGGAGGCTGGCGACCCTACTCCAACCCCATCCTCGGAGGACTTTGCTCCACCGGGGACATTCGGAAAGAGACCCCCCCAGATCTCTCTCCTCGCTCCCCCCAGTGAATTCTTTAGGGACAAGTCATGGGAATGGTGCATTTTTCACTTGGAAAAAAATTAAGCACTTTTTGTTCTGGGTCAAAACAACCTCAGAAGGGCTTTGGGGGAAGGGAATGTGGACATTGCAACCCCAGGACAAAGAGCAACCAGTAGGGAAATTTGGCAGGAAGGGAGACAAATTCTCTGAGTTGAGAGTTTCCTGCATTGTTGAGAGTTGTGAGTTTCCTGCATTGTGCAGGGGGTTGGACTAGATGACCCTGGGTGTCCCTTCCAACTCTCTGATTCTGTGATAATAATAATCCCATGCACACGTGGGTAGATTTGCAATGGGGCACGTCTGAATCCAGAACCCAGGGTTTTGCCCCTGAGAGGTGTCTCTTTAAGAAAGCCCAGCAAACGGTGGAGGGGGTGGCTAAGCCACGTGTGGCCACGGCCCGAAGAGGATGGTCGCCCCCAAACACCCTCGCCTTAGGAAACTCCCTTTAAAAAAATAAATAAAAAATAAACATTTGCAAAAAATAAAATAAGTGCATTGATCTACCTTACTATAATCCACATTATCCAGTCCTCCGCAGCAATCCAGAGATTGGGGCAGGTGAGCCATCCCCTTCTAATAATGCCAATTTTAAGATGGGCAATCCCCCAAGTTTAAAGGGAAAGGGGGGGTTGCAACTCTTGCAAAGCCAATTTTGCAAACTGCAACTTCCGGATCACTCCTCGGAGCAAACGGCATGCTGGGAAATGTAGTCCATTCCCCCCCTTTCTTGTTTCAATGCCTGCAGCGGGTCTAGAAAGACACCCTGCGAGGCCCAGACGCAACCCGCTTCTTTGCACGGGTGCACGCGTTCCCACGTGGCGCAGCGATCAGCTTGCCGATGCGTGTTCGCGGAAAGCTTTTTTTTTTTTTTGGGTCACTGCAAAATATTGCAAAAAAAAATGATGATGATGATGATAAATTCTGAACATGGAGTAGGGGGTCACTGGGGGCGAGGTAGTTGTGAGTTGCCTGCATTGTGCAGGGGGTTGGACTAGATGACCCCGGGGGTCCCTTCCAACTCTAGGATTCTGCGATTATAATAATGATAAATCCCATGCACGCTTGAAATTGCAGCGAGCCCTGGTATACTACCAAGGGCCCGCTTAGCAAGGAATGCAAGCCCACCCTAATTCTCTGAGCAAGCCTGCTTGCTTAATAGGGTTGCTGACCTCAACTTAATAGGGTTGCTGACTTCAATGCCATAGAGTCCAATGGCCAAAGAGGCCATTTTCTCCAGGTGAACTGATCTCTCTTGGCTGGAGATCAGCTGTAATGCAGGAGATCTCCAGCTAGGACCTGGCGGTTCGAAGGTCTCAAGCTCACAACAGTAATGCAAAAAGGGCTCGTAATGTTTGCAAGTGCAAAGCGTCAAAAATATCATGAACACGTGCAAACATAACACAATGACAATGTGGAGCTGAAATCTACCCGAAGAAGACAAATGTTTGCAAAAGTAAGGCCAATGACTTGTTTGACAACTTTCTTCTTTTAACAGAAAGCATGTTTGCTCCGTTATTGCTTTCTGCGAAAAGAAGAAAGTTGTCAAACAAGTCATTGTCCTTAGTTTTGCAAACGTTTGTCTTCTTCGGGTAGCTTGCAGCTCCACGTTGTCATTGTGTTATGTTTGTATGTGTTCATGATGTTTATTTTTCTTTCAAACATTTTATTGGTTTATAATATTAAATAGGGATACAGGAAAAAAGAGAAGGGAGGGGGAAAACATCAGCAAGGAAATACATATTTCTACCCCCTTATAATATTCAGATTACCATTTAAATTCTCATTCAAATTGTCATTCAAATGATCATTGTTTGTTAACATCATGATATTTTTGACGCTTGCACTTGTAAATAATAGAGCCCTTTTTGCATTACTGTTGTGAGCTTGAGACCTTTGTTTCGCCACAGTTCGCTGTTGGTATCTGTGCCGTATTTTTGTTTAGTCCCTGGAGGTTGGCAACCCTCCTCCCCAGGCGCCACCCCTAAATCTCCAGGAATTTCCCAAAGCAGAGTTGGCAACCTTAAGCAGCCGGCAGGAAACGTCAATTGGCTGTATTTGCATCCTTTTAAAAACTCCATCATGTCGGAAACTGTCCCTAGTAGGGTTGCCAGCTCCAGGTTGGGAAACACCTGGAGATTTTGTGGGCGGGGCCTGGGGAGGGCGGGGTTTGGGGAGGGACTTTAAATGCCATAGAGTCCAATTGCCAAAGCGGCCATTTTCTCCAGGGGAACCGATCTCTATCTGCAGGAGATCAGTTGTAAGAGTGGGAGATCGCCAGACACTACCTGGAGGTTGGCAACCCCGGTCCCTAGAGATGCGCCAGCAAAGAGAGTTAGGCTTTAAAATCCAGTTTTCCGAGACACTGACCTTTTTGAATATTATTCAGGCTTGAGACGATCTGAGTTGATGCAGACTCCGACTCGCTCTCGTTGCCTGGGCTGGACTTTGCACTGCGCATCGGCTGGTCTCCCGAGCCAAGGGGAGACCAGGCGGCGACTGGCACATGTCCCTGACCTTTTGGAGTTGGCAGGGCACACGCGCCATGTGTCAACAGAGCCGTCGTGCGAGAACACACGGCATGGTGCCGCGCTTCGTGTCAGACTGGGATCTGGGAGGCTCGGGTTCGAATCCCCCGCTCTGCCGCAGAAGCTCGCTGGGTGACCTTGGGCCAGTCACACCCTCTCGGCCTAACCTACCTCGCAGGGCCGTTGTGAGGGTGAAATGGAGGGGAGGAGAATGATGTGAGTTGCTTTGGGGAGGAGGGCAGAGGGGCAAATAATGTGTTTTTAATAGGGTTGCCTGCTGTGGGTTGGGAAATACCTGGAGATTTTGGGGGGGTGGAGCCTGAGGAGGGCGGAGTTTGGGGAAGTGAGGGACTTCAATGGGGTATAATGCCATAGAGTCCATCTTCCAAAGCAGCCATTTTTCTCCAGGGGAACTGATCTCTGCCGCTTGGAGATCAGTTGTAATAGTGGGAGATCTCCAGCCGCCCCCTGGAGGTTGGCAACCCTAGCTTTTAAGGAGAACCCGAGAGCTCCCAGGGTCATTCTAGGGTAGCCAACGCTGGGATGGGAAATTCCTGGAGATTTGGGGGGTGGAGCCTGAGTAGGGTGGGTTTAGGTGGTGGTGGTGGTGGGGACCTTGATGGGGTATAATGCTATTGAGTCCACCCAATGAAGCAGCCGTTTTCTGCAGGGGGACTGATCTCTGTCGTCTAAAGATCAGTTCAATGCAATCCAATCAGTACATATTTTACATATAAAATAAAATCAATCAATCATGACAGCTCAGTTCAGTTCTGATACCTTTATTGGCATAGCCAACATTCATCCAAGTACAGTAAGGACATAACATAACTTCTTTCAATGCAATCCAATCAGTACATATTTTGCATATAAAATAAAATCAATCAATCATGACAGCTCAGTTCAGTTCTGATACCTTTATTGGCATAGCCAACATTCATCCAAGTACAGTAAGGACATAACATAACTTACTAAAAGGAAGAGCGAATTGCCATCACACCAACAAAAAAAATTAGCCACAATTTCTATGATTTTAGGGTCCTGGTTATTAAGAAGGGTGAGAACCTTTGAACAGTTAGAAAATCCCTCCAACCGAATCAGACTAGTATTTAAGAGTTTCAGTCGTAATCTGTGATACAGAGGGCACCGAAGAAGGACATGTTGAATAGTTTCCGTCTCTTCCATAGAGCAAGGACACAGTCTATCGGGAAGGGGGACACCAGTATAACGGCCAGTTAGTAAGGCTGATGGTAATACATTAAGTCTGGCTAGAGAAAAAGCCCTGTGCATTTCTGGCGTATACAGTTGATATAAATATGTGGTCGTTCCACCAGATTTAGGGAATATTCCTTGGTGGAGAGGTGAGCATGTCTTAGTAGCAAATCACGACAGCAATCAAATAGTTCACAGTGGGTAGCCGTGTTAGTCTGTTTGCATTAGTCAAAAAGGGCAAGAGTCCAGTAGCACCTTAAAGACTAACAAAAATATTTTCTGGTAGGGTATGAGCTTTCGTGAGCCACAGCTCACTTCTTCAGATACAGCTAGAATGTGAATCACATCGGTCTTTAAGTAGAGGAACAGTATGTAAATGTGAATAGCAGGCTTGATTGGATTAGGTGTGATATGCAAAAGAGTCTGTGATGTCCAGGGGAGAGATGGGTGTTGAGAAATCAGCATTGGTAATGGGCCATGAATGCAAGGTCTTTATTCAGCCCAGGTAAATGCATTGACTTTAGTTTGAATATCAACTGTAATTCAGCAGTTTCTCTTTCCAATCTCCCTTTAAAATTCCTTTGTAAGAGAACTGCTACTCTTAAATCTGCAACAGAATGTCCTGGAAGGTTGAAATGTTCACCCACTGGTTTCTGAATATTGTGGTTTCTGATGTCAGACTTATGTCCATTTAATCTTTGTCTAAGAGACTGACCTGTTTGTCCAATGTAGATTGTGGAAGCAATCAAATAGGTTTGCGCTTGGTTCCTCGAATCCTCATAACAGCTAAAAGAAACTTTGCTACCTCCCCTGTAATACAGGGGAGCTGGTCAGCCCTTTTGGCCTGTGCGGGAAGATAGAAAATATCCCGCATCAGCGGAGCAATGCCGGTTTCCCATAGGGGCACGCAAAAAGCACGACAAAGCACCACGTGAGCCACGGTTTCTGGTTGGTGCTGCGAGCGCGGGCAGGTCCAAATGCAGACAGGGATGTTCTGAAATCTGCCCCAAAGAATTTGTGTTGGGAGGGTGTTTAGGCGAGCGGACATAAAAACCCGGCAGGGTTGCGGAGATGTTAAAGAGGAAAAATAAGTCGGTCAAGCTATCATAAATTCATACTATCATATTCCCTGTTACTATGTATGGGTGTGAAAGCTGGACAGTGAAGAAAGCTGATAGGAAGAAAGTTGATTCCTTTGAAATGTGGTGTTGGAGGAGAGGGTTACGGATACCTTGGGCTGCCAAAAAAACAAATCAGTCGGTTATAGGTCAAATCAAGTCTGAACTGACCCTAGAAGCTAAAATGACAAAACTGAGGCTGTCGTATTTTGATCACATTATGAAAAGACAAGAGTAATTGGAAAAGACAGTCATGCTAGGAAAAGTTGAGGGCAGCAGGAAAAGAGGAAGACCCAACAAGAGATGGATTGACTAAGTAAAGGAAGCCACGGCCCTCAATTCGCAAGACCTGAGCAAGGCTGTCAAAGATAGGACATTTTGGAGGACGTTGATTCATAGGGTCGCCAGGAGTCGGAAGCGACTTGACAGCACTTAACCCGCACGCGCGCACACACAAAGTTACCAAAGTAGGGTGACTACCCAGTTCCAGGGGTGAGCAAACCCTGCGCGCTAATGAGAATATAGGTTGCCTCTCCGTGTCTGGTATTCTTTGTCTGAAACAAAGATCAGCTGTGATTCTGCGAGATCTCCAGGCCTCGCCTGGAAATTGGCAACCCTAGGACGCTTCCCTGGGATTAAGCTCCATGGAGTATGTTATGTATGCATGTGCGTGGGTGACTGAATCAAGGGGACAATGATCCTCGTAATTGCATCAGGGAAAACCCTGGGCAGCTTGGTGTTCTCCAAGGGTCCTGAACTGTATGTTCCCATTGGCTATTGGGGTTTCCCCCCCTCCATCATGGACTGGGGGGGGAAGTGGCCGCAGGGGGGCATATAAGCAGGGGTCTGGTCACTGTAAGTTAGTTCTCGTTCACCTAATAAAGGGGTTGCTGTTGGAACTCCGTCTCTGACCTCGTGTGTTCCCCCATGCGGACTTAACAGTGGCGACGAAGGCTGGTAGGCAGTCCGGCTGCCCTGCTGAAATCACTCTTGAATCCTGCTGAAATTGCTGTGGCCGGTAGGCAGCCCGGCTTGCCTTGCTGAGTCGCCACGACACACGAGGGAGACACAACGTGCCGCACAATGCCCACCAAGGGCTCCGTGGAGGCATTCGACCCAGCTCACCCCAGCGAGTGGGAGAGCTACGCCGACCGCCTCGGCTTCTTCTGGGATGCGAACGACGTCACCGACGCCAGCAAGAAACGCTCGCTCTTCCTCGGCGTTTGGGGCCCTCGGACCTTCCAGCTGGCGCAAACCCTGCTGGCCCCCGTGAAGTTGAGAGAGACCCCGTTCGCCGACATCATGGTAGCGCTGGGGAACCACTTCGCCCCCCAGCCCACGCAGCTCGCCCGGCGTCTGGAATTCCACCTGGGGGACCAGGAGGCCGGGGAGACCGTGTCCACTTATACCACGGTGCTCCGAGTTTCTGCAACTTTCCGGACCTCGACAGCACCCTCCGGGACCGGCTCGTTTTAGGTGCGCCGCCGCCTCGTGGCAAAGAAGGAGGTCTGGCTTGCGGCGGCTGCCGAGGAAGCCGCGGCGGCCGAAGCGTCGGCGAAGGCAGACCGCATCGGGGACCGGGGGACCGCACCGCCGTCTCGTGCTGCTGTTCCCGTCCACTACGAGGATACCTGCAAGGGGGACGATGAAGAGGAAGCCCACAAGATGTCCGCCAGGGGCCCCAAGCTGCGGGGTCCGGCGGGCAGGCCGTGCGCTAGCTGCGGAGATTTGCACGGCCGCCGCACGTGCCGTTTCCGTGACGCTGAGTGCAGGGCTTGCGGCTGGGTCGGCCACATTGCCCGGGCTTGTCGCGCCGCGAAGAAAAGGAGCTCCCCGTCAGGTCCTGGGAACAAAGATGGCGCCGCGCGTTGTCCGACGCGGACCCCACGCCGCCATGCCGCGGCCGCGCGGTCCCCCGCCACAGCGTCCGGAGTGTGGAACTGCACAAATTCTCCCGAGCTCATTAAAATCGAATGCCTGTCAGGAGACCAGCTGGAAGCGAGAGAAGGAAAAACACGGGAGCTCATTTTCATGCCTCATGTTAATGCCAGTTGCCATTGCCTGCTGGTGGGATTGGCCACTGGCTTGATATTTTCAATTTATAAATAAAATTCTTATCCTCTTTACTGACGGCTGACTCTTAACGTGTGTGTAGGGTTGCCAGGTCCCTCTTTGCCACTCCCCACTCCTTCCTTGTTCGGGAAAAGAGCCAGGAGACAAACAGTGCTGTCCTAAGCAGAGTTAAGCCTTCTAAATCCACGGGCTAGAAGGAGGTTGCTCTGTTTAGGGCTGTCAAAGCTCTTTTTGCCCTTCAATATTACCCAGAATGGGAACCTAGCAGAAGGGCTAGAAGGGCAGAATCAAGTTTATCTCTTGATGTATTCACTTCATTTATATCCCCCTTTTCTCCCCAATGGGGATCCCGAATGGTTCGAAGCATTCTCCCTTTCTCTCCTTGCTTCTTGGATTTCAGATGTACTGGTGGGAGCTTTTTGGTTCTGCAGTCCTAGCTGGTTGCATGGCAAAGCGTTCCTCTGCAACTCATTACAAATGTGCAATTACACACACACACACAAAAAGCAGGTTACAGCTTTTCTGTCTTTGTACGTGGTCCTGATAAAAAAAAAAGAAACCCTTCTTGTACTCTACTTGCTTAAGTGTTTCTTTTCCCCCAGCATGGTCCCGGTACGTGCAAAAAGAAAGAGAAGGAAGGCGTGTATAATGTACTCTGCTGAAATGCAAAGGCGGAGACTTGTGTTCCCTGAAGTGGCTTTTCTTTGTCGCTTGCTAAAAAAACGTTCCTTCAGCGCGTTTGTTCCGATCCAGAAAAGATTTCGCTCCGCCCACACGCGTGCCCTTCTTCGTGCCAACATGAAATGGGTTCGGGGCCCCTCGGGGAAAGAACAACGGAAAGCCATTTTCTCTATACAACCGAAATGAAAGTTGCTTCGCCGCTTTGAACCTTTTGCCCCATCCTTCGCCCAAGGATCTCATGACGGTAGGCACATGTCTACCACCCCCAATGACCAGTTGGCCCTAGCGTTGCCAACTCTGTTGGGAAATTCATGGAAATTTGGGAGCGGAGCCTGGGGAGGGCAGGGTTTGGGTTGGGGAGGGACCTCAGCAGGGAATAATGCCATAGAGTCCACCTACTAAAGCCGCCATTTTCTCAGGTGAACTGATCTCTGCGGCCTGGGGGTCAGTGCGTAATTCCAGGAGATCTCTAGGGCTCACCTGGAGGTTGACAACACTACTCATGAGTGGGGTTGCCAACCTCCCGATGGCACCTGGAGATCTCCCGCTATTACAATTGATCTCCAGATAACCAAGTTCATTTCCCCTGGAGAAAACAGCTGCTTTGGAAGGTGGACTGTATGGCATTGAAGTGCATCCCCTCCCCAAACCCCACCCTCCTCAGGCTCCACCCCCAAATCTCCAGGTATTTTCCAACCTAGAGCTGGCAACCCTAAGTAAAGGTAAAGGTAAAGGTCCCCTGTGCAAGCACCGGGTCATTTCTGACCCATGGGGTGATGTCACATCCCGACGTTGACTAGGCAGACTTTGTTTATGGGGTGGTTTGCCATGGCCTTCCCCGGTCGTCTACGCTTTACCCCCAGCAAGCTGGGTACTCATTTGACCGACCTCGGAAGGATGGAAGGCTGAGTCCTCCTTGAGTCGGCGACCTGAAACTGACTCCCATCGGGATCGAACTCAGGTCGTGAGCAGAGCTTGGACTCCAGTACTGCAGCTTACCATTCTGCGCCACGGGGTTCCTGGCAGCCCTAACTACGGCAGTCTAAAACACTGGCCCGGATTAAAGGAAAAGAGTTTTCAAAGCACCACGCGGGGTGGTTTGCCATTTTCTTCCTCTGCAGAGCCTTCCTTGGTGGTCTCCCATCCAAGTACTGACCCTGCTTAGCTTCCAACTTACGGTCGCCCCAGCAAAGGGCTTTCAAGGCAAGTGAGAAGCGGAGGTGGCTGGCCGTTGCCTTCCTCTGCAGAGCCTTCCTTGATGGTCTCCCATCCAAGTACCAACCCTGCTTAGCTTTTGAGATCTGACGAGATCTCGCTATACCACGCGGCCTTCCCTCCCACAATGGGGCTTCCTCCCAGAAAAACGTTCTGAGGATTGAAACCTAACAGTGCCATCCTATGGAGGTCTATTCAGAACAACACCCAAATCTGTTCAAGAGGGACTGCGACCTAAGTTGGCCGGACAGTCACGGCAGAGCTAGGATCAGGGTTGTTGTGGGGATAAAACTGATCAGGAGAGGACGACGTTGCTGCTTTGAATCCTCATTGGCGGCGGCGGGGAAGGATGGAATGGTATAAATATTTAAACCCGTGGCTGAGATTTGCTTGTTTGATGATCCCTCCTTTGGTCTCTAGGGCAGAGAATTAAAAAGAAAAAGAAAAACCCCTGCGAGGATCCAATGCAAAAATGGAACACATAAAAACAGCCCCCTTTTCATGATATTTCTGGTAACAGAAAGGCAGGAGAGAATTTCCGGACCATAAATAGAACAGCTGAAGATCAACCCGAGATTCGTCTTCAGCATCAACGGCGGACAAAAGGCATGAAGAATTCCATAATTGTGGCCCACCAAAACAGGCCTTGAAGCAAAATAATAATAATAATAATAATAATAATAATAATAATAATAATAATAGCACGAACATCGCTTTCTTCGCGCCAGAAAACTTACCCAATCCGGCTGCGCCCATCTGCGCTTCTGTAAACTTCCTCAATCCAGGCCAGCAATAAGATTTATGTTTCAAAACATTCCATTTTATTAATTGATTTAAAATGTTTATATCAGGGATTCCCAACCATTTTCAGTGTGCGGGCATCTTTGAAATTCTGACATAGTGTACTGGAGGCGGGGGGAATCTACTTTCTTCCTATCAGCTTTCTTCATCGTCCAGCTTTCACACCCATACATAGTAATAGGGAATGCAATGGCATGAATTAACTTGTTCTTGGCGGCCAGTGGCACATCCTTACACTTAAGGATCTTTTCTAGCTCCTTCATGGCTGCCCTTCCCAGTCCCAGCTTCCTTGATTTATATTACAACGCTGGAAAGATTAATGCCCACCTCCAGTAATTCAATGAGTTGAGGATCTTACAACTTTACCAACGTACGGCATACAGACGACAATAGCGCGTGGACACATTTTTTAGATATTTGGAAGCCTTTCCTAGAGGCTTATTTGTTGACCTGCTTCTACTGTTGTTATGTTATCTTTTTTTCATTTCTTTCTGCTTAGGGTAATTTGTTTCTTTAAAGCACTGGTTCCCAACCGGGGGTCCGTGGACCCCCAGGGGTCCGCGAGAACTAAATTAAGGTCCGCGAAACAAAGTTATAAACCCATAATAAATTGATATTTTCAATTAAAAGTTCTCTATTATAAAATATATATATTCAAATATTATTCTAAGTTTAATGTTTAACTAACAGTTATGATTAAAGTTTATTTTCAAATTCTCTGAGTTTTTATTTTGAACCTTGGGGTCCCTGCACCGAACAAAAAAGTCCTAGTGGTCCCTGGTCAAAAAAAGGTTGGGAACCACTGCTTTAAAGGAAGCCTCCTGAACCAACGGGCTGAAATAAAATCAAAAGAGTTTCCAGCTAAATATTAGGAAGAATCTCCTGACAGAGTGGGTCCTCAGTGGGACGGGCTTCCTCGGGGGGGGGTGGACTCTCCTACTTATGAGGTTTTTAAGCAGAGGCTAGATGGCCATCTGACAGGAAGGCTGATGCTGTGAACCTGGGCAGATCATGAGAGGGAGGGCAGGAAGGGTTGTGCCAATGGTTGGCTCTTGTGGCCCTTTCTTACAAGCCCAGGGTAATGCCGATCGCCACTTTGGGGTCAGGAAGCAACTTTCCTCCAGGCCAGATTGGCCAAGGGATTCCGAAGGGTTTTCCCCCACCTCCTGGGCACGGAGTAGGGGTCACTGGGGGTGTTGGGGGAAAATTGTTAATTTCCTGCATTGTGCAGGGGGTTGGACTAGATGACCCTGGGGGTCCCTTCCAACTCTTATCATTCTATGATTCTATGATGCCAGTAATCCAACAGAAGCCTTCATGTGCCTCTAGTCCAGAGCAGGTCATCTGGGAAACCCTAGAAAGACTTCCAGGTCTGGCTTGCTTGCTGACTGGAGCAGAAAGGAGACTGTTCTCATCGCGAGCACCTCGGCTGGGTCCGAGTTCAAGGTCTGTCGTTCTGGACCCCCGCCTCGCCAGAGGAAAAGGCCAGGGCTCTGGGACAAGCGTTCCCGCAAACCCCCCACCCCGGAAGCCCTCTTTCTCCCCCAACGATGAGCGCATCCCTTCGACTGCATCATGGAAACCCAAGCAGCCCCAGGCAGCAACGGGGTTGCCAAGAAAGTTCGAGCAATTGCTCATAACAAGCCGAAGACCACAGGGGTGTGCGGTGACCCAGAAAAGCCGAGCAACAAAGACGGTGAAAGGCCAACTCATTACTTTTTCGTTTAAGTGATAAAGACAACCTGGGGTGGTGGGGGAGGAGGCGTGACAGTGGTTGACAAAGTTGTGAATGGGAGAAAGAGAGGAATGTTCCACTCCCGGCCCTAGAACGCTGGGTCCTCCCCGATAAAATTGACCAGCAGTAGGTTAAAATAAAAGGACTTCTTCTCATCGTTCTTTATTAACTCACAAAAATCCCCTTTTATTTATTTCATTCATAGCCCTCCTTTCTCCCTAATGAGGGCCCAAAGAGAGACTTGGAGACCAAGTCCTATGAGGAAAGATTGAAGGAGCTGGGTATGTTTAACTAGAAGAGGAGAAGACCGAGAGGGGATGTGATAACCATCTTCAAGTTCATCAAGGGCTGTCATATAGAGGATGGTGCGGAGTTGTTTTCTGTTGCCCCAGAAGGTCGGACCAGAACCAACTGGTTGAAATTAAATCCGAAGAGTTTCCGTCTAGACATTAGGAAGAATTTTCTAACAGTTAGAGCGGTTCCTCAGTGGAACAGGCTTCCTCGGGAGGTGGTGAGCTCTCCTTCCCTGGAGGTTTTAAAGAAGAGGTTAGATGGCCATCTGTCAGCAAGGCTGATTCTATGATCGTAGGCAGATCATGAGAGGGAGGGCATCTTGGCCATCTTCTGGGCATGGAGTATGGGTCACTGGGGGTGTGGAGGGTGAGGTAGTTGTGAATTTCCTGCATTGTGCAAGGAGTTGGACTAGATGACCCTGGTGGTCCCTTCCAACTCTATGATTCTATGATCATTCTCCTCTCCTCCGTTTTATCCCTGTGAGGTAGGTCAGGTGGGGAGTAAGTAAGCCCAAGGTCACCCAGCAAGCTTCCTCGGTAAAGAAGAAATTGGAACCTGGGCCATCCGGAGCATAGTCTAACACTCTAACCACTATACTACACTGTCTCTCGATTCTTAAAATACGCCTCAGTGGTTTCTCGGGTGGGGACCCAAAGCTGCTCATAACCAACACCCTTCACCATTTATCCACACAACAACCTTGTGAGGGACGTGAGGCTAAGAGGGGGAGGGAGTAACCAGCCCAAGATCCCCCAGCGAGATTCCATGGCAGGTCAGTTCCAACTCCAAGGTCAGTTTGATTCTCCCTTAAGTGGTAGAGAAAGTCAGCATATAAAAACCAGCTCTTCTTCTTCTTCTTCTTCTTCTTCTTCCTCCTCTTCCTCTTCCTCTACTACTACTACAACAACAACAATTGTGACCACTACACTATGCTGGCTTCAAGGAAACCCACAGACTTTGAAAGAGGGTGAGATATTTTCATTGAGGATGGATCTCTCTACGTGTTAAGCCGGCATGAGAACTCAGTTCAAAAAGCGACGTACCTCTGAAGACAGGATGACGTGGGAGCAAATGATGGGGGGAAGCTGCAGACTTTAAACCCTACTTGTAGGTTTCTCAGAACCTTCTGGTTTGCCGTGGTTAGAAACAGGGTGCTGGATGAGACTGTTTGGGGAGATCCAGCAGGGTTCTCTGAGGTCCTTAAAACACGAACACATGACGCCGTCTTCTACTGAATCCGACCATCGGTACATCAAGGTCAGCGTTTTCTGCTCAGGCTGGCAGCTGCTCTCTGGGTGCGTCAGGTGGAGATCTTTCACGTCCCCTACTGCCTGGTCCCTTTCTTGAATGGCTGGCACCTGAACACCCATGAAGCTGCATTATACTGAATCGGGCCATTTGGTCCATCAAGATCCGTATTGTCTATTCAGATTGGCAGCTGCTGTCCAGGGTCTTTCACATCACCTGGTCCATTTCACATCACCTGGTCACATCACCTGGTCCATCGCCTGGTCCATTTCTTGAATTTGTTTAGTTTGTTTAGTCTGGAGAAGAGAAGGTTAAGGGGTGACATGATAGCCATGTTTAAATATTTGAAGGGATGCCATGATAATGAGGGAACTAGCTTGTTCTCGGTTGCTCCAGAGACTAGGACACGGAGTGATGGATTTAAACTAAGAGAAAAGCGATTCCACCGAAACATTAGGAAGAACTTTCTGACGGTGAGGGCGGTTCGATGGTGGAAGACGCTGCCTTGGGGGGGTCTTTAAGCAGAGGCTGGATGGCCATCTGTCAGGAGCGCTTTGATTGTGGGATCCTGCATGGCAGGGGGTTGGACTGGATGGCCCTTGTGGTCTCTTCCAACCTTGTGTGATCTTGTGATTTTGTGAATGGCTGGCACCTGAACACACAGGAAGCTGCCTTCGACTGAATCAGGCCATCGGTCCATCAAGATCAGGATCGACTGCTCAGACTAGCAGCAGCTCTCCAAGGTCTTTCCCATCCCCTACTTACATGTACACCTACTTCTGCATTGAGCAGGGGGTTGGACTAGATGGCCTGAAGGGCCCCTTGCAATGATTCTGTGATTCTATCTGATTCTTAACCGGAGATGCCGGCGATCGAACCTGGTACCCTTCTGTATACCGAGCGGGTGCTCTGCCACTGAGCCCTGGCCCCTCTCCAAACTCAGCCATGGAGGACGTTGTACCCGCAGTGGGCAAACTGAAACTTTTGACTTCCGTGCAAAAAAACCAAAAAAACCTGTGGTGCCCCCCCCCCCCAAATCGATCAACCTAACTAGCTTGTGGTATTTCTTGCAATGGGCGATCCCTTTTGTGTTTTTAAACAGGGTTTGGACCCATCCGGCTGGTTTATTCCCCCCAGCTTAAGAAAGTAGTTTCTTTTTCCATTGCCGGCTGTTTCTCTCCGACAGCGTCAGGAGTGACTTCTGCATCAGAGAACATCAGCATGGTTTCCTGAACTGGGTTTCAAAGCCGGCGGAGTTGGGAAGCAATCACAGAGTAGTCACAGCAGGAAGGAGTTATTCAAGGGACTGGAGTGGCAAAGAGTGAGAGAGGAGCATGTTAGTTATCCCTAGAGTGGACAGATTGGGGGGGGGGTTGTCCCTCTGTTAAAACAAGTTTGCCCCATTTCTCCCCCATTTGGAAAATTCAGATGGTGCAGAACGCTGCAGCCGAGATGTTGACCAGAGTGGGAGAGAGCCAGGGTGGTGTAGTGGTTAAGGGCGGTGGTTTGGAGCGGTGGACTCTAATCTGGTGAACCAGGTTGGTTTCCCCACTCCCACACATGAAGCCAGCTCGGTCACTTTGGGCTAGTCACAGCTCTCTTCGAGCTCTCTCAGCCCCACCTACCACACAGGGTGTCTGTTGTGGGGAGGGGGAGGGAAGGTGATTGTAAGCTGGTTTGATTCTTCCTTAAGTTGTAGAGAAAGTCGGCATATAAAATCAAACTCTTCTCCTCCTCCTCCTCCTCCTTCTTCTCCTCCTTCTCCTCCTTCTCCTTCTTCTTCTTCTTCTTCTTCTCCTCCTTCTCCTTCTTCTTCTTCTTCTTCTTCTTCTTCTTCTTCTCCTTCTTCTCCTTCTTCTTCTTCTCCTTCTTCTTCTCCTTCTTGTTGTCCTACCCTGGTACATAGAGGTACAGTGACCACAGAGGTTCCACTTAGCTATCATGTTCAGTTCAAGTAAATATTTGCAAAATTGGTAACTCGCTTTTCCTGTGTATCTCTGCAACATACATCGAGAATGAAAGTATCTACGAATGAGAGACATTTGTCATCTGAGATAGGACTAGAATGAGAGAATTGGGGCTTCCGAGGTATAAGTTTGATTTCCCCTTAAGCGGTAGAGAAAGTCGGCATATAAAATCAAACTCTTCTCCTTCTCCTTCCTCCTCCTCTCCAAATCTAAGACTCGGAAGTGGACTCTATGGTCATCCCTGACCAAACTATCACCTCTCTCCAGCTTGGCAGTGTTTCCAGGGCAATTCACATGGGCGCCACGGTTGATTCCACGTGCGCTCCTCTGCAGAGGGAAAGGAAAACATGAGGCTGACCCTGAGACACCAGGAGGCCCTTGCTCTTTGGCACCATCGGCACAAAAGCCGCTTGTATTTCCTTCCACCTCGAGAGCTGGCTTCCATGCGCTCTTCTCCGGATGACTCCCCTGCCCCGCCGGCTCAGGGCAAAGAACAGGACGCTGGGAGAATCTTTACACCCATGAGAAACACAAGAGATGTTTAAGGCACATGTTCTGGGGGTGGGATCCATTGCCCGCACCCCCCTGACTCTTCACGCCCCCGGCGATCCGAGTACAAACAAACAGATGCGGCTGGGGAAACGTTTCCCAATCCATTTCAAAAGCTGACACTAGGGTTGCCTGAGGAGGGCGGGGTTCGGGGAGGGACTTCAATGCCATAGAGTCCAATGGCCAAAGCGGCCATTTTTCTCCCGGGGAACTGATCTCTATCGGCTGGAGATCGCTTGCAATAGCAGGAGATCCCCAGCTGGTACCTGGAGGTTGTAGTCAAAGACGGCTACAAGTGCTACTAGGAGTTTTGGCAATTCAAAATAAGAGCACCAGCAAAGTTACACACACAAAGGTGACTATAATGCAATTGCTGCTAGAAAAATATATTCAGAAGTAGTTCTTACTAACACAACCTTAGTTGAGCAAAACAACACAATAGTTTTTTTTACAACGGTTTAAAAAAGACCCAAAGTGAAGACGCAAAAGCGTTACAACATAAATAAATGTAGGCACAACTGCTCAGTTCGTTCAAAGTCCATACAAGGTCCATACACATAAAGTGCAAATGCAATAATTTAGGCAGCAAAGACCGGACGTTGTGCAATGGAAATCCGGTATAATTCCATTTCATGCGATACTTTTTCAAGCTTTATAGGTCCTTCCGTGCATTCATTTTATGAAGGAGTGTGCCTTCCTTGTATGCATGGACGGCAAAGTAAGACTTTGAACGAACTGAGCAATTGTGCCTACATTTATTTATGTTGTAACGCTTTTTGCGTCTTCACTTTGGGTCTTTTTTAGACCATTGTAAAAAAACTATTGTGTTGTTTTGCTCATCTAAGGTTGTGTTAGTAAGAACTACTTCTGAATATATTTTTCTAACAGCATTTGCATTAGAGGTACCTGGAGGTTGGCAACCCTAGGTGTATCCCTTGTTTTCCTTCTACTCTCAGCTGCCCTCAAAATTTTGGGCCCCTGGCGCTCTTCATAGCTTGATTCCCCCCCTTTTTTTCTTTTTCTTTTTTTTAAATTAATATTTATTTATTTATTTATTTATTTTTCCTTTTGATTCCTTTGCAAAGTCATCATTTCCGGCATACCTGGGCGCCCCCGACTTTCCCTACGGGCGGCCTGCTTGTGCTATTCTGTTGTGATTGGCGCCCGCCTCCTACTTGACTGTTAGAGAGAATAAAATTAAACATAAAGGTAATGACTGCATCCTGCTCCCAACTTATTTAAGAAGCAGGGTGCCGGGGGGTGGAGGACCAACGTTTCACGGTTAGTTTTCTCGGGGGAGCGGCATCCTGGGGTTGTTTTTGCAATGTCCGTTTTTAAATGTACAAGTTGCATCGGGGAAGCAGACGAGCAGAAATGGTTGGTCGCAGGATCAGCGCCGCTTTCCTCCCAGGGGCGTGCAACCCACTTTATTTCTTTATTTACTTCGACCTTCTCCTTGTTTCCGTTCGATCCTCACAACAGCCCTGTGAGGTAGCTTAGGCGGAGAAGGCGTGACTGGCTCCCCCCCAGCAAGCTTCCACAGCTAAGTGGGGATTCGGACCTGGGTCTCTGACACGCTAACCCAGGGGTCCCCAACCTTTTTGAGCCTGCCGCCACTTACTAGAGAGAATAGGTATGCAGCATGACTAGTATCCATCCTAGCTAAAGTGAAGAGAACCAACTCTTCTTCTCCGAAGGAAATGCCAGCTGATCCTTGCCATGCCGCAGCGCCACCACTGCGGATGGCCCGAGAGAGGTATTGCCTTTACGGAGTCTCAAAGCAGCTTACGATCGCCTTCCCTTCCTCCGTCCAAAACCTTGTGAGACGAGGAACAGAGAATAAAACTGCTGCAATCCTACTGCCCTTGTACAAATCTATGGTGAGACCACACTTGGACTACTGTGTCCAGTTCTGGTCACCACACCTCAAAAAGGATATTGCAGAGCTTGAGAAGGTGCAGAAAAGAGCAACCAAAAGGATTAGGGGACCAGAGCAACTGTCCGATGGGGAGCGGTTAAGACGCTTAGGGCTGCTTAGCTTGGAAAGAAGGCAGCTAAGGGGAGACATGATAGAGGTCTATAAAACTATGCATGGTTTGGAGAGAGTGGACGGGGAGAAGTTTTTCTCCCTCTCCCGTAATACTAGAACACGGGGTCGTCTGCTAAAGCTGGAGGTCGAGAGATTCAGAACAGATAAAAGGGAGTATTTTTTCACCCAACGCAGAGTTAAATGGCGGAACTCCCTGCCCCAGGATGTGGTGACGGCTGCCAACTTGGAGGGCTTTAAGAGGGGAGTGGACATACTCATGGAGGAGAGGGCTATCCATCGCTACTAGTAAAAATGGATACTAGTCATGCTGCATACCTATTCTCTCTAGTATCAGAGGAGCATGCCTATTATTTTGGGTGCGGAGGAACCCAGGCAGGATAAATGCTGCTGCAGTCGTCTTGCTTGTGGGCTTCCTAAAGGCATCTGGTTGGCCGCTGTGTGGACAGACTGCTGGACTTGATGGGCCTTGGTCTGATCCAGCAGGGCTTTCCTTATGTTCTTATGTCGGTGGGGCTGAGAGAGTTTAGAGAGAACTATGGCCTATTATGCATGGGTGCTTGGACTCCCGTTTGCTCCCTGTCTGACTTGGATATTCCTTGGAATTCTGCACGTGTTTTCCTTCCATGAGACGTGAACTCGCCGCCAGCCCTAACAATGTCCGGCTCTTCCCATCCCTCTGCTAATCTGACTTTCCCCTCTAACGGGAGCTCAGCCCGGCTCAAAACTCAATGCGGATGCAAAAGCAGAGAAAGAGCCGCTCACGAAGCAGCAGGGAGAGAGGCGGGGATTCAAGTTCTTCCTGCTACCCCGGAGCTCTTTCTGAGCAAAAAGAGAGAGGCTTTTAAAAAACAAGGCTTGGGTTTCTCCCCCCCCCCTTTCAGCTTGTGCCATTTTTTGTTTTTTGTTCTTAAAATGCTTTTTTATGCGGCAGTTGGGGTTTTGGGGCTTATTTTTCATAGCGAGCCGGGCGAAGTGAGCCAACTACAGAGCGGCATTTAAAGGGACTTAGAATCATCGAGCTGGAAGGGACCACCGGGGTCATCAAGTCCAACCCCATCCGCTTGATTTGAGCCTGCGATTTACCACTAGCGAGTGATACACCTTTTGCAAACTTTCGCCGGATTGGGCGGGGAGGGGGGGCTAGGGTTGCCAACCTGCAGGTAGCTGGAGATGATGCAGACTCGCCATCCGCTAGCACTGAGGGGCTACAAGCCTTATTTTTGGGACATATGTTCGGTGGAACTGTGACTGATCGTCGTGGGATTGCCAGAATCGAAAAAGCTTATGCGAAATAGGACTCTATACCGGAAACCTATCTTTTTTTGGCATTCTTGGACTTTATTGACCTATATGGTTGTTTTGGCACTTACCTTGTGTAAAAGTTCTGGGAGTTTGCACATGTATTTTGTCATTACCTTTTGCTTATGTTTATGTGATTACATTACATTGACTTTCTTTGTTAAGCAGTAGTAGTTTCGTGCTTCTTTGCCATAAGTGCCTGTTGATTGTTGTAAAACCTCCAGGTAGCGGCTGGAGATCTCCTGCTATTACAACGGATCTCCAGCCAACAGAGATCCGTTCCCCGGGAGAAAATGGCCGCTTTGGCAATTGGACTCTATGGCATTGAAGTCCCTCCTCTCCTCTCCTCTCCCCTCCCCAAACCGAGCCCTCCTCGTCTCCGCCCCAAAAACCTCCCACCGGTGGTGAGGAGGTACCTGGTAACCCTGGGGGGGCGGGCGCAGGTGGGTCCCGTGTTTAAGAGCCCAACTCACCATGTGTGTGTGTGTGTTAAGTGCCGTCAAGTCGCTTCCGGCTCATGGCGACCCTATGAATGAAAGTCCTCCAAAATGCCCTATCTTTGACAGCCTTGCTCAGATCTTGCAAACTGAAGGCTGTGGCTTCCTTTATTGAGTCCATCCATCTCTTGTTGGGTCTCCCTCTTTTCCAGCTGCCCTCCACTTTTCCTAGCATGACGGTCTTTTCCAGTGACTCTTCGTCTCATGACGTGACCAAAATACGACAGCCTCAGTTTAGTCATTTTCGCTTCTAGGGTCAGTTCAGTATGGATTTGATCTATAACCCACTGATCTGTTTTTTTGGCGGTCCAGGGTCTCCGTAACCCTCTCCTCCAACACCACATTTCAAAGGAATCAACTTTCTTCCTATCAGCTTTCTTCACTGTCCAGCTTTCACACCCATACATAGTAATAGGGAATACGATGGCATGAATTAATCTAGTCTTGGTGGCCAGTGGCACATCCTTACACTTCAAAATCTTTTCTAGCTCCTTCATGGCTGCCCTTCCCAGTCTCAACCTCCTTCTGATTTCTTGGCTGCAGTCTCCCTTCTGGTTGATGGTGGAGCCAAGGAATAGACACAAAGAAAGAACTGTCATGGGCGCCTAGCCGAGTCTGCCGGCAACAAGACCCTCCGGTTTGGCACAGGTGTTATGAGCACAACCTGTTCCATTTGGGTACACCCGGTCGGCTTTGGGCAGATGGGAATGGCTCCGGCAACCCAACTCCCTCCGCGCCCCCAGTTATCCCCCCCCCTTGAGGGCCACTCCATTTGCAAAAGGACAATTTCTAATTTAGAGCCAGCGTGTTTCGTTCCGTCCTCCTTGCTCAGGGAAAGCATTACAGGTAACTGCTGTATTCCTAGAAACCCAGCGTTTTCGACATGAAGCAATCTCCGGTCCCCATGGTGACGGCAAAAGCCGTGCTGCTGCAGAGGGAGATGCCATGGGCCCGCCATCGATCTTTTCTCCCAAGGTCACGAAGATTTGCACGGAGGCTCAGGAGATCTGGCGGAAAAAAAGGGTTCGTCCTCTTCCCCCGGCCAGAGTGACTCTTATTAAGCCCCCGCTGATCTCCGGCGTTCCCTCTGGGAGGCGAGCGCTTAATCTATGGCCTTGGCTTTCGTGATGGAGAATTTTGACATCATGTGGCTTCTGGGGGCTGTTCTAAAGGCCAAGATGACAAATTCGCTCTGTTCGAGCATGGCACATCCGCTTGTTTTCCCTTCATACTGCAGGGTTGCCAACCTCCAGGTACTAAATAACAACAGCTATATTGCGTTTAAAACATGCAAAAGCAAGCAAGTGGGAATACACACAAGTAGCGCTTATTGCAAATATATACAAAATTCACAATCCACGTTCGATGCAATCTTCATGCAATATAGTTTTCTTAATATATTTGTAGGAATTCTCATTAAAAAAGTCCATAAGGTATATGTATAGATAATCATTGGATCCTCATAATGGAAGATCCAATGATTATCTATACATGTACTTTTTTTAATGAGAATTCCTACAAATATATTAAGAAAACTATATTGCATGAAGATTGCATCGAATGTGGATTGTGAATTTTGTATATATTTGCAATAAGCACTACTTGTGTGTATTCCCACTTGCTTGTTTTTGCATGTTTAAACACAATATAGTTGTTTTTTTGTACTAATTGTTCCTGTGCTGGTTTCCAAACCTCATGGTATTGGCACGGAAGTGCTTTGAATTTCGGGTTGCAACCTCCCGGTACTAGCTGGAGATCCCCCGCTATTACAACCAATCTCCAGGTGACGGAGGTCAGTTCCCCTGGACAAAATTGCTGCTGTAACAATTGGACTCTATGGCGTTGAAGTCCCTCCCCAAACCCTGCTATCCTCAGGCTCTGCCCCAAAAATCTCCAGGTATTTCTCAACCCACAGCGGGCAACCCTATCTTACTGTCAAGTTGCAGCCAACTTATGGTGAGTGACCCCGTAGGGTTTTCAAGGTGAGCGATGTTTGGAGGTGGTTTGCCATTGCCTGCCTCTGCATAGCAACCCAGAACTTCCTTGGTGGTCTCCCATCCAAGTACTAACCAGGGCCAACCCCAAGAAAGGCCCTGCTGGATCAGACCAAGGCCCATCAAGTCCAGCAGTCTGTTCACACAGTGGCCAACCAGGTGCCTCTAGGAAGCCCACAAGCAAGACGACTGCAGCATCCTTGTCATGCCTGCCTTCCACAGCACCTAATATAATAGGCATGCTTATCATGCATCATGACTATTATCCATTTTTAAGTGCTGCATAGTTATGCCCTTTGGCATTTTGCAACAATCTGCAAAATGTGTGTAAGTAATATCTTGGAGTACAGGTGGACTGTAAATTAAATATGAGCTACCAGTGCGACGCAGCGACAAAAACTGCTAATGCGATCTTGGGGTGCACCAACAGAGGCATAACATCCAAATTTCAAGATGTCACAGTTCCGCTGTACATTGCATTGGTCAGGCCGCACCTGGAGTATTGTGTGCAGATCTGGAGGCCTCACTTCAAAAAGGATGTGGACAGACTGGAGCAGGTGCAGAGGAGAGCGACGGGGATGACCAGGGGCCTGGAGACCCAGCCCTACGAGGAAAGGCTGAGGGAGTTGGGAATGTTCAGTCTGGAGAAGAGGAGGTTGAGGAGGGACAGGATTGCTCTCTTTAAGGATTTGAAGGGCTGTCACTTAGAGGAGGGCAGGGAGCTGTTCCTGTTGGCAGCAGGGGATAGGACTCGCAATAATGGAGGAGAAAAGGTATCGGCCGGATATTAAGGTAAAGGTCTCCTGTGCAAGCACCGGGTCATTCCTGACCCATGGGGGGACGTCACATCCCTACGTTTCCAAGGCAGACTTTGTTTGCGGGGTGGTTTGCCAGTGCCTTCCCCAGTCATCTTCCCTTTACCCCCAGCAAGCCGGGTACTCATTTGACCGACCTCGGAAGGATGGAAGGCTGAGTCCACCTTGAGCCGGCTACCTGAAACCAACTTCCGTTGGGATCGAACTCAGGTTGTGAGCAGAGCTTGGACTGCAGTACTGCAGCTTTATTAGGAAACATATTTTTACAGTAAGAGTTGTTTGACAGTGGAATCGGCTACCTAGGGAGGTGGTGCGCTCCCCCTCCCTGGCAGTCTTTAAGCAGAGGCTGGACAAGCGCTTGTCAGGGATGCTCTAGGCCGATCCTGCATTAAGCAGGGGGTTGGACTAGATGGCCTCTCTGGCCCCTTCCAACTCAACGATTCTGTGATTCTATGCTTGACTTAGTTTGAATTCTGTTGAGAAATCGCCCTCCCTCCAACATTTCACCCACGCAAACAGGGACAGGCTTGCCATGCCGCTGTTCTCAGCTCAAAGATCGTGGACTGTCCCGTCCTGCCAAAGGTTTGTGACCTTTGCCGAAGGTTCATGCCGGTCTTGCATGCCACTCCGTAGACTCTGCCGCACTACGTCCTCCAGGGACTCAAAAGCCGAGAGGGAGATGGATCTTTGGGGTAAGGATAGATCAGGAAAACATAACTGTCTCGCGCTAGTTGAGAGATGGCTCAGCATGTACCTCTGCAGTTGCGGCATGGGAAACCTTAGGCTGTGCATCAGATGACACCTTAGCGTGCATGCGCCTGCATTGAAACGCATGCGCACTAGAGGTGAGAGACGTCTACCACCACGCCACTCGGGACACAATCAGACACGATGGAGATCACAGGTACGTAAAATACGTATTTCAGCTTACCCGCAGCCTCAGTTCGCCTTGGGGCCAAGCAGCTAAGGAAGAGAGGGGTTTAACCCTTTGACCACAAATAAAGACTTAAGAGAATGAGGAATGGCTTAACTCAACTTTAATACGAACAGCAACTAAGATCTCTTGTACATCAATCTCTAAGCAATCTATGTGTGATCTTAGGGCACATGTGATCTTAGGGCGCATTCACAAATCACCAGTTCCTTAGCATTATAAAATATATGGGAACATCTCCATAGTGTGAACTCTATCGCTGCAGATGCCGTCTTTCCCTCCCGCTATCAGTATTTTAAAGGAGAAAGGACGCGTCCTCTAAAAAAATTATCCTTTCAAACACTGATAACAAAGCCGGGACCCTGGTTTCGAACATAGTTTCAGGTGATTGGCCATGTTGGCCGGCAGTGAAAGAGCAAGATTCAAGTCCAGGAGCACCAATCAGATTTCCAGGGTATGATATGAGCTTTCGAGAGTCAACGCTCCCTTCCACCTTTGGAGGCTGAAGAGTTAAACACCCTCTCAGTTGCCTGCATTGCCCCGAGGCAAAATTGAGGCTGTGGAAACTGGGAATTTGCATTGATCGATCTTGCCTGTCCAAACTCTCCAAATCGTCCTTTTTGGAGAGCACGTGGAGGGAGCTGATCCCCAAAGAATACCCGCTTCCCCCCCCAGTCCTTTAAATCTCCCAATCACTTACTCGGAAGAGGTACAAACACATCAGGACTGTCCTTGGCAAGCGGAGACCAGCTGTATGAAATCAAGAGTGTACCTCTTCAAGAGGTCCAGCCTGAGGATATCTGCTTACCTCTCCTGGTACGGAGGGAAATTAAGTCTCTCAAAGCCTGCCTCCGTAAAGCTGGCGCGTTCCCGGCCCAGCGATGGCAGCCGCGGGTTACGAGTGCTTTCACCTTGAGGGAGTCCAGAACACGCTGTCTCCGAAGCCGAACGGAAGAGCAAGGACAGAGGCCATGGCAGCAAAGGGGGGAGAGGCTGTGTCACCTGCCCCCCCAAAGTGCAGACTGCCCAAAGGAAGGAGTGGGTGCGGAAGATTCTGGTCACTCCAGGTGGGGCCTGGAGACCTCCTGGCAACCCAACTGCTCTGTAGAGCACAGAGGCGCGTGAACACATGACGCTGCCTTCTACTGAATCGGACCCTTGGTCCATCAATGCCAGCATTGTCTGCTCAGACCGGCAGCAGCTCTCCAGGGTCTCAGGCAGGGATCTTTCACAACACCTACTTGCCTGGTCCCTTTAACTGGAGACGCCGGGGATTGAACCTGGGACCTTCTGCATGCCAAGTAGAGGCTCTACCACTGAGCCACAGCCCCTCCCCTGGAGACAATGGCCGCTTTGCAGGGTAGACCATATGCTGTTACACCCCACTGAGGTCTCTCCCCTCCCCAAATCCCACCCACCCCAGGCTCCAACCCCAAATTTCCAGAAATTTCCCAGCCCAAAGCCCTATGGATCATGCCTCTTCCCCCCATGACAAAGCTACCCTTTGCCGATAAAACGCTTTGTTCGGTCCCATCTGGTTTGCCTGTTTGTCAAACTGTGTGTCAACAGCGGGATACGGAACGGTATAGAATAGCCCGATCTCATCTGATCTCAGAAGCTAAACTGGGTCGGTACTTGGAAGGGAGACCACCAAGGACGGCTCTGCAGAGGCAGGCAATGGCAAACCACCTCTGCTTCTCCCTTGCCTTGAAAGCCCTTTGCTGGGTTGCTGTATGTTAGAAGCTAAGCAGGGTCAGTACTTGGCTGGGAGACCACCAAGGACGGCTCTGCAGAGGCAGGCAATGGCAAACCACCTCTGCTTCTCCCTTGCCTTGAAAGCCCTTTGCTGGGTATGCTAGAAGCTAAGCAGGGTCAGTACTTGGCTGGGAGACCACCGAGGACGGCTCTGCAGAGGCAGGCAATGGCAAACCACCTCTGCTTCTCCCTTGCCTTGAAAGCCCTTTGCTGGGTTGCTTAATCACTTGCCTTGAAAACCCCACCAGGGGTTGCTTTAAGCCGGCTGCGACTTGACAGCCCGTTACATGCACACATGTCAACAGCGGCCCTTCTAGTCACATGAAGCTGCCTTCTACTGAATCAGACCCTTGGTCCAACAAAGTCAGTATTGTCTACTCAGACCGGCAGCGGCTCTCCAGGGTCTCAGGCAGAGGTCTTTCCCATCACCTACTTGCCTGGTCCCTTGAACTGGAGATGCCGGGGATTGAACCTGGGACCTTCTGCATGCCAAGCAGATGCTCTACCCCTGAGCCACAGCCTCTCCCCTAGTCCTAGCTCTATGACGGCTGAAACCAAAGCACATGCGTTCAGGAGTTCTGCATGTGCTTCAGCGGAAGCCAAATTGTCTTGTCAATGGCTTGGAGCGCCTCGAAATTGAGTGTTTGAGCGTCTTCCAAAGCTTGCGGGCTTACCTCTGGCCTGGAGCAGAACAAATTCCAAGGGTACCCTCTAGTGGCCCAAACCCATAATACTCAGGCGAGAGACTGAGATTTATAAATCACGAGGAACTTGAAAAATTGCAGCCAATTACATTCTCGGGCATGATGGTGCGAAATTATCCGAGTGGGGAGTGGGAAAATAATGTCCTTTCCAAGGAAACAAACCGGATTGCCTTTCTGGACCGCTCCGAGAAG
The DNA here is from genome assembly GCF_029931775.1 of Euleptes europaea. Lineage (NCBI taxonomy): Eukaryota > Metazoa > Chordata > Lepidosauria > Squamata > Sphaerodactylidae > Euleptes > Euleptes europaea. The sequence goes on from NC_079332.1 coordinate 14,878,362, forward strand.
CATTCATAACCCCGAAGGGCCCGGGTGAGAACTGGAACCGGTAAGTGGATTTCCAAAGTCCCGAGGCCAATGTTCTGTGCTAATACGGGGCCCCGATCCCGCAGCCGTGCCAAAGAACAGAAGCAACCGAGGGGATGTGGCGCTTTTCTTAGAAAAGTCCTTTGTTACCGTGATGCCCGAAGGCATGTTAAGATACAAAACAGGCACCAAGTTCTTGCTACGTAGTTGATGGAAGGCAAGAAGTAGAAAGAGAAAGAGAAGAAGGAGAAGAGTTGGTTTTTATACCCTGCTTTTCTCTACCTTTAAGGAGTCTCAAAGCAGCTTACAATCCCCTTCCCTTCTCCTCCCCACAACACTCACCTTGTGAGGTAGGTGGGGCTGAGAGAGTTCGGAGAGAATTGTGACCAGCCCAAGGTCACCCAGCAGGCTTCATCTGTAGAAGTGGAGAAAGCAACCCGGTTCTCCGGATGAGCGTCCGCTGCCAGCGTGGTGTAGTGGTTAAGAGAGGTTTGGAGCGGTGGTCTCTACTCTGGAGAACTGGGTTCGATTCCCCACTCCTCCACACGAGCGGCGTAGGCTAATCCGGTGAACTGGATTTGTTTCCCCACTCCTCCACACGAAGCCAGCTGGGTGACCTTGGGCTAGTCACAGCTCTCTCAGCCCCACCTACCTCACTGGGTGTCAGTGGCGGGGAAGGGAAGGTGATTGTAAGCCGGTTTGAGTCTCCCTTAAGGGGTAGAGAAAGTCGGCATATAAAAACCAACTCTTCTTCTTAACCACTACACCACGCTGGATTCACCTTCCTTTTCTTTCCAGAGGGAACATTGCATACCAGTAGAGTTAAAAATATATATCAACAAATGTGCCAACCAAGGTTTGGGAAAGGGGAATGGCCATTAGAGAATATTCCCGTAAGGAGCCTACGTTGTTCTTCCCTCCTCCATTGTATCCTCACAACAACCCTGTGAGGTGGATTAGGTGAACAAAGCTGATGGGCCCAAGGTCACTCATTGTGAACCTTGGTGTGGGGATTTGAACCTGGATCCCCCTCAATCCTAGTCCAATGCTCTACGCTACAAAGAACATAAGGAAAGCCCTGCTGGATCAGACCCAGGCCCAACAAGTCATAGAATCATAGAGTTGGAAGGGACCACCAGGGTCATCTAGTCCAACCCCCTGCACAATGCAGGAAATTCACAACTACCCCGCCACACACACACCCAGTGACCCCTACTCCATGCCCAGAAGATGGCCAAGATGCGTTCCCTCACATAATCTGCCTAAGGTCACAGAATCAGCATTGCTGACAGATGGCCATCTAACCTCTTCTTAAAAACCTCCAGGGAAGGAGAGCTCACCACCTCCCGAGGAAGCCTGTTCCACTGAGGAACCGCTCTAACTGTTAGAAAATTCTTCCTAATGACTAGACGGAAACTCTTTTGATTTAATTTCAACCCGTTAGTTCTGGTCCGACCTTCTGGGGCAACAGAAAACAACTCGGCACCCTCCTCTATGTGACAGCCCTTCAAGTACTTGAAGATGGTCTACCAGTCTGTCTACACAGTGGCCAACCAGGTGCCTCTAGGAAGCCCACAAAGAAGACGACTGCAGCAGCATTATCCTGCCTGTTTTCCAAAGCACCTAATATAATAGGCATTCTCCTCTGATCATGGAGATAATAGGCCTGCATCATGACTAGTATCCATTTTTACTAGTAGCCATGAATAGCCCTCTCCTCCATGAACATGTCCACTCCCCTTTTCAAGCCTTCCAAGATGGTAGCCATCACCCCGTAAGAAAGGCCCTGCTGGATCAGACCCAGGCCCATCAAGTCCAGCCGCCTGTTCACACAACGGCCAACCAGGTGCTCTAGGAAGCCCACAAGCAAGATGACTGCAGCAGTATTTATCCTGCCTGGGTTCCACAGCACCTAATGCAAAGGCTCCTCAACAACGTCAACATGGGCTCCCATCCACTCTGTGGTTTCCTGCATCCACTTCAGCTAACAGCACATAAATCACTGTGTTTTATTTAATATGCATCTTTTCCCTGGCAGAAAATATTGAAAATGGGTGAACGTGCAGGGGGGAGCAGGAGTTTCCATTTGTGTTCGCTTGCTTACAGAACTTGCAAAAATCTTCCGCTACCCATGGCACCAAGGAGCTTTCCGCTGACGCCAAGGAGCTTTCCGCTGACGCAGGAGACTTGTGTCAGCGGAAGGCTGCTTGTGCCGAAGGGAAGCACGGCTGTTGGCGGAAAAGTCCCACCGGGTCCCATGTTGTGATGCTGACTCACAACCAGCGAGAATTTCGAAGGCGTACCCCCTCCCCGCCACGGCCCCCCATAGAAACGTCCGCTCGCCCTCTGAGTAGAGATTAATCAAAGGCAGCGAATAATTTGCAGAGAATAATCAAATTATCTGAGTAGCAAATAATCAGCAGAGAATAATTAAATTTTCCAAGCAGAGAATAATCTGCAACTGCACTGCCGATTCCTTCTCTAGGAAAGCCAAAGACTTTTTTGTGTGTGTTTGCGTATCGCCTCTCTTTTTTCCCATTCGCACTTATTTCTTCCCCCTCTTTGCAGGAACGTTGTGTCTCTCGCCATCCAATCTTTCTCGCTGGAGGAGGGAGCAGCCGCCGGCTCAGCAGGCGCACGATTTTGTGAGTGAACGGCAACCTGGGAGAAAACACAGCACCCTGCTGGATTCTCACCTGCCACAGACACCAGAATGGCAGTAGAAAGAAAGGACCACAGATCTATGGGGAAGAGGAGCAGAGGGCCCCCCATGCCCCATCCATTTTTCCTTTCTGTCTGGGGATTATGAATTTTAAAACATAGGGTGCAGGAGCTTTTCAAAAGGGAAAGTAAAATTTGTGCAAAATATTGTCGAAGGCTTTCACGGTCAGAGTTCATTGGTTCTTGTAGGTTATCCGGGTTGTGTGACCGTGGTCTTGGTATTTTCTTTCCTGATGTTTCGCCAGCAGCTGTGGCAGGCAGGCATCTTCAGAGACACTGTCCTTCAGTGTTACTCCTCTGAAGATGCCGGCCACAGCTGCTGGCGAAACGGCAGGAAAGAAAATACCAAGACCACGGTCACACAGCCCGGATAACCTACAAGAACCAAAATTCGTGCACTTAGCATGAACCGCAACAACAATGTTGTTTTAACTCAGATGGACAACGGTGGAGGATGCAGCGGTAAAGCAGTCTGGCATTGCGCATGCACAGTAGTGGGCAGAATTGAGCGGGTGCAGAGGAGAGCGACGAGGATGATCAGGGGCCTGGAGGCCAAGCCCTACGAGGAAAGGCTGAGGGTGTTGGGAATGTTTAGTCTAGAGAAGAGGAGGAGAAGTGCCAAGTTCTACATCTGGGTAACAAAATTGAGGGACATGCATACTGGATGGGGGATACACTTCTGGGCAGCAGTGTGTGTGAACAAGATCTTGGGGGTACGGGTGGACCGTAAGTTAAATATGAGCGGCCAGCGTGATGCAGCGGCAAAAAAAGCGCATGTGATCTTGGGGTGCATCAACCGAAGCGTAACATCCAAATCGCAAGATATCATCGCTCCATTGTACACTGTGTTCGTCAGGCCCCACCTGGAGAACGGTGTGCAGTTTTGGAGGCCTCCCTTCCAAAACGATGTGGACAGAACGGAGCGGGTGCAGAGGAGAGCGACGAGGATGATCGGGGGCCCGGAGACCCAGCCCTATGAGAAAAGGCTGAAGGACTTGGGAATGTTCAGTCCGGAGAAGAGGAGGTTGAGGGGGGACAGGATTGCTCTCTTTCAGTATTTGAAGGGCTGTCACTTGGAGGAGGGCAGGGAGCTGTTCCTGTTGGCAGCGGAAGAGAGGACTCGCAAGAATGGGTTTAAATTGCGGGCGGAAAGGTACCGGCTGGATATTAGGGGAAAAAATGTTTTACACTTAAGAGTTGTTCAACAGTGGAAACAGCTACCTAGGGAGGTGGTGAGCTCCCCCTCTCTGGCAGTCTTTAAGCAGCAGCTGGACAAGCACTTGTCACGGATGCTCTAGGCTGATCCTGCATTGAGCAGGGGGCTGGACTAGATGGCCTCTATGGCCCCCTTCCAACTCTTATGATTCTATGATTCTAAGTAACTTTCCCCCTCCTTAGTTGAACACGTTCCAGCTGTTTGGGCCAAGACGGACACCGTGGCAGCCGTTGGGTCCCAACTCGGGAGCAGCCCATGAGCCAAACCGGCGGATGGAGCAGCCCAGGTGCCATCACAAAAAAACCTCCCAGCAGATAGAAAAATAACAGAGCTTGAGAACGCAGCTGTCAAATCCAATAGAAATAATTGCTCTTTTCAAAAATGGAGTTCTTCTCCATTCCAAGCAGAAGAACCAATTTGCCATTTCCGGACGCGGAAGTGCTCGGAAGACACAATGTTCCCCTTGGTTGAGAGGGAGATTGAAAACCAACTTGGAGGCAGTTGAGACAGTTGGCCAACGCAACGTCTTGGCTTTCTCTCGGAAGGGGGTGCTTTCACTCCGCCTCCCCCTCTCTCCCGGCCGAACAGAGCCCAAATGTATAAATCTTCTTTACAAATCTTTCAAAACTTTGTTCGGAGTTTGCATTCCTCATCCCTTTCTGTGCACTCCGCAGCTGTCTGGAGAGGTCAGGGCGTCCTCGGAGGAGCCTCTGTGCCGGGAAATGAGTCGTGGTGGGCTCGCTTTTCATGGAACGCCCCGGAGAAAAGTTCATTACTTTTATTATTATCAAGTAGCTCTCCTTGAGCTCTGCAAAAATGCCGACAATCCAGAGGACGCTTTGACCTCCGTTGGTGGAACATGTCCCTGCTTAGACGTACCTGGCTCGAAGTGGCTGGATAATTAAATTATCCCCCGAGAAGATTCATTATCCGGGGCATAGAGAGGGCAGAAGCACAAGGCTTGGCTGCTGGAGAATACTCCTGCCTCAGGGAGCTAGAGTGCCGGTCGTTGACCGAAAAGGCCTGAGTTCGAGTCCCCAATCAGCAGTATGATTATATCGAGACAGCCTTTGTCGGTATCGTTCTCGTTGCATCAGTGTTCGCCTGGGTACGGTGTTGGATCAAACCGTGCCAAAAAAGCAAATTTGCCAAGACCGCACATTGGATCTTTGCGTGTGGTGTTTTATTAACGTGCGCGCATCTTGTGCGCCATGTCCCTTGCAGCTGCCCCATGGGTCACCGCCATGCCAAACGCAGTAAAGCACATTCAGCTACCAAATACAGAGAGGAGGAAAATTACAGATGTGACCATCGGAGAGCAGTGAGCGGCCAGTTGTTCGAGCAAGAGATTCGGAACAGTAGCAGTGTTCCTGAGTAGTCAGAACATAAATATTTCAGGACCCTGAACTGTCTTGAATCATTCATATTTATTTATTTAATTTATACCCCGTGTTTCTCTTGCGGGGGGGGGGACCCAAAGTGGCTCACATCATTTCCCTCCCCTACACTTTATCCTCCTGTGCGGTAAGGTGAGGCTGAGAGCATGTGACTGGCTTAGGGTTGCCAACCTCCAGGTGGTGAGCAAAAAATGCACTGGTATTAACTAGACAAGCTATGCAAAGAAATAATACCAAGCTCTGAACCTTACTATATCAAAATCTATTAGTGGCAAAGTGAAAATCATACAAAGTGACCAAAACGAAACTTATAACTATGAAACTTATAAAATGGACCAAAATGTTGTAACATTTCATTGTTATAAGTTTCATTTTGGTCACTTTGCATGATTTTCACTTTGTCACTAATAGATTTTGATATAGTAAGGTTCAGAGCTTGGTATTATTTCTTTGCATAACCTCCAGGTGGTGGCTGGAGATCGCCCGCTATCGCAACTGATCTCCAGGCGACGGAGATCAGTTCCCCTGGAGGGAACGGCCGCTTTGGCCATTGGACTCTATGGCCCTGAAGTCCCTCCTCTCTCCAAATACCACCCTCCTCAGGCTCCACCCCCAAAATCTCCAGGTATTTCCCAACCCAGAGCTGACAACTCTAGACTGGCTCCATGCTTCCATGGGAGAGTAGGGACAAACCCGGGTCTCCTAGACCGGCACTCTAACCCTGGGGTCCCCAACATTTTGAGCCGGCGGACACCTTTGGAGTTCCGACACAGCATGGTGGGCGCAAGCACCGAACAGCTGCTGCAGAATGGCTGCCTCAGCTTACCTTCAGCCACAGAGTGAAAATCCAAGTGCTGTGGTGGCAGCTGACATTTTAAAAAATCTGCCCAGCCAAATCAAATCTCCAATGGTCACAGAATCATAGACTCATAGAGTTGGAAGGTACCACCAGGGTCATCTAGTCCAACCCCCTGCACAATGCAGGCAATTCACAACTACCTCCCCCCCCACATCCCCAGCGAGTCGCGACCCCAACCCTCCCCCTGCAATGCAGGATCCCACAATCGAAGCACTCCCGACAGATGGCCATCCAGCCTCTGCTTAAAGACCTCCAAAAACGGGGACTCCACCACCCTCCGAGGCAGCGCATTCCACCGTCGAACAGCCCTCACCGTCAGGAAGTTCTTCCTAACGTTTAGGTGGAATCGCTTTTCTCTTAGTTTAAATTCATTACTCCTAGTCCTAGTCTCTGGAGCAACAGAGAACAAGCTAGTTCCCTCAACAACATGACGTCCTTTCAAATATTTAAACATGGCCATCATGTCTCCCCTCAACCTTCTCTTCTCCAAACTAAACAAACCCAACTCCCTAAGTCTCTCCCCATAGGGCATGGATTCCAGACCTCTGACCATTCTGGTCGCCCTCCTCTGGACACGCTCCAACTTGTCAACATCCCTCTTAAATTGTGGAGCCCCAAACTGGACACAGTATTCCAAGTGAGGTCTGACCAATGCAGACTACAGTGGTAGTATTACTTCCCTTGATCTAGACCAGGGGTCGGCAAACTCATTAGTCAAAAGAGCCAAATATCAACAGTACAACGACTGAGATTTCTTTTGAGAGCCACATTTCTTAAACTTAAACTATATAGGTAGGTACATTGTTTATTAACTTAATAAACTTTAATTAAAGTTTTAAGTCTTAATTAAACTATTGGTACACTGAATAAAACTTGATATCATACTTAATAGTGATCTTATTTATTGATAAAAATTAAATTGTAAGTCCCTGCCATTTCCCCCTCCCCGTCCGGAGTCCTGGTCAACCACCATAAAAGCCTATTGGTAGACCTGGCCTCCGGCTGAGTCCCATTGGGAGGCCAGGTCTACCCATTGGCTTTCTTGGCAGTAGACCTGGCCTCTGGAGGCCCATAGAAGCCAATTGGTAGAGCTGGCCTCCGAAGGGGGACTTTTTCCCCCTCCTCAGAGTCCAGGTCTACCGCCAAGAAAGCCAGTGGGTAGACATGGCCTCCCAATGGGACTCAGCCAGAGGCCAGGTCTACCAAAGGAAGCCCATTCCGCCCAACAGCTGATAGGCAGGGGGGGCAGGAACCGCCGAGCCGCCGCCCAGCAATCATGCGGCTAGAGGGGAGGGGAGGCTTTAGCCTCCCAACCATTGAGGGAAAGGGAAAGGGGGGCCTGGCCATTCTCCACGGCGGGGGGGGGGGGAGAGACAGCGTGCGCCCGCTCTCTCTCTCTCTCAGGTGCACCGGCTCCACAGCCCGGCTGCCGGCGCGAGCGGGCACAAGAGCAGGGGCTCCGAACCAAGTTTGGAGAGCCGCACTCAACGGGCCAAAGAGCCGCATGTGGCTCTGGAGCTACAGTTTTGAGACCCCTGATCTAGACACAATACTCCTATTGATGCAGGCCAGAATAGCATTGGCCTTCTTTGCCGCCATATCACACTGTTGACTCGTGTTCAGTTTGTGGTCCACTAAGGCTCCCAGATCTCTTTCACATGTACTGTTGTCAAGCCGACACGACCCAGCCGATAGAGATCAGTTCACCTGGAGAAAATGGCCACTTTGGCAATTGGACTCTATGGCATCAAAGTCCCTCCCCTCCCCAAACCTCGCCCTCCTCAGGCTCCGCCCCCAAACTCTCAGGGAAAGTCCCACGAATATTTAGGTGCAACCAGGCTGCCTTCAGCATACGAGAGAATTTCAGAAGAAAATCAGCTTGGGTTTCATAGATTACAGCAAAGCTTTTGACTGGGTGGATCATGAAAAGCGGTGGCTAGTTTTAAAGGAAATGGGTGTGCCACAACATCTGATCGTGTTGATGCGCAACCTGTACTCTGGACAAGAGGCCACGGTTAGGACAGAACATGGAGAAACAGAATGGTTTCCAATTGGCAAAGGTGTCAGACAAGGATGTATTTTATCTCCCTACCTCTTCAATCTGTATGCAGAACATATCATTAGGAAAGCTGGATTAGATTTAAAGGAAGGTGGAGTGAAAATTGGGGGGGGGGACATTAACAATTTTCGATATGCCGATGATACTACATCACTGGCAGAAAATAGTGAAGCCTTGAAACGACTACTGCTGAAAGTTAAAAGAGAAAGTGCCAAAGCAGGACTGCAGCTGAACATCAGGAAGACAAAGGTAATGACTACAGGAGAATTACACAACTTTAAGGTTGACGATGAGGAAATTGAAATTGTTGAAGGCTTTCTATTCCTTGGCTCCATCATCAACCAAAAGGGAGACTGCAGCCAAGAAATCAGAAGGAGATTGAGACTGGGAAGGGCGGCCATGAAGGAGCTAGGAAAGATTCTTAAGTGTAAGGGTGTGTTACTGGCAGCCAAGATCAGGTTAATTCATGCCATCGTATTCCCTATCACTATGTATGGGTGCGAGAGCTGGACAATGAAGAAAGCTGATAGGAAAAAAGTAGATTCTTTTGAAATGTGGTGCTGGAGGAGAGGGCTACGGATACCCTGGACCGCCAAAAAAACAAATCAGTGGGTTTTAGATCAAATTAAGCCTGAACTGACCCTAGAAGCTAAAATGGCTAAACTGGGGCTGTCGTACCTTGGACATATGATGAGAAGACAACAGTCACTGGAAAAGACAATCAGGCTAGGAAAAGTTGAAGGCAGCAGGAGAAGAGGAAGACCCAACAAGAGATGGATCGAGTCAAGAAAGGAAGCCACGGCCCTCGATTTGCAAGATCTGAGCAAGGCTGTTAAGGATAGGACACTTTGGAGGACTTTCATTCATAGGGTCGCCATGAGTCGGAAGCGACTTGACGGCACTTAACACACACACACACACAGGCTGCCTTCTTTCTCCACTATCTTTCTCTCCTGCTGTTTCACTGATCTCCAAATCCAGAGCAATGCCGCCACCAAGTGCCGGAAAATGCTCATCACGCCATCCTGGTGGATTGAGGTTTGTAGCTGCTTCTCTGATCTCCAGCCGATGGAGATCAGATCACCTGGAGAAAAGTGGCCGCTTTGGCAATTGGACTCTATGGCATTGAAGCCCCTCCCCAAACCCCGCTCCACCCCCAAATCCTCCCGCCGGTTGCAAAGAGGGACCTGGCAACCCTATATGGGGCCCCCTTCGCAACCAGCAACGATAGGGCAACGTCCGACCAGGTCCAAAGGGCCTTGCTGCCCTTGCGAGGACCCCGAGGTCCGAATGGCGAACAAGGTTGCAGGTGGAGTCCTTGAAAATGGGCCGTGCAGTGAACCCCTTCCCACCAGCTACGTGGTCTGGGTAACCGCTGTTATCTTCTTCAGTGGCTAGGGTTGCCAGGTCCCTCTTCGCCACTGGCGGGAGGGTTTTGGGGCAGAGCCCGAGGAGGGTGGGATTTGGGGAGGGGAGGGGCTTCAATGCCATAGAGCCCAACGGCCAAAGCGGCCTTTGTCTCCAGATGCTCTGATCTCTATCGGCTGGAGATCAGTTGTAATAGCGAGGCGATCTCCAGCTAGTACCTGGAGGTTGAGCAAGCCAAAATCAACACCTCTGCACTAATACCAAAGGTAAGGAAGGTAGTGCAGAAATCTTAGGCAATGATTAATATAACACAGACTGGTGAAACATCTATCCCGAATGGGAAGAAATGAATCATTTGAACGCATTGTGTGCAGACTGAATTCCATGAATTGTAAGTATATGTATTTTTCAATATATTGATCCATTATGCATACTAGCAATATTTTAATGAAATGGTTTTTGACGTAGGAATGGAACGGATGAAGAAAGAAACGATCGTCTTCCTTTCGATAACCATTTTCTACATATCTGCTGAGTTCTCCCAACCAGCTATTAGAGTCTTCTTTGGATCAGTGTACCTTTGTGGAGTATTGGAACATTATTGTGTGTACCGTGGTGGACTATTAGAATATTTTTGTATATAATTGTTTATTTGTTAGTCCTCTTTCACTTGTATATGCACTGAATACACCTTGATGTTTCACCAGTCTGTGTTATATTAATCATTGCCGAAGATTTCTGCAGTACCTGGAGGTTGGCAGCCCTATCAGTGGCAGATGTCTTGGTTCATTCTCTAATAGAGAGGTAGGTCATCAGAGGGGGCTCATTAGTACAAAGAGGTGAAAATCTGATTTTTGGTGTTAAAGTACCCAAGCGAGACAAGTACAGCCTGAATTGAGCATCCAGATGTCTTTTTATGGTTCTGATCGGCTCTAGCCTAGGGGCTGAGCTATAGCACTGTTAAGCCGTGCGCCAACGAAGGATTCGAGGATCCAGCTGCCCAAATGTAGGCTATGAATAGATTCTGGCGAGCTCGGCAAGCCCATTCAGCCGGGGGTTCGAGCACTGCAAGCCCCCAAGAAAATTTTGAAATTTGACCAATTGCAGGGACATTTTGAGGCCATATGAAACGGGAATTAGAGCATATTCAAAGGTCAATATTAAGTACTTCAACCATTGGCTTATGAGTCTATCACTAAAACAGAGAGCCAATGTGGTGCAGTGGTTAAAAGCAGTGGTTTGGAGCGGTGGACTCCGATCTGGAGGACCGGGTTCGATTCCCCCACACCTCCACATGAGCGGTGGACGCTAATCTGGTGAACTGGATTGGTTTTCCCGCTCCTACACATGAACCCAGCTGGGTGACCTTGGGCTAGTCACAGCTCTCTTAGAGCTCACTCAGCCCCACCCATCGCACAGGGGGTCTGTTGTGGGGAGGGGGAGGGAAGGGGATTGTAAGCCGGTTTGATTCTGCCTTAAGGGGCAGAGAAAGTCGGCATATAAAAACCAACTCTTCTTCCTCTTCTAATAACACTTTAAAAATCTCCATCGATTTTGTGGAAAAACTCACCCATTTAAAAAAGTTGCTTCCGGGCCCCTCCGGGATTAAGGGCTTTGAAGCTTAAGCGTCATTGGTTTCATAGTAGACCCGCCATTGTTCAAAAGCATGGGCAAACGTTGCAATAAGATCAAGGGTACCCCAACCCTGGGCACCTTGGAGCCCTGAGGCTGGATGGAGGGGAACCCCAAAATTGCTGCTGCAAGAGGCGGAGTCCGCCACAGAAATCTCAGGAAGCAAGTTCACGCAAACCTTAGAATCATAGAGTTGGAAGGGACCACCAGGGTCATCTAGTCCAACCCCCTGCACAATGCAGGAAATTCCAAACTACCCCCACACCCCCAGTGACCGCTGCTCCATGCCCAGGAGATGCCCAAGATGCCCTCCCTCTCATGATCTGCCTAAGGTCATAGAATCAGCATTGCTGACAGATGGCCATCTAGCCTCTTCTTGAAAACCTCCAGGGAAGGAGAGCTTCCCACCTCCCGAGGAAGCCTGTTCCACCGAGGAACTGCTCTAACCGTTAGAAAATTCTTCCTGACTTAATCGTGACTCTTCCAACATCGCAGGCAGAAGCTGTTTCCCAAGCTGCCTTTTAAAAGGAACATATTGTTTTGAAACACGCACATATATTTGCGCGCACACAGCTTCTCTTCAGTCGAGCAGCGAAGATCCTTGTGCCGTAGCAGCCGCTGCCAAGGCAAATTTTGGACAAATCTGCACAGCCCATGAAATCAGCAACGGCTGAAGCCCCGAGTGGCAAAACACCCCACCTCTTTCTCAAAACACTTGGCGGTAGGGTTGCCAGCGGTGGGTTGGGAAATACCTGGAGATTCGGGGGGGTAGAGCCTGAGGAGGGCGGGGTTTGGAGAGGGGAAGGAGCTCAATGCCATAGAGTCCAATTGCCAAAGTGGCCATTTCCTCTAGGGGAACTGATTTCTGTCGCCTGGAAATTGGTTGACATAGAATCATAGAGATGGAAGGGGTCACCAGGGTCATCTAGTCCAACCCCCTGCACCATGCAGGAAACTCACAACTCCCTCCCCCCTCCACACCCCTAGTGACCAGAGGATGGCCAACATGCCCTCTCTCTCATCATCTGCCTAAGGTCACAGAATCAGCATTGCTGACAGATGGCCATCTAACCTCTGCTTAAAAACCTCCAGGGAAGGAGAGCTCACCACCTCCCGAGGAAGCCTGTCCCACTGAGGAACCCCTCTAACGGTTACAAAATTCTTCCTAATGTCTAGACAGAAACTCTTTTGATTTAATTTCAACCCACTGGGCACTATCCTCTATATGACAGCCCTTCAAGTACTTGAAGATGGTTATCATATCGGGAGATCTCCTAGCAGGAGATCTCCAACCACCACCTGGAGGTTGGCAACCCTACTTGGCAGGCCGCAGGAAACTTTTTGGCGGGTACCATGGCTCCCACAGGCACCAAGTTGGGGACTAGGGTTGCCACCTCCAGGTACCAGGGGAAATCTGGTATTACAACTGATCTCCAGCTGATAGAAACCAGTTCCCCTGGAGAAAATGGCTGCTTTGGCCACGGGGCTTTATGGCGTTGAAGCCCTTCCCCTCCCCAAACCCTGCCCTCCTCAGGATCCGCCCCCCAAAACCTCCCGCTGGTGGCAACCCTATTGGGGACCCCTGAGCGAGAGTTTGAGGGGATTCGAGCGGAAGGAGATCTGGGCTGACCAACAAGTCCTTTCTTCTCTGCTGGGGTCATGGAGAAAATACCAGATTTCCCCCATTAGGGCCTGTTCTATATCTCCACCTGCCCACAGACGGAGGCTGCGTGCGCCGAACAGCTTGCTCCGGGAACCCAAACGGTACATGAGAGGAGCTCGGGTGAGTCAGGGAGTCTCTGGATTTAACTCAGCGACAGGGGGGGCAGGTCAAAAATAGCATCGGCTTCCGTCGAAAGGGACCTCTGCGGGAAAGAAAACCCATATTTCGAGATCAGCGTGGGCGAGCTGAAGCGCCAAGCCAGCTGACGAAGTCCCCGGTCATGTCACAACGGCTCTGCGGGGATGCGGTGTCTGGAAGCAAACACCTGGGCCCAGATGTGGCCCTGCCGTGCATTGGAGGTGGGCCAGGGAGGGGGGGATGTCGCCAAAAGCGGGCGTAGCTGAGGTCGGCCGGTCGATTTAAAGATCGGGTAATTGGCCCAACCCGCTCGCTGTCTGCTTGTTGACAGATTGATTAAGGCTATTAAACGCTATTAAAACGTAATTGTCTTAAAATTATTCACGACATGAATTTAATTACGCCCGACGAGGCGCACGCAGGTATTTGCCGCTTCGGATTGAGCTCTGAGGACCGCTGACGGACGGACGTCGCCCGGCCCGACCATTCGTTTCCGGCAAAAGTCCAGCACCTCTCGAAGATGTCGTTTGGGTCTTTTCGTTCTTCCTCGATCCGGCGCCTTTGTCCCCCAAGCGGCTGACGCCGTCTGCCTCGCCTCCGTTTCATCCCGACAACCACCCTGCGAGGTAGTCTAGCCTGAGACCGTGCAACTGAGCCAAGGTTGCCCGGTGAGGTCCCACGGCGGAATGCGGCATTTGAATCCGGGCCTGGCGCTCTTCCCACTACCCCACACTGAGTCAGTGTATAAAAAAGGGGTAGAAAGCTATTTGGGGCAGAATCTGGGTCTTGTAGGCTAGGTGACAGAGGATACTGGGCTAGGTGGACCTGTTCTGATCCAGCATGGCTCTACTTACGTTCTTCCCAGGGGAAGGCGTCGGTCTCTATGCCCTATTGTTAGACCTCCAGACTGGTTGGCCACTGTGTGAGATGGGATGCGGGACTAGATGGACCACTGGTCCATCTTTTCTGCTCTCTTCTGGGCTCTTCTGATGTTCTTCTCCGGGGAAGGCCTCGGCCTCTATGCCCTTCCCTCCAGAGGAATGGGTTGGCCACTGTGTGAGGCAGGATACCGGACTAAGTGGATGTGGTCTGATCCAACAGGGCTCTTCTCATGTTCTTTCATGGACCCTGGAGATCTCCTGGAATTACAGCTGATCTCGAGACAACGAAGATCGGTTCCCCTGGAGAAAATGGCTACTTTGGCGGGTGAACTCGATGGCATTGCAGCCTGCCACGTTCCCACTCCTCCCCAAACCCCACCCTCCCTTGGCCCCAATTCCAAAACCTCCAGGAATTTCCCAACAGAGCTGACAGCCCTGGTGCGTGGATGCATCGATCTGTGCCTGTAGGCCAGATGTGGTTTTGCGCATACACATCTGTGTGCCACATACAAGAAAAGTCAACGGAAAGCCGTTTGAGGGCACTCCGGGCCCTACCTGTGAAGCTGGGGTGCGCGGGGAGAAAGATGAGGGTTGCCAGCTCTGGGTTGGGAAATTCCTGGAGATTTTGCAGGTAAAGACTGCTGGGGGGTTGGGGAGAGGAGGGACTTCAGTGGGACATAATGCGATTCTGCGTCATTAGCCTCAGTTTAGTCTCAATTATAGCCTCAGTTTAGCCATTTTAGCTTCTAGGGTCAATTCTTGTCGTTGCAAGATAAAATTTCTCCGCCATCCGCTACCTAATATGTGGCTACGTGCCTTCATTCGTCGCGGGGTTGCCGGAACTGACAAAGCGGACGCGAAATAGGACTAACTACCGGATACTGGGCAGTGAAGAAAGCTGATAGGAAGAAAATAGATTCCTTTGAAATGGGGTGTTGGAGGAGAGGGTTACGGATACCTTGGGCTGCCAAAAAAAACCCCTAATTAGTGGGTTATAGATCAAATCGAGCCTGAACTGACCCTAGAAGCTAAAATGACTAAACTGAGGCTGTCGTATTTTGGTCACGTCATGAGACGGCAAGAGTCACTGGAAAAGACCGTCATGCTAGGCAAAGTGGAGGGCAGCGGGAAAAGAGGAAGACCCAACAAGAGAGGGATCGACTCAATAAAGGAAGCCACAGCCTTCAATTTGCAAGATCTGAGCAAGGCTGTCAAAGATAGGGCATTTTGGAGGACTTTCATTCATAGGGTCGCCATGAGTCGGAAGCGACTTGACGGCACTTCACACCCACACGCACGCACACACCGGATACCTATTTTTTTACTCTTGGCATCCTTGGACTTTATTTTGCTCTACAGGAAATCTTTTCCGTCGTATTGCATTGTACTTTGCATGTACGCCGGATCTGTATGGAATATATTGATGTTGAATCTTTTTGAGTAATTCTCATAATCTTTGCCATAACTGCCTTGTTTGTCTTTAGTCACCACCTAGAGGTTGGCAGCCCTCGGAGAGATTCATTTATAGATCCTCCATAAGCTGCCCGTCTTCTGCCTCATGGGGCTGGCGCGCCGTGACTTTCCCGACAGCAAGCAACCGACGAGGAACATTTTATCTCCTTCCCAGGCAGAAGAAAAACCCCAGAAAGCCTTGAAGGGGCTCCGATTTCGGTTGCTATGGCGACACGGGGCCAGGTTTATCCAAGCCAAGTGATGATGTTTATATGGGAAACCAAAGGAACCCCCGAGAAACTCTAGCTGGTGGCCCCCCAATACGTTTCCCTAGGGTTGCCAACCTCCAGGTACTAGCTGGAGATCTCCTGCTGTTACAACTGATCTCCAGCCGACAGAGATCAGTTCCCTCGGAGAAAACGGCCGCTTTGGCCATTGGACTCTATGGCATTGAAGCCCCTCCCCAAACCCCGCCCTCCTCAGGCTCCGCCCCCAAAACCTCCCGCCGGTGGCGAAGAGGGACCTGGCAACCCTCACCTATGAATCAATGTCCTCCAAAATGTTAACAGCCTTGCTCGGGGCTTGCAAGTTGAAGGCTGTGGCTTCCTTTATTGAGTTGATCCATCTCTTGTTGGGTCTTCCTCTTTTCCTGCTGCCCTCAACTTTTCCTAGCATAGATCTCCCGCTATTACAACTGATCTCCAGCCGGCAGAGATCAGTTCCCCTGGAGAAAACGGCCGCGTTGGCCATTGGACTCTATGGGATTGAAGTCCCTTCCCAAACCCCACCTCCCTCAGGCTCCGCCCGAAAGACCTCTTGCCGATGGCGAAAAGGGACCTGGCAACCCTACCTGCGAAGTAGGCCAGGCTAGAGAAAGAGAGAGCAACCCAACCAAGGTCACCCAGTGATTTTCATGGCTGAATGGGGATTTGAACTCAAGTCTCTCCACTCTTGCTTTGATACTCTACCTTCCACGCCACTCAAGCCGTCCACACACTGCTTTGGGCGCCAAAAGCCATCTACAAACCCTACATAAATGTCGCTTGACATTTTTAACTGCCAGTTCTGTTTATTTATTCACTTCAATTTAACCCCCCTTTCCTCCCCAACAGGGCTTACTGTGTTCTCCCCCCTTTTCTCTTCACAACAACCCTGGGAGGTAAGTTAGGCAGAGGGGGTGTGACTGGCCCAATGTCACCCAGCGAGTTTCCGTGGCAGAGAGGTCCTTGGGACTCCACGCTACCCACCACGCCAAATAATGGTTTGCAGCGTGGTGTAGTGGTTAAGAGCAGTGGAGTGGCGGACTCTGATCTGGAGAACGGGGCTCGATTCCCCCCTCCTCCACATGAGCGGCGGAGGCTAATCTGGTGAACCGGGTTGGTTTCCCCACTCCTCCACTTGAAGCCAGCTGGGTGACCTTGGACTAGTCACAGTTCTCTTAGAGCTCTCTCAGCCCCGCATACCTCCCAGGGTGTCTGTTGTGGGGAAGGGAAGGTGATTGTAAGCCAGTTTGATTCTGCCTTAAGCGCTGGAGAAAATCAGCATATAAAAACCAACTTTTCTTCTTCTCCTCCTCCTTCTTGTGCGGCGTAGAAGGTAGAGTACCAAAGCAAGAGTGGAGAGACTTGAGTTCAAATCCCCATTCAGCCATGAAAATCACTGGGTGACCTTGGTTGGATTGCTCTCTCTTCCTCTAGCCTGACCGACTTCGCAGGTCGGGTTGCCAGGTCCCTTTTCGCCATCGGCAAGAGGTTTTTCGGGCCCATATGGGTTTTTTAATTCTATCACTTCTATCAATATCTATTATTCCGTCTCGCGTGGAAGCTGCCCTGGACGTTCTGTGCAGAATAGAAACGTTTTCAATAAATGAATCCGTTCCAGTCCAAGAAGCCTTGTTATTCCTGACGAATCTATAGATGTTACACATACGATTAAAAAAAAAAATCCAGCAAATAATCTGCCCGCGTATAGAAAAATATGTCTTTTCAACGATGCCGAGCATGCAGTTTGGGATCTGGGACGGAAGAGATGCCCTTTCCCCCAAAGGGCTGGCAAAATGTCCCATTTTCCATTTTTGTTTCTGAAATAATGGCTGGTTCAACAGCCTACCATAGGAACGTGAAGGCCGGGGTTTCTCTCGTGTGAAATAACCAACACTTTATCCTTTTGCCGATCGCCAGCTAAGCAGAACTTCGCCTCAATGGGTTTGGGAGGATCCCCTTTCACAGCATCCGCGGGAAACTCTGAGCAGCCAGCCCGTGAAGCCCACGACACTTGCTTCGGTTCCACGCGCAGCCTACCTCGCAGGGTCGTGCGTTGGCCGCGAACTCTTCTAAAGCCCCCGCGAATGCGGACCGGCCCGCTTCCGAGGAAACGCGTCGGCTTGCTGGCTGCGAGGGCCGATTTCCACATTACGGTGTCCCCTGCTCTGTGCAACGGTCCCGCGTGCGAATCCCTCTGCTTTCGCACGCGTGGCACCCAAATCGGATTGCGGCTTTGCGCACGAGGAAACAGGGCTTCAGTCTTTCCCGGCCCCATGCCGTTTTCTTGACCTGGGATGGTCGTGGTGGGCAGTCTTTTGACCCATGCAGGAATTGAGGGACACACGGGTAACTGTTACACAGGAGGGGACCCCAGAACCTCCCTTCCTACCCTCCAGTGTGGAAATTGGCCCTCGGCACCATATGTTTCGTGTCTTTCAGTCTAAGTTTCTGCCTTAACAGCGTCTGCATATTTGGCATTCCCCAAGTTCCCTTCCAAAGCCCTCCAAGCCAGATGAACCGATGGGGGGGGGGCTTGACAGCTTGTGATGATCTGCGGTGCGTCGAACCCCGGGGAAATGCTGTGGGCCCCTGGCGAGGGTGAGCAGAACAAGTAGCGAGTCCATGCCCCGACCAGTTATGCCCCCCTGCATCCCCAAACAACAGAGATCAGTTCGTTGGACAATACCTGGAGTTTTTTTTGGGGGGGGGGTGGAGCCTGGGGAGGGTGGAGTTTGGAAAGGGGAGGGACTTCAACGCCATAGAGCCCAATGGCCATTTCCTCCAGGGGATCTGATCTCTGTCGCCTGGAGACCAGTTGCAATAGCAGGAGGTCTCCAGGCACCACCTGGAGGTTGGCAGCCATTGGGTGTCTGGCTCACGGGCCCGATAAGCGCCCCCATGGGGCCTGATCCAGCCGGCGGGCCGTCTGTTTGACACCCCTGCTAGGGTTGCCAGCTCCAGGATGGGAAACACCTGGAGATGTTGGGGGGTGGAGCCTGAGGAAGGCGGGGTTTGGGGAGGGGCTTCAGCGCCGTAGAGTCCAATTGCCAACGCGGTCATTTCCTCCAGGGGCACTGGCCTCTGTCACCCGGAGCTCAGCTGCAACAGCGGGAGAGCCCCATCCGCCATGGGGTTGCCAACCTCCAGGCACTAGCTGGAGAGCTCCCGCTGTTACAACCGATCTCCGGCAAACAGAGATCCGCGAACCTGGAGGAAGCGGCCGCTTTGGCCATTGGACTCTATGGCACTGAAGTCCCTCCCCTCCCCAAACCCCAGCAAACAGAGATCCGCGAACCTGGAGAAAGGGGCCGCTTTGGCCATTGGACTCTATGGCATTGAAGTCCCTCCCCTCCCCAAACCCCAGCAAACAGAGATCCGCGAACCTGGAGGAAGCGGCCGCTTTGGCCATTGGACTCTATGGCATTGAAGTCCCTCCCCTCCCCAAACCCCAGCAAACAGAGATCCGCGAACCTGGAGAAAGGGGCCGCTTTGGCCATTGGACTCTATGGCACTGAACTCCCTCCCCACCCCAAGAACCTCCTGCCCTGGCAAAGAGGGACCTGGCAACCCCAACCCTCCAACTGGAGGTTGGCAACCCTATCTTCCCCTTTAAAGCAGCCCTTTCCTCCAGGGGAGGTCTCCGGGGCACACCTGGGGGTCCCTGCCTCCCATGGGGGGGGGGTGCCGCGTCCCCGCCCCCACCCCCACCCCGGGGCATCCCGAGGTGCAGCAGGGGGCGCTGTGGGGCTTTGGCAGGGGGTCCCGCGCCACCCCCCACCCCCACCCCCGGGGAAACCCGAGCCGGCGCTCCCGACCGCGGCGTCGGGGCTTCGCCTTCTGCCCCCCGAGCCCGGCGGCGGTGGGGCGGCCTCTTCCCGGACGGGCGGGCGATGGCGAGGCGGGGGTCGGGCGGCGGGCGGGGGGCTCGGGGCCCGGCGGGGGGGCGCGGCAGCCTCTAGGCGGCCCGGAGGAGGCGAGGCGGATGGGGCAGCGCCGGACGGATCGGGGCCCTCGCGGCAGGTAAGGCGGGGAGGGGGAGAGCGCTTGCTCGCGAGTAGGGCGCGCCCGGGGGAGGAGGAGGAGGAGGAGAGGCGCCTTCCTCGCGAGGAGACGCGGCTTCCCCGCGCTCCCTTTTGTCCCCCGGCGCGGGCTGCGCTTCGGCCGGAGCGGGGAGGCGGGCGCTTGCTCCCGAGTAGACCCCGCGCCGGGTTTTCCACCCGGAGCCGGGAAGTGCGCGCGGGGAGGGTTTTGGTGCGCGTGGCATGGCTGGGGACGGGCCTCCTCGCGAGTAAGGGAGGGCCGGGGCGGCCTCGGGGCCGCGGGAAGGGGGTTTCCTCGCCCGGCTGGGGACGGGGCTCCTCGCGAGTAAAGGAGGGCCGGGGTGTTTTCCTTGCCCGGCTGGAGACGGGGCTCCTCGCGAGTAAGGGAGGGCCGGGGTGGCCTCGGGGCCGCGGGGAGGGGGTTTCCTCGCCCGGCTGGGGACGGGGCTCCTCGCGAGTAAAGGAGGGCCGGGGTGTTTTCCTTGCCCGGCTGGAGACGGGGCTCCTCGCGAGTAAGGGAGGGCCGGGGTGGCCTCGGGGCCGCGGGGAGGGGGTTTCCTCGCCCGGCTGGGGACGGGGCTCCTCGAGAGTAAAGGAGGGCCGGGGTGGCCTCGGGGCCGCGGTGTTTTCCTCGCCCGGCTGGGGACGGGGCTCCTCGCGAGTAAGGGAGGGCCGGGGTGGCCTCGGGGCCGCGGGGAGGGGGTTTCCCTCGCCCGGCTGGGGACGGGGCTCCTCGGCGATCAAGGACGGCCTGGGTCGGGGCCGGGAAACGGGTCTCCCCGCGAGTAAAGGGAGGCCGGGCTCGCACGGGGGCGGCGGCGGAGGGGCTTCCGTCGCCCGGCCGGGGGACGGGTCTCCTCGCGAGGGAGGCTTCCCGGGCGTGGCTGGGCGCGGGGCTCCCTCGCGAGTAAAGGAGCTGGGGGTGCGGATCGGGGCCGCAGAGGGTCCGGGGTGGGCTTGGCCCGGGGGGGCTGGTCTCCTCGCGGGAAGGGAGGAGAGGAAGGCCGTCCCCGCAGGGCCCGCTGGCCAGGATGGGGAAGGACGAAGGCAGGAAAGGCCCGGGAGGAGGTGGAATCAGAGAATCACGGAGTTGGAAGGGATCCCCCAGGGTCATCTAGTCCAACCCCCTGCACAATGGAGGACATTCACAACTGCCTCCCCCCCCACACCCCCAGTGAACCCTAATCCATGCCCAGAGGATGCCCAAGATGCCCTCCCTCTCACCATCTGCCTAAGGTCACCGAACCAGCCTTGCTGACAGATGGCCACCTAGCCTCTGCTTCCAAACCTCCAGGGAAGGCGAGCCCGCCTCCTCCCGAGGAAGCCCGTTCCACGGAGAAAGTTAGAAAGTTCCTCCTGATGTCTAGACGGGAACTCTTTGGATTGAATTTCAACCCCATCGGTTCTGGTCCGACCTTCTGGGGAGACCGGGAGGAAGGCTGGACCCAGGAGGAGATAGAGGGAGATCGCCTGAGGGGGTGGCTTTGGGGGCCGGCTCAGCCCCCCCAGGGTGTTTTCAGGGAGCCATAGGTAGGATTCAGACAGGGCTGGCATCCTTGCAAGGCAGGCCAGGAACATTTGAACACATGAAGCTGCCTTATACTGAATCAGACCCTTGGTCCATTGAGGTCAGTATTGTCTACTCAGACCGGCAGCGGCTCTCCAGGGTCTCAGGCAGAGGTCTTTCACATCACCTCCCTGCCTGGTCCCTTTAACTGGAGATGCCGGGGATTGAACCTGGGACCTTCTGCATGCCAAGCAGATGCTCTACCACTGAGCCATAGCCTCTCCCTTATGGCTTTCCAGGGTCTCAGGCAGAGGCCTTTCCCATCATCTACCTGCCTGTTCCCTTTAACTGGAGATGCCAGGGATTGAACCTGGGACCGTCTGCATGCCAAGCAGAGGCTCTACCACTGAGCCATGGCCCCTCCCCCTCTTAGTGGCCCCCAGAAGAAAAAAGGCAACCCCCTGGCAGACGGGCAAAGCTCGGCCTTCTGCGGTTATAGCCAAGAGACGGAAGGCTGATTTCTCGCAACATTCCTGCGAGGCAGGTCAGCGTCATTCTCCTCAGATGGCAGAAGGGGCGCAGGGGCGAGAGGCTTGCCTCCCAACGGCTCCAGGGAGTCGACGGTTTATTTCCCACAACGGTCCTGTAAGGTAGGCCGGGAACGCTACCCTCACGTCTCAGGTCGGGCACCAGAACGTTGGTCTGCCTTCTAAGGTCGCCCGGCGAGTGAATGGTTATTGGCGAGATTTGGGCCGGTGGTTTCCAACTTCCCGAAGTCCGCTGCTGCGCTGCTTTGCGTTAGGAATAAATCCAGATGTTCCTTTGATTCGGGGTCGGGTTGCCGCTGGATTTCGCGGGTGGACTTCAGAGAAGCCGCGTTTCGGCTTGGCTGTTTGCCTGCGCCAGCCCAATTTTGAAGTCCCTGCTCCCCTCTTGGTGTTCTGTTGGCTTGGCCCTGAGTTTCCTCCCCACGAAACTGATTAGGTTTGCGCCACTTGCGCGTAAGTGACCCCTGAAGTATTCATGGCCTGTGTAAAGTTGCCTGCATGCGCGCGAAAAGCATGCATGCGTCTCGGGGCTTCTCTGGGTGGCCGTTATCTACATGAAAAGAGCATCAGGGAGGGGCACCCGCGCCCATTGCGCACCTGTGCGCGCCACCGTGCATGGGCAAACTCTGAAGATGTTGACGAGAGGTTTGCAGCAGTGTGTGTGTGTGTGACCTGTGTGTGTGTGTGACACGTGCGCATGTGGATCTAACCATCATGTGCGACAATCGACACAAGCCCTATATAGAATTGCTTTTTTATGTCCGAAATCTAGAATATGGAAAATCTATAACGGGTCCCTTGTATGCGCAGTTTACTCCCGAGTTGGCCTGTAGGATAACTCCAGTTCTGCTGGTTTCCCAATCGATGTTTCAAAGAGCTCACCGGCTGGGTAGGAAGGCAGTAGCCCCCCCGCCATCGCATGTCTCGCAAACCCAGCGTTCCAAGATAAACTGCACTCGAACATGGAGGATCTTACCTTTCGATAGACCTCTTCTCCTCTAGGGGTTGGTCAGAGTCTGTTTGGAAAGCCGTCTCCCTGTGGCAATGAGTTCCTGAAGTTCATTATCCGTTGCTTAGAAACCACTTCCTTTTCCTGTCCTGAACCAGCTGCCGCTGAGGGTGTGGAAGGCAGGGCATCCCGGTCAAGGGACGCGCCCCGCAAGCCGCCCGTAGGCCCCACCAGTTATTGTTTTAGGATTCCAAAATAAGGAAGTCGCACTCGGCACCCGGGTTTGACCCTCTGGGGAATTCTGAAAGTCCGCGTCTCAGAGCAGAGGACAGCAGACTTTTATAATGAAGGAGCCGGACGACGTCAGAATTCAGAGCGAGACCTTAAAGAAGAGCCCGTATAAGAAAACCCATTAGCATAGCAAAAACCATACAAGAAAATGCCAAGACCGCGGTTACACAGCCCGGATAACCTACAAGAACCAAAAAAACCATACAATTTAGCAGGTCCTGAGCGTTGAGGCGTCGACTGACAATCCAGTAAAGGTTTCCGCAGCCCAAACACTGGCTGCCGCGAGTCCTTTGTTAGGAAAGCGGCACACACGAGGTCTCACATGGACACATGGAGCTGCCTTCTACTGAATCAGACCCTTGGTCCATCAAAGTCAGTATTGTCTACTCAGACTGGCAGTGGCTCTCCAGGGTCTCAGGCAGGGGTCTTTCGCATCTCCTACTTGCCCAGTCCCTTTAACTAGAGATGCTGGGAATTGAACCTGGGACCTTCTGCATGCCGAGCAGATGCTCTACGACGGAGCCACTGCCCCTCCCCGATCTTGCTATCAGTCACACATACAAATAGGAGCACCCCATGGGATTGTTTCAGTGTACTGGCATAAACCTGTGCATGGTTCGAACTCGGGATTCCTGGCAACCGTTCGGCTCTATCCTTTCCCTTTCTCCAGTGAAGATCTAAGGATCCCTTTAGCCCCATAGCAAGCGTTGTCTGCTTTTCTCTTCTCGGCACCGACTACGTATTTTAGCATAGCCTATCGAGAGCCGGCGTGGCGTTTTGGTTAAGAGCGGTGGTTTGGAGCAGCGGACTCTAATCTGGAGAACCCGGTTTGATTCCCCCCTCCTCCACAGGAGCGGCGGATGCTAATCTTGGCGAACCGGGTTGGTTTCCCCACTCCTACACATGAGGCCGGCTGGGTGACCTTGGGCTAGTCACAGTTCTCTCTGAACTCTCTCAGCCCCACCAACCTCACAAGGTGTCCGCTGTGGGGAGAGGAAGGGAAGGTGATTGTAGGCCGGTTTGATTCTCCTTAAAAAGTAGAGAAAGTCGGCATATAAAAACCAACTCCTTTTTATCCTCCCAGCGAGGTCTGTTTTGATTAGTAAGGGACTTGTGGGGTTTTGAAGTTGAACAGAAATGGGTTGCCATTGCCGGCCTCCCATCCAAGGACTAACCACAGATGATCCTGCTTCCCAGATCTGATGAGATCAGGCTAGCCTGGGACATCCAGGTCAGGGCAAGAGGCACACAGAGGCTGTTTGCCATTGCCTGCCTCTGCGTAGGGACCCTGGGCTTCCTTGGTGGTCTCCCATGCAATACTAACCAGGGTCGACTCTGCTTAGCTTCTGAGATCTGACGGGATTGGGCTGGCCAATATTCATATTCATGGAGGAGAGGGGTATTCGTGGTTATTAGTTAGAATGGATACTGGTCATGCTGCCTACCTATTCTCTCTAGTATCAGAGGAGCATGCCTATTATTTTGGGTGCCGTGGAACACAGGCAGGATGGTGCTGCTGCAGTCGTCTTGTTTGTGGCTTCCTAAAGGCACCTGGTTGGCCACCATGTGAACAGACTTCTGGACTTGATGGGGCTTGGTCTGATCCAGCAGGGCCTTTCTTATGTTCCTATGTTCTTATGGCCTGGGCCATCCAGATCAGAGACAAACAGAGGTGGTTTGCTATTGGCTGCCTCTGCAGAGCAACCCTGGACTTCCTTGGTGGTCTCCCATGCGAGTACTAACCAGGGCTGACCACACTTTACAGCAGGGGAGGGGAACCTTTTTTCTGCCAAGGGCCAATTGGATATTTATAACATCATTCGCGGGCCATACAAAATTATCAACTTAAAAATTAGCCTGCTATATTTGGTCAAACATTTAGTCAAGAGGCACGACCAGAGACGGCTCCGAGTGTCTGCCACATAGGACGACTCGCTTTTGAGCTCAGCTGTCCCCAGCTGGGCTTAAGAGATTCAGACAAGGCAGCATCTTTCTGAGCTAGAGATCTGCCAGTACCCATGAAGGGCCAGACCAAATGATTACGCAGGCCTTATATGGCCGCCGGGCCTGACGTTCCCCACCCCTGCTTTACAGCCAAGATCAGGCTAGCCTGGGGCATCCAGGACAGAGCAAGAGACGTTCAGAGGTGGTTTTGCCATTGCTTGCTTCCGTAGTGACCTTGGACTTCCTTGGTGGTCTCCCAGGCAAGTACTAACAAGGCCTGACCCTGCTTAGCTTCCATGATCTGACAAGATGGGGCTAGCCTGGGCCATCCATGTAAGGGCCACACCTAATAGTCAAGGGTTTGCATCTCTGATCGCAGTGATCCGCACTCCAGCCCTGCAAATCTAGCTGACATTATCTGCAAAAACTTCCAGATGGCGGCCTGCAGGAATGCATGATGGAGGCAGCGTGGTGTAGTGGTCAAGAGCGGCGGTTTGGAGCGGTGGACTCGGATCTGGAGAACCGGGTTGGTTTCCCCACTCCTCCACATGAAGCCAGCTGGGTGACCTTGGGCTAGTCACCGCTCTCTCAGCCCCACCTACCTCACAGGGTGTCTGTTGTGGGGAGGGAAGGCAATTGTAAGACGCTTTGATTCTTCCTTAAGCGGTAGAGAAAGTCAGCAGATAAAAACCAACTCTACTCCTCCTCCACCTGCAACCTGATTGCCCCAAATAGTCCCTGCAGGCAACGTCTGCCCTAGGAGGGTCTAGTATCATATTTTGCCCCAGCTGACACCGTGGGGGGAGATACTGGTGCCCAGTTGTGGTGCGGGGGTGAGTTCCTGGATGCCAGGGTGCTTTCGAGGACCCCAGGCCAGCCCGGGACTCTTCTGCCAGTGGGTCTCCGGAACCTAGGGCTTTCCCGGCATTTTGTATTGCCGAACCCTGGAGTCTGGACTGGACCCGGAACTCCCTGCCTTTCAAACAGGAGTCCAGCCACAGACGGCGGTCTTTTGGCTGTCCCATTTCGGGTTTGAGTCCCCGCTCCTCCACATGAAGCCTGCTGGGTGACCCTGGGCTAGTCGCGGTTCTCTATGAACTCTCTCAGCCCTGCCTACCTCACGAGATGTGAAGGGATGTCATGTTGATGAGGGAACGAGCTTGTTCTCTGTGGCTCCAGAGACTAGGACCCGGAGTGATGGATTTAAACTAAGAAGCGATTCCACCTAAACATTAGGAAGAACTTTCTGACGGTGAGGGCGGTTCGACGGTGGAAGGCGCTGCCTCGGAGGGTGGTGGAGTCCCTGTCTTTGGAGGTCTTTAAGCAGAGGCTAGATGGCCATCTGTCAGGAGTGCTTTGATTGTGGGATCCTGCATGGCGGGGGGAGGGTTGGGGTCACAGGGGATGTGGGGGGGAGGTAGTTGTTAATTTCCTGCATTGTACAGGGGGTTGGACTAGATGACCCTGGTGGTCCCTTCCAACTCTAGGATTCTATGATTCTATTGTGGGGAGGGAAAGGGAAGGCGATTGTAAGCCACTTTGAGACTCCTTAAAGGTAAAATGAGTCCCCTGTGCAAGCACCGGGTCATTCCTGACCCATGGGGTGACGTCACATCCCGACGTTTCCGAGGCAGACTTTGTTTACGGGGTGGTTTGCCAGTGCCTTCCCCAGTCATCTTCCCTTTACCCCCAGCGAGCTGAGTACGCATTTGACCGACCTCGGAAGGATGGAAGGCTGAGTCGACCTCGAGCCGGTGACCTGAAACCGATTTCCGTCGGGATCGAACTCAGGTTGCGAGCAGAGCTTGGACTGCAGTACTGCAGCTTACCGCTCTGCGCCACGGGGCTCCTTGCGGCAGAGAAATTCAGGGTGTAAAAACCAACTCTTCTTCTTCCTTGACCTCATCCTCCCTGGCACAGGCTGTCTCTTCCCGACTGTTTGCGGCATCCGCACCTGCCTCCGCTCGCTTTGTGTGCCCCACGTGTGCCACGCGGTTGGCATGCAGACAGCAGGGGGGTGTCGGGTTTTCTCTGCGGGGCGCTACAGAGATGCACGTTCTGAAGAACGCTTGTCTGACGGGCTAGCCTTGCTGAAAAACGGGTATATTTTACGGCATCAACTTTAGGATGGGGAAAGAGAAGATGGGCTGAGGTGGGGCTGAGAGCGCTCAAAGAGAACTGTGACTGGCCCAGGGTCACCCACCTGGCTTCGTGTGGAGGAGCGGGGAATCGAACCCTGCTCTCCAGATCAGAGCCCGCTGCTCAAGTGCAGGGAATCGAACCCAGTTCTCCAGATGAGCGTCTCCTGCTCATGTGGAGGAGCGGGGAATCGAACCCGGTTGTCCAGATTAGTGCCCGCTGCTCACGTGGAGGAGTAGGGAAACCAACCCCGGTGCCACTCTTAACCACTACACCATGCTGCAGTGGGCAGATCATTTGCCTGTTAGGAAGGCTTGTAAACTAGAAGGCCGGCTTGGGATCTGAGACGTGGAGGAATGGGGAGTTCCCTTCCTCATTCCCAGATCACGATCCGTGGATTGAGAACCAGATCCCATACTGGCAAACGATCCCATACTGGCCGAGGGTGGTAATGGTTTCAGTACCCTATAATTTTGGGGGGGGAGGCATGTTTTTGAGATTCCTTGGCCAGAGCCCGATGGCCTTTGAGAGCCGGCGTGGTGTAGTGGTGAAGAGCGGCGGGCTCTAATCTGGAGAGTTAGGTTCGATTCCCCACTCCTCCACATGAAGCCTGCTGGGCCAGTCACAGTTCTCTCGAACTCTCTGAGCCCCACCTACCCCGCAAGGTTCCTGGTGCGGGGAGAGGAAGGGAAGGCAGTTGTCAGCCGCTTTGAGGCTCCTTAAAAAGGTAGAGGAAACCAGGATCTAAAAACCAACTTCTTCTTTGAGAACTCCCTTTCCCCTTTCCCCTTTCCCCCCCTCTCCTGTCTTTTTGGGTTTGTAACATGCCACATCCGCCGGGGGAACCGAAGCTTGCTCCAAAATCTGCATTTAAGCTTTCATTTATATAAGTGGAGCCTGCCTACTTCAGGAGCCGTGGAAAAAGGCGGCGGGGTAGGAAGGGCTTTCGGGAATGCTTGGCTGGCTTGGGAGCTTTCAAAACAGCGGGAAGGTGGAGAGACGGTTGCCAGCGTGGAGGCCGGCAGCAGGCTCCTGCGGAAAGTCTCAGAGCCATTTTGGACGCCGGCTCTCTCTGGATGTGCATCTGTTTCTTTGGTATACGTTCTTGTTGTCACACTGCATCATGGGCATTGTTGGATTTGTCGCTCCGGAGACAGTTTGCTGTTCTCTCGCGGGCACGTTTTGGTCGAAAGCTGCCGTCGGGTTTTGGGAAGGTGACCGGAAATGGTTTCCCGGGAGGAGCTGGCTGAATTTTTGGCCAAGGGTTTGGCCTGGCAGCAGCTGTTTTCTTCGTTGCTGCTTCAAGGTGAACTGTGAATCGCTCATTCATTCCCCGCGGTGTTTTCAAATGTTATTGCTTCTGGCGATGAGCTTGAAAACTGAACCGGTCCTGCCCGCAGTACCTATTTTCTCTCGAGTCGAGTCTCCTATTCTCTCTCTTGCCGATCCGCTTGCTGCTTAAAACGAGCGATGCTTCTGAGCGCACGGATCCCTGCGCATTTGGTGGCATTCGTGACCGTGCAGCCGATCGCTGCTGACGGCGCATGCATTAAACTTCCTGGATTGATGGGAACCGTAGTTTTCTCTAGCTTGCAATTTGACTGGAGAGGCTGCAAAAACTAATTTCTGTCTTCTACAGCAGGGTGTCATGTTGGAGAAGTTATGGGCGAGCAGTTTATAGGGCTTCTTCTCCTTCAGAAATGCCAGGTTTGTGACTTGGAGAAGGAACTGTTGTGAAGGGGGAAACTTAACAGGAAGCTTCTACCAGTGCCCGGTGCCATCCTTAAAATTTATGTCTTTGCGTGGCAAACACTGCGGCCTGGAGAGAGCGCACCAGGGAGACTTTTTTTTAAAATAGAAGAAGAATTGGTTTTTATACCCCCATTTTCTCTACCTTTAAGGAGTCTCAACCCAGCTTACAATCGCCTTCCCTCCCTCTCCCCACAACAGACACCTAGTGAGGAGGGTGGGGCTGAGAGCGTTTGGGGAGAGCTGCGACTAACCCAAGGTCGCCTAGCCGGCTTCCTGTGGAGGAGTGAGGAATTGAACTCGGTTCTCCAGATTAGAGTCTGCCGCTCAGAGAGCCAGCATGGTGTGGTGGTTAAGAGCGGTGGTTTGGAGCGGTGGGCTCTAATCTGGAGGACCGGGTTCGATTCCCCACTCCTCCACATGAGCGGCGGAGGCTAATCTAATGAACTGGATTTGTTTCACCACTCCTTCACGTGAAGCCAGCTGGGTGACCTTGGGCTAGTCACAGTTTCCTTAGAGCTCTCTCAGCCCCACCCACCTCACAGGGTGTCTGCTGCGGGAAGGGGGTTGTAAGCTAGTTTGATAGAGAAAGTCGGCATATAAAGACAAGCTCCTCTTCTTCTTCTTCTCGTGGAGGAGTGGGGAATCAAACCCGGTTCTCCAGATTAGAGTCCACCCCTCTTAACCGCTACACCACGCTGGCTCTCAGCGTGGAAATAAGAAAGAAGGAGCTGGGTTTTATTATTCCTTTGAGACGAAGCTGCAAAAATCTATACCGAAGGCATGGCAATAAAGGTGGACTTCTCTCTCTCTCTGTCTGCCCAAACAAAATTAATTGAGCATATCTTGTCCTTAAAGCGGGAACCCTGGAAAGATGTCTAAGAGAGTATGTGCTTCCTGGTGAGGGATGCCCCAACCTCCCTCTCCCACCCTTAAGAAATGGAGGATCAAGGAAAAAAACATGATCTCCAGAGAGACACTATAGGAATTTCCCCTAGTCTCTAGTCTATGGCCACCCGGAAATGGCATCCCATCACCCCCAAACAACACCCTCCCCAGGCACGGCCTCAACCCCCCACCCCATCTCCAAGCGTTGGCCTTGGTAGTGTTGGGGGAGCCCTCGCTCGGAATGGGCTGCCTCCATCCCCCTTCCAGAAGCTGTAGATTTAGTTTTGCAATTTCAATTAATGATAAAACGGTTTATTAACAAACTGTTTAGACACTTCTCCGGAAGTTCAACACGGTGGTGGGAGGGTTTAAGGGTACACTGGTGGAGGGAGGTGGGCATATAACGGATAAGAGAATTGTAATAACTGTATGTTTGGTTATTTTTTGTGAATTTCTTTATAGATATATCATTCTCATTATGTAGCTATCTATACTGTTACATTTTGTTTCTCTTTTATTTCCTTTGTTGTTTGTATTTTGTTTTTTCTTTTTGTTTGAAAGTTTATTAAAAATCTTTAATAAAAAAACACACCAGAAGCTGTTATCTGAAGGTGTGGGGAGAAGGCTGCATTTCTTCAGTTACGCAGGGTCGGAGAATGAAATAAAGCAGAAAAGGAGGCAGAGAAAGGGAGGCCTGGGTTGCTTCTCTTAGCAAAGGACTCTGTCTGGTTCAGCCTCTGCTGGCAAGCGCCGAAAAGCCAACCACAAGCAAGATCCGGCCTGCAGCAGCTTGGGGAGCATCAAGTTTCCGGAGCGGCCAGGCAGGCAGCTTGGAAAAACAGAAGGAAGAGTCTGACGGCTTGGGTGGAGAGGGTTTTCCCCGTCCCGTTCCCGTCGTGTTTCCATAATTTCCTTCCGCACAGAGTTCAACTCCTCCTAATTCTGGGGGCAGGAGGCAAAACGTATCAACTCAATTCTGGGACTGAAGCCCATGCAGATTCCTGCAGCTGAATCATAGAGTTGGAAGGGACCCACAGGGTCATCTAGTCCAACCCCCTGCACGATGCAGGAAATTCACAACTACCTCCCCCACACCCCCCCCAGTGACCCCTATTATTATTATTATTTATTACATTTCTACCCCGCTCTCCCCAACCCGAACGTCGGGCTCTGAGCGGCTCCTACTCTATGCCCAGATGGCCAAAAAATCCTCCAGGATCCCTGGCGAATCAGGCCTGGAGGAAAATGCCTTCCTGACCCCAAAGTGGTGATCGGCATTACCTTGGGCGTGCAAGAAAGGGCCATGAGAGCCGACCACTGACACAACCCTTCCTGCCTTCCCTCTCATGATCTGCCTAAATTCACAGAATCAGCATTGCTGACAGATGGGCATCGAGCCTCTGCTAGTGTATTTGAAGTTTATTTGAATCCTCCCTTCAACCACATTTTAGAATCATAGAATCATAGAGTTGGAAGGGGCCATAGAGGCCATCTAGTCCAACCCCCTGCTCAGTGCAGGATCAGCCTAGAGCATCCCTGGCAAGTGTTTGTCCAGCCTCCGCTTAAAGACTGCCAGTGAGGGGGAGCCCACCACCTTCCTAGGTAGCCGATTCCACTGTCAAACAGCTCTTACTGTAAAAATTTCCCCCCCAATATCCAGCCGGTACCTTTCCGCCCTCAATTTAAACCCATTCTTGCGAGTCCGCTCCTCTGCTGCTCACAGGAACAGCTCCCTGCCCTCCTCTAAGCGACAGCCCTTCAAATACTTCAAGAGAGCAATCCTGTCCCCCCTCAACCTCCTCTTCTCCAGACTGGACATTCCCAAGTCCCTCCGCCTTTCCTCGTGGGGCTGGGTCTCCAGCCCCCCCCCCCCGATCATCCTTGTCACTCTCCTCTGCACCCGCTCTGTTCTGTCCACATCCTTTGTGAAGTGAGGCCTCCAGAACAGCACCCGATGCTCCAGCTCACGCTCTTCTCCTCGCCTCCGTTTGATCCTCACGACAACCCTGCGGGGTAGGTTAGGCGGAGAGTGCATGACTGGCTGGATGTTCTCCTAGTAAGCTTCCACGGCAGAGCAGGGATTCAAACCTGGGGTCTCCCGGGACCTGGGTTCGGCAAGCACTCTAACCACTACACCTCTCTCTCTCTCTCCAGTGAGGTGGCGTGCCCCCTAACAGCTGGTTGCCAGACACACTCATAGTGTTTGAATGACATAGTGTTTGAATAGACCTCAACTAGAGTACTGTGTTCAGTTTTGGGCACCACAATTTAAGAAAGATGCAGACAAGCTGGAAAGTGTCCAGAGGAGGGCAACAAAGATGGTGAGGGGTCTGGAGACCAAGTCCTATGAGGAAAGGTTGAAGGAGCTGGGGATGTTTAGCCCGAAGAGGAGAAGACTGAGAGGGGATATGATAACCATGTTCAAATACTTGAGGGGCTGTCATATAGAGGAGGGTGCCGAGTTGTTTTCTGTTGCCCCAGAAGGTCGGACCAGAACCAACGGGTTGAAATTAAATCCAAAGAGTTTCCGTCTAGACATTAGGAAGAATTTTCTAACAGTTCGAGCACTTCCTCGGTGGAACAGGCTTCCTCGGGAGATGATAAGCACTCCTTCCCTGAAGGTTTTTAAGAAGAGGTTAGATGGCCATCTGTCAGCAATGCTGATTCTGTGACCTTAGGCAGATGATGAGAGGGAGGGCATCTTGGCCATCTTCTGGTCACTAGGGATGTGGTGGGGGGAGGTAGTTGTGAGTTTCCTGCATTGTGCAGGGGGTTGGACTAGATGGCCCTGGTGGTCCCTTCCAACTCTATGATTCTATGACTGCGTACGTGAATGACCCATCTCAGGTCAACAGTGTGAAGGACTATTTCCTTGGCTTTTCCCATTCCACAGAGGTGGTTTGCCATTGCCTGCCCCTGAGTAGCACCCCTATACTTCCTTGGTGGTCTCCCGTCCAAGTGGTCACCAGGCCCAACCCGCCTAACCTAGTCACAGGGCATACGTTTTCTGGTACGAGTAATTTATGCAATTGCCGCGCGGCTTTGCTTATGGCATTCTGTGCCTGGATCGTGTCCTTCTGTGAGATATTCCCACGTGGGCCCTTTCCGGCTCCTCTCCAGGTGTTCTCGTCCGCACGTGAGAAACGGAGAGTGCCGAGCGCCCAGGGGATCCGGTTTCTGACTCTGCCGACATCTGTGGATGAACGTGGCTGGCTTGTCAATCTTTCTGGGCTCTGGTCCTAGATTTGCTTCTGGTAGCCTTGAGGGGGAGGGAGGGAAGGCAGCATGGAGTACAGAGCCCGAGCTCATCAGGTCTCAGAAGCTAAGCAGGGTCGGTACTCGGATGGGAGACCTCCAAGGAAGGGTCTGCAGAGGAAGGCGGTGGCCAACCACGTTGGCTTCTCCCTTGCCTTGAAAGCCCCTCGCTTGCATCGCCATAAATCGCCTGTGACTCAGTGGCACGTATGTAGTCATGAAGGGAACAGATATTGAACTCGTACCGCTGTGCAAGTATGTGAGGATCAGGGCCCTGCCCGAGCTCCCAGATTTGCCTCAGGCCCTGATTCCCATCCAGGAACTGTGTTGCGCCGGGGTGTGTGTGTGTGTCCATTTGGCTCTGGGAGAATGGGGAAGAAAAAGAGTTGGTTTTTATATGCCGATTTTCTCTCCCTTTTAAGGAGAATCAAACCGGCTTACGATCGCCTTCCCTTCCCCTCCCCACAACAGACACCCTGGGAGGGAGGTGGGGCTGAGCGAGTTTGGAGAGAACTGGGACCTGCCCAAGGTCGCCAAGCTGGCTTCATGTGGAGGAGCGGGGAAACCAACCCGGTTCACCAGATTGGAGTCCGCCGCTCATGTGGAGGAGCGGGGAATCGAACCCCGTTCTCCAGATTAGAGTCCGCCGCTCTTAACCACTACATCATGCTGGAGAGAGGAAGGGAGGCATTCAGCAGCCCTAGAGGGAACAGCTAAGGGAGTTTGTGTGGTGGGCATTGGGGCACGCTTGAGCTCCCGGGTTTGGCTAAGGCCTCGAATCCCGTCTGGGATCTGTGTTGCGTTGGGCGGCCCGGGGTGTGTGTGTCCTTCTGGCTCTGAAAGAACGAAGGGAATGGGGAGGGCATTCAGCAGCCTGGTAGGTGTCAGAAGGCCAGAGTGGTGTAATGGTTAAGAGCGGTGATTTCGACAGGTGGACTCTGATCTGGGTTTGATTCCCCGCTCCTCCACATGAGTGGTGGAGGCTGATCTGGTGAACTGGATTTGAAGAACATAAGAACGGCCCTGCTGGATCAGACCAAGGTCCATCAAGTCCAACAGTCTGTCCGCACAGTGGCCAACCAGGTGCCTTTAGGAAGCCCACAAGCCAGACGACTGCAGCGGCATTTATCCTGCCTGTGTTCCAGAGCACCTGATCTAATGGGCATGCTTCTCTGATCCTGGAGAGAATAGGCAAGCGTCATGACTAGTATCCATTTTGACTAGTAGCCATGGATAACCCTAATCTCCATGAACATCTCCAGTCCCCTCTTCAAGCCTTCAAGTTGGCAGCCATCACCACCTCCTGGGGCAGGGAGTTCCACAATTTGAGTCCCTGCTCCTTCACGTGAGCGGTGGACTCTAATCTGGAGTTTGATTCCCCACTCCTCCACATGAAGCCAGCTGGGTGACCTTGGGCTAGTCACAGCTCTCTTAGAGCTCTCTCAGCCCCACCTACCTCCCAGGGTGTCTGTTGTGGGGAGGGGAAGGGAAGGTGATTGTAAGCTGCTTTGATTCTTCCTTAAGTGGGAGAGCAAGTCGGCATATAAAAACCAACTCTTCTTCTCTCCGTCAGTAGCAGGCCTGAGAAGAAGGAATCGACAGAACTCTCCTGGGTCCCAGCGGGAGACGTAAAGATTAAATAGCGAGCGAGCCACAAGGCGCAGGTCGCTCGAGGCAAACGGCAAGACGGAGAGGGCGAGGAGGAGAAAGGGAAAGGAGCCGGCCGGGGAGGGTGGAAGGAAGGAAGGGCTGGAAAGCCACCAGGCTCGCGTCTCCCTGTCCCTCCCGTTCCAAGGTCCGAGATTTGAAGCCATATAAATCGAGCCAGCGTCAAGGTTCTTATCTTCCAAGAGCAGAAACAATTGGCTGGCAGTGAGAAGAAATAAGGGAGGGGGGGGAAGCAATCGGTTTGATTGACAAGAGGGGAAAAAAGGCCGCTTCCCCCCGCCTTGTGCTCAGAAAAAAAATTAAAGAAGGCAGCAGATGCCTGGCTGGCACGGCCGCCTTGACACTTCCCCCCTCCCGAGCTGACGGTGTCTCAGCTGCGCTGCTGTGCCCGCTGCCAGCGCGGCGTTCCGACTGGCTGAGTTCGGCATCAGGCGCTCGGCAGCAAAATGCCGTCGCCAAAACCTGCCGTCTCCTGCTGTGGCCGGGCCCGGATTGCGCCACGGTCGGATTGCCAACCTCCAGGCGGTGGCTGGAGATCTCCGGCTGTTACGACTGATCTCCTGCCGATAGAGATCAGCTCCCCTGGAGAAAATGCTGTACAAAATATCAGCATGCTGACTCCAAGAAATAATCATATATTAATCATATATTAACGTTCACACCAATATCGTATACCCTTGACTGAAGAACGGTACACTCCTTCTATCTGGGATGGTCGTCCTCTTCCACCGAGCGCGCAGCTTCGGGAGGGATGCACATGGAGCGGTATCAGCCGAATCAACCCTGGCGATCAACGGGGTGACAGATGTCGCAGCCAGATCGCCCTCACATCCTTCACACCAGTATAGACACATAATATACTGTATTTTTCGCTCCATAAGACGCACTTTTTCCCTCCTCAAAAGTGAGGGGAAATGTGGGTGCGTCTTATGGAGTGAATGTGCATCTTATGGACCCTAGCCCAGTCCATAAGACGCACATTCTAGCTTGGAAGGAAGGCGGGCGGGGCACACAGAGCCGGCTGGGCACGCCAGAACGACGCGAGCCGGCGTTCCTCTCCCCGACGGCCAGCTGGGAGGTGGGCTGGCCTGCTCTGTGCGCCCCCCCGCCTCCCAGCTGGCCATCGGGGCAGGGAACGCCGGCTCGCGTTGTTCTGGCGCGCCCAACTCTGTGCGCCCCGCACGCCAGAACGACGCAAGTAGGCGTTCCCCGCCCCGACGGCCAGCTGGGAGGCGGTGTAAGCACTTGTCCCGTGGTAATCCCACAAACAACATCCACAGATGAGAAGTCCAAAAGAGAGTTGATTTATTGGAAAACATACAGGTTTGCAGAGCTAACAGGTAAATTGGCACAACTGGGAACGGGTAGCACAGTGTAAGGCCTATATTGGAAAGCATGGGTCACAGTAACCCCCCTCCCAACGAGGAGCCGTTCCCACGGGAGATAGCGCTGGAACAGGAATTCAGCAGTTAGCAGGTCGGCCTTGATAGGCCTCAGAATCAAAACATTCTCAGTCTGACAGGCTGCTGAGAGCAGAGGAATGCAGGCCTGACAGGCGGGGGGGGGGGTGCACAGAGCGGGCCCGCCTGCCTCCCAGCTGGCCTTCGGGGCGGGAAACGCCGGCTCGCGTCGTTCTGGCGCGCCCAGCTCTGTGCGCCCCGCCCGCCAGAACGACGCGAGCCGGCGTTCCCCACCCCGACGGCCAGCTGGGAGGCGGGGGGCGCACAGAGCGGCTGGGCGCACCAGAACGCCGTGAGCCAGCGTTCCCCGCCCTGACGGCCAGCTGGTCTAATGGAGCGAAAAATACGGTAACTCCTAGACTGTCTAACTACATATATAATCTTATAAATATAATATACAAAACAGAAACAAAACATAGAATTTCCACAAGTGGGCTCCATATGAATCCATCACGTGTACAGGAAAACGCTAGCCCCAGCCAACATTAAAAAATTCAGTTCAACAGGTAGCGTTGGCCATACAGAGACCAGTTCAGTAGGTAGAGTTGGCTACTCAAAGTCCACAGAAGTAGGACAAGGCACTGCCTCCGTTCATTATCGAATATGACTGATTGTTGGTTCCATGCAAATTCCAGACGTGCATCAAATAAATTCCAAGTGAGGGACGTGAAATCAAGATATAATCACATTTCAAATGCTTCATCAGCCTGCAGAATACCGGTTACAAAGCTTCAAAAAGCTCTGCCCCCAAAACCTGCTGGTGGCAAAGATGCACCTGGCTACCCTATGCCACAAAGGTGGCGTGTGGAGGACATCGGGGGGAGCATGGCATCTCGGGGCGAGGGAGGAGGAGAGAGGCATCGGACCCCCCTGGCGCGTGCATACCTGTGCTCTCAGATTGGGGGAAGGGGGCTGTTCGGCTAGGCTCGTTCCACAGCGTTTCCGCCCCAGATGGCCAGTGGTTTTTGGCAGAGCTGGGAATGATGGCACAGCTCGGGGGACTTGCCGCTCAACCGGTGATCCGGACAAATGGACCATCTGGCCAGCATCTGAACTGAGATGGAAATGCCAGGGAAAGCGCTTTGTCTTTGGGAAATTCTCTCTCTCCTCAGCCAGAACTGATTACAGACTGGGTCACTCCCCTCCCCTCTCGTGAGAAGTCCCTAATAGTCCTGTGTTCTGGCATAACGTTATTTGCTAAGAGCGGGGGTGGGGGCATAAAGTCCCCGGTTCGAGCCACACTTCCTCCACAATACCAGATTCGGAGGGTAGCTGTCAGTCTGCAGTAGAACAGCTAGATCGGGATGTAGATCTGCAGTAGAATAGCTAGATTAGGGGAGGGGCTGTGGCTCAGTGGTAGAGTCTCAGCTTGGCACGCAGAAGGTCCCAGGTTCAATCCCCGGCATCTCCAGTTAAAGGGACCAGGCAAGTAGCTGATGTGAAAGACCTTTCTCTGCCTGAGACCCTGGAGAGCTGCTGCCGGTCTGAGTAGACAATACTGACTTTGATGGACCAAGGGTCTGATTCAGTAGGAGGCAGCTTCATGTGTACTTGTGTGGGTGTCAAACTCAATTGTTACGAGGGCTGGATATGACAGAAACTCTCTAGGTGTCTGTTGTGGAGAGAGGAAGGGAAGGAGATTGTAAGCTGGTTTTATTCTCCTTAAAAGCTAGAGAAAATCAGCATATAAAAACCAACTCTTTCTCCCCCTCCTCCTCCTTCGTCTTCTTCTTCTTTGCCAGTTCCAGCCACAGTGTGCCAGATAGGGTTGCCACTGTCCCAGTGCATCCTGGAAATCTCCCAGAATTGCAACTGATCTCCAGACTAGAGAGATCCCCTGGAGAATATGAGTGCTTTTGAGGGCTGACTGAGTGGTGTTATACCTAGTTGATATCCCTCCCCTTCTCAGACCCTGCCTTCTCTAGGCTTTACCCCCAAATCTTCAGGAATTTCCCAACCCCGATTTGGGAACC
Source organism: Euleptes europaea (assembly GCF_029931775.1). Classification (NCBI taxonomy): domain Eukaryota; kingdom Metazoa; phylum Chordata; class Lepidosauria; order Squamata; family Sphaerodactylidae; genus Euleptes; species Euleptes europaea. The sequence goes on from NC_079332.1 coordinate 14,916,440, forward strand.
CTCGTTTCAGAAGGAGCCCCCTCCCCATTCCCCCTATACAGCCCCTTTCTGTGCCCCTGAAAAGACCTTAGCTTCCTCGCTTCCAGTCCCGCTTTCTCGAAGAGGGATGAACCACAAGCCTGAATTCCCAGCCTCGTGTTTTCGAGCTGCTAAATATCATTTTCGTGACCCTTCGCGCGAGTTTCCCAGAGGCGCGCTGGAAAAAAGGATTCCGAACAAGATCGACTTTCGGTCTGACCCAGCCATGCCAGTCTTCCGTGGAAGGAAGCCATTTTTTATCCAGTCCCAGTTCTAGCGAATGTAGGGTTTTGAGGTTGGCAATGGCCCAGAAATAAGAAAACAATTTCAGCGTCTCTTGTGAAAATGTCACAAGGCTAGAAAGCATAGCCAGCCGAAAACGAGGGGCGCACAGATGTTCCTGGCTTTGTTTCTTTTTCTGCTCATGTTTTGGTTGACCGTTTCCGTCCTCTCCTTTTCCCCTGTCGGGTTCGGAGGCATGTTTGCCTACGCAGGTTTTTACGGTCTTTATGCGCCGTTGCTAGGATATTGGTATGTATACTGGCGATTTATTGGCACACACAAAAAGCACTGAAAAAATGCTGGCGTTTCAGGCCAAAAGCTCGATGGGAGGAACGGGATACAAATGGCACGAAGACAGAAAATTCACAGGTTCGGTTCGCACAGAGAATTTGCACAAATAGGGATTTGGGCACTGAAACGGCAGAGAGGAGAGCGCCAAAACTGTCGCATGAGCACATGAAGCTGTCTTTAAACTGAATCAGACCACTAGTCCATCAAAGTCAGCATTGTCTACTCAGACTGACAGCTCTCCAGGGTCTCAGGCAGAGGTCTTTCACATCACCTCCCATCTGATGCTTTGAACTGGAGACGGCGGGGATTGAACCTGGGACCTTCTGAACGCCAAGCAGATTCTCTACCACCGAGCCACAGCGCCCTTATGGAAAAATCCCACTTGTAATGAAAGTGCCACAACTATAACTCGTTGTTTGTTTAGTTGGGTGCAGTGGTTAATGTTGGACGAGGATCTGGGAGACCCCCGTTCGAATTTCACATTTTAGATCATGTGCATTTTAAATTGTGCGCTGCCTTGGCGCTCCTTATAATGGCAAAATTTCAGGGTACGGATTTTGCAAATCAATAAGTCGCTAATGAAATCAACGAGCCAGACTGGCAGGACCCAAGCTGCTATATGAAAAGTGCTGGAATTGTGGAACTCCCTGCCCCAGGATGTGGTGATGGCTGCCAACCTGGAAGGCTTTAAGAGGGGAGTGGACATGTTCATGGAGGAGAGGGCTGTTCATGGTTACTAGTAAAAATGGGTACTAGTCTTGATGCATACCTATTCTCTCCAGGATCAGAGGAGCATGCCTAATATATGAGGTGCTGTGGAACACAGGCAGGATAAATGCTGCTGCAGTCGTCTTGCTTGCAGGCTACCTAGAGGCACCCGGTTGGCCACTGTGCTAACAGACTGCTGGACTCAATGGGCCTTAGTCTGATCCCGCAGGGCTTTTCTTATATTCTTATGAATCTGCTTAGATTTTTTTTTTCAGGCTGGGGGCCCTGTGGGTTTTCAGCGGTCTCTCTGAAAGGAAGGAGAGAGGAAGGCCTGGTCGAATTCCCGGGATTGTCCTTTGCGGCGACCCCTGGCCCTCTCGACCTCTCTCCATTCTCTCCATTCCCATGGAGGAAACAGTCCGCCGCTTGCGGTCGGTGCTCAGCCAAGCCAGTCGGAGGAAAAACCCGCCGCTGGGCCTTTCTTCCTTTGTCGGGGCTCCGTGGTGTCTGTTCCTGTCCAGCGGGGAGGCTAAATATGAGTGGCACGTTGAATGCGCTTGAAAGGCTGCCTGGCCCAGAACGTGCCGCCCCCGTCAGAGAAAAAGTGGCTGTTAACCACTTCGCCTCTCGGAGGAGCCGTGCTCACCCGAGCCCGTTGCGCCAATTTGGTTTCTTTGGGCCACGACGGAACCCCCCTTCGTGCCTCTCCAGAACCGAGGTGGGTGGGTTGCTTCATACAAAAGAATATGAAAGGATGGAATCGAGTGGGTGCAGAGGAGAGCGATGAGGATGACCAGGGGCCTGGAGGCCAATCCCTATGCGGAAAGGCTGAGGGAGTTGGGGATGTTCAGTCTGGAGAAGAGGAGGCCGAGGGGGGACAGGATTGCTCTGTTGAAGTATTTGAAGGGCTGCCACCTAGAGGAGGGCAGGGAGCTGTTCCAGTTGGCAGCAGAGGAGAGGACTCGCAAGAATGGGTGTAAATTACGGGCGGAAAGGTACCGGCTGGATATTACGGAAAACATGTTTACAGTAAGAGTTCGACAGTTGAATTGGCTACCTAGGGAGGTGGTGAGCTCCCCCTTCACTGGCAGTCTTTAAGCAGAGGCTGGACAAGCACTTTTCGGGGATGCTCTAGGCTGATCCTGCATTGAGCAGGGGCTTGGACTAGATGGCCTCTATGGCCCCTTCCAACTCTATGATTCCACGATGGAAGAAGTATTGTGGTTGTTGTCTCGCTGTGGACGGTATCGCAGGAACGTAGGGTGGTGGGCTCAGGGGTGCAGCGGCCACAATCTCTCCCCCCCATTTCCCTGTGATTGACACCTGCTATGCTCTCTACCAGCCCTGTTTGTACAGCTCCCGGCTCCAGGCTGGATCTTTGGTGCCCCTTTGTCGTCTTTGCCCTGATGAAGCGTGTCCTCCCAAATCGGCCGCCTTCCTATCTCGCACTCTCTGGCTGTGAGTGGCCCTCTCCTCTTCCAAAGGTAGAATGTTTGGAGGCCTATTGCCATTTAACCCTTGGCTAACCCCCCTCCTCTACAAATTATCCGATCTCCTTAGTAAGTAAACGCATCTGAGTGCAAGGGAACCGTTGTTCTGTAAGCTTTTCGGTCCCCTCCTGACACTGGATACCGTCTCCCCCCCTTCGCATCTTTTGCTGATTCACCCGCCCCGTGCTGATCATATCCCTTCACTAGGGTTGCCAGGTCCTTCTTCACCACCGGCAGAAGGTTTTTGGGGCGGAGCCTGAGGAGGGTGGGGTTTGGGGAGGGGAGGGACTTCAATGGCCTCGAGTCCAATTGCCAAAGTGGCCATTTTCTCCATCTGAACTGATCTCTCTCGGCTGGAGATCAGTCGTAATTAGGGCTGTCGATTCGATTCATCCCGAACCAAAAAACAGCCGAATTTCCCCCGATTCGGCGGTTTTTAGTTTGGATGGAACCGAACTCAAAAAAAGGATGGAAAACGGGGAGCCGAATTCGGCATGTTCGGGGTGTTCGGCAAATAAATTCAGCAAATTCGGGGTCCGGCACAGCAGCATAACCGTCAGTTAGTAATCAGCATTCTCCCGCGGCCAATCGGTGGCCAAGCAGGGTCTTCTCCTGGCCAATCAGTCGCGATTGAGCATGTGAGCCCAGCTGCTGCATGGCCCGGGGAGAGAAAGAGAGTATTTGTTTGTGTGAGAGAGAAATCCCCATGGGGTGTGTGCTTGCGTGCACATTCGCTCCTTTCTGTGGCTGCAGGGGGCACATTTTGGGGGGTACAACCACCAAACGTTCAGTGTAGCTTCAGATGAGGCTTCTTGCAAGAACCCCCAAGTTTTGTAAAGATTGGGTCAGGGGATCCCGAGATATGGGGCCCGAAAGGGTCCCCCCTTAATGTGCATTTTTATTCCATTTACAGCACACATTTGAGCCATTCCGTGGCTTCAGGGGGTGCATTTTTTGGGGTGCAGCCCCCAAACTTTCAGCGTAGCTTCAGATGAGGCTTCTTGCAAGACCCCCCATGTTTTGTAAAGATTGGGTCAGGGGGTCTCGAGATATGGGGCCCAAAAGGGGTCCCCCCTTAATGTGCATTTTTATTCCATTTACAGCACACATTCGAGCCATTCCGTGGCTGCAGGGGGCACATTTTGGGGGGTGCAGCCCCCAAACTTTCAGCGTAGCTTCAGATGAGGCTTCTTGCAAGAACCCCCAAGTTTTGTAAAGATGGGATCAGGAGGTCCAGAGATATGGGTTCCCCCCCCTTTTCCCTATTGGGATGAAGGGGATCAGCCAATCCTATGCATCTAGAGATCGGCAAATCCAAGGCAAATCCAAAGCATGCTCTGCTGTCTGGAAGGGCAAGGATGGCGATTTGGGGTCAGCGCAGAAACCCTTTTGGCCGAGCCGGGCTGCTGTTTCACTTTCCTCCAATCCCCGAGCTTCCACAGCAAAGATGGAAACAGGGTCGACGGGCGGGCAGGGTAGCCTCTGAGGTCCCTGGCAGGTGGGCAGCGCCAGGCTGCCCTTTTCCCTTGCTCCCAGAAAAAGGGAACCTTTGCGGTGAAGACTGGCTGGTTGTGCTTAACCGAAGGCGGTTAAGGGGAGACATGAGAGAGGTCTATAATCTGATGATAATATGTGTTGAACCTCCCTTCCTGCAACCACTGGGCCCGCCTTTCCCTGCTGGCATTTACCACCAGTTATGCAATTTCCTTAGCTGGGTGGTCTACCCCCACCCCTCGCGCCTTACCAAGTAAAAAAAAAAAAAGAGACTCCTATCTTCTCCCCTCCGCCTTCATAACATAACAGGCGTTCACAGGTTCGCGGTTTGCATTCTCGTCAGCACGCCATGCGCCATGCACCCTTCCCGGAGTGCCACCCTCTCCTCCAAAAACGAACCGCCGGGCGGCCCCCTCGGAAAAGGTACTGCGGGGACGCCTTAAACGGCGGAGGCCGCGGCAGGCCGTTCATCATATCCCCCTTAGCAGGTTTATTTGCTCATTAAACATTTAAGACTTGTTTCGCTTTATCAATAGCGCGGAGGCGTGAAGGCTCCCCGGTGCAGAGATTTATGCCGCGCACAATAGGATTGCTTGATGCTCTCTTTCCCTCGCCCCTTTTCCCCTGCCCCCTCTCTCCAACGGGTCTAAGAGGCCATTTAAAAATTTCGCCCGACAGCCAGAGGAGAGGTTGCCTCGGCTGTCTTGGCAGCTTTCCGCACTGACGTTCCTCTCGATAAATTAACAGGCCGGATCCTTCCCCGGCGCTCGCATCGCTGGCAAGGGCGAGCATCTGGCACGGGGCGAGCATCCCTTCCTGTCGGCCTGACGCCTGAGGGAGCCTCGCCCTCCTGTCCGCGCTTCCAGCTGCAGGCTTCTCTGCAAACACCGGCTTCCCCTCGAACAGTGTGGCCGAGGCCCCCGTGGGGACCGACAAGCCCTGGCTCGTGGCGCCTCGCAGCGATCCTGACGCGGATCAAAAAGGAACACCGCCTGTCGAGACTTGCCGGCGTTGGAGCGCCGGCTTGGCCTCGAAAGATTTCCACAGTCCCCTCCTCGGTGATGGGCGGCTCTCAAACTCCACCAAAGCTGCCAGGCAGGCTCTTGGAGAGTGACAGGAGAATGTCAGGCCTGCTGGATCGAACCAGCCGTCTCTCTAGCCCACTATCCCTTTTCCGAAGGTGGCTGGTTGGACGCCCTAGGGAAAATCCACGAGCACAAGGGAGGCCGCAGCATCCTCACCCTGTCTGGCCTACATCTGGTATTCACAGATACCTTGCCTCTGAACATGGAGGCTCCATTTATTTATTCGTCTGCTTTGTTTATATCCCACCTTTCTCCCCAATGGGGACCCAAAAGCAGCGCACACCTCTTCTCTTCCAGCGTGGTGTCAGGGTGGTGTTGTGGTTAAGAGCGGTGGTTTGGAGCGGTGTAGTCTGATCTGAAGAACCGGGTTTGATTCCCCTCTCCTCCACATGAGCGGTGGAGGCTAATCTGGGGAACTGGATTTGTTTCCCCACTCCTACACATGAAGCCAGCTGGGGGACCTTGGGCTAGTCACAGCTCTCTCAGCCCTCAACTTAATACAATCCATGACCCCCACCCCCTCATAGAATCATAGAGTTGGAAGGGACCACCAGGGTCATCTAGTCCAACCCCCTGCACAATGCAGGAAATTCACAACTACCTCCCCGCCACACCCCCAGTGACCCCTACTCCATGCCCAGAAGATGGCCAAGATGCCCCCCCTCATGATTTGCCTAAGGACATCGAATCAGCCTTGCTGACAGATGGCCATCTAGCCTCTGCTTCAAAACCTCCAGGGAAGCTCACCACCTCCCAAGGAAGCCTGCTCCACCGAGGAACCGCTCTGTTAGAAAATTCTTCCCAATGTCGAGACGGAAACTCTTGATTTGATTTCAACCCGTTGGTTCTGGCCTGACCTTCTGGGGCAACAGAAAACAACTCGGCACCCTCCTCTCTATGACAGCCCTTCAAATACAGGAAGATGGTTATCGTATCACCTCTCAATCGTCTCCTCTCCAGGCTAAACATACCCAGCTCCTTCAACCTTTCCTCATAGGACTTGGTCTCCAGACCCCTCACCATCTTTCTTGCCCTCCTCTGGACATGTTCCAGCTTGCCTACGTCTTTCTTAAAGTGCGGTGCCCAAAACTGAACGCAGTACTCGAGGTGAGGTCTAACCAGAGCAGAGTATTTGGTAATCATAACTCATAACCCCCAAGGCTTTTCCTACAGGGCGCTGAACAAATTATTCCTACCATTCCAGAGATGTTGCAGTTCAGGTTTAGGAGAGATTGGGCATGACATTCTGAATGTTGCCTGGGAATCATATGCCTCCCTCATGGTTGCTCGCCTCCAGTTGGGTCCTGGAGATTTCCCAGAATTATAACTGATTTCCAGACTACAGAAATCAGTTCCCCCCCAGAGGAAATGGCTGCCTTGGAAGGCGGACTCTATGGCAGGATTCCCCACTGAGGTTCCTCGCCCACCTCCATCCCTGCTGGCAACCCTACTGCCACTGGATGGTTTCTTTTGCTAACTTGGCCACGTTGCCCCAGTCTGTCTCCTCTCCATACTGGGGCAAAATAACTTTCGCTGATCCGTATTGGAATTGAAACTTCACCTCCCACACTCCCATCCCCATGCTAGAAGTGAATTTTCAGGCACATGTTCATTGTTCTCATTCACATGAACACATGAATCTGCCTTATACTGAATCAGGGCCTCGGTCCATCAAAGTCAGTATTGTCTACTCAGACCGGCAGCTGCTCTCCAGGGTCTCAGGCAGAGGTCTTTCCCATCACCTACTTGCCTAGTCCCCTTTAACTGGAGATGCCGGGGATTGAACCTGGGACGTTCTGCATGCCAAGTAGATGCTCTATCACTGAGCCACGGCCCCTCCCTCTGCAGGCTGGATCCTCACAAACCCAAAAAGACTAACTTGGTCGCAGATTTTCCAGCCCTAATGGACAGGATCCTACCATCTATGAGGTTCCTGGAAACTATCTGAGGGGGACCCTCCCCCCTCCCCCAATGTAGCTCATGACTACCCTTTTTGCTGTCAAGTCGCAGCCAAATTATGGCAACCCCATAGGGCAGGTGTGTGGAACTCATTTGTTATGAAGGCCAGAAATGACATAAATGTCACTTGGTCAGGCCGGATCAGGACTGGGGGTGGTGGTGGCTGTCTCGGCTGGCTTGCGGGACAGATAAGAGCTCTCCAGGGGCCGTATCCTACCCGTGGGCCATATGTTTGACAACCCTGCCGTAGGGTTTTCCTGGCAAGGTACATTCAGAGATGGTTTGCCATTGCCTTTCTCTGCGTAGCAACCCTGGACTTCCTTGGTGGTCTCCCATCCAAATCTGAACCAGGGCTGCTTAGCTAACGTGGTGTAGTGGTTAAGAGTGGTGGTTTGGAGCAATGGACTCTGATCTGGAGAACCGGGGTTCATTCCCCACTCCTTCACATGAGCAGCGGAGGCTAATCTGGTGAACCGGGTTGGTTTCCACATGAAGCCAGCTGGGTGACCTTGGGCTAGACACAGCTCTCTTAGAGCTCTCTCTGCCTCACCTACCTCACAGGGTGTCTGTCGTGGGGAGGGGGAGGGAAGGTGATTGTAAGCTGGTTTGATTCATCTTTCAGTGATGGAGAAAGTGAGCATATAAAAACCAACTCTTCTTCTTCTTGGTGGTCTCCCATCCAAATCCTAACCAGGGCTGACCCTGCGTAGCTTCTGAGGTCTGACAAGATCAGGCTAGCCTGGGACGTCAAGGTCAGGGCAACACTTCTTTTGCTATTCAGAATTATCACCCTTGAGCCGGTCCCACCGAGAATTATCACCCTTGTACGGGTCCCACCAAGAATGATCACCCTCATGTGGGTCCCACTGGGAATGATCACCTTTGCACGGGTCCCACCAAGAAGTATCACCCTTGTGCGGGTCCCACTGAGAATTATCACCCTCGTGCGAGCCCGGTCAAGAATTATCCCTCCCCGCCTGCAAGCTGAGACCTGACTTTGGCCTTGACAGAGGAAGGCGACGCAACTACCTGGCTCCGCACCACCACCTCCCTTTTTGCAAAGCAGAGTCAGCCAAAGGAAAGAGGAGGAGGGGGGGGGAGAGAGGGGGGGAAAGCAGTAATCTCTCTGCATTGGGAGAGCTGGCTGCTACCTCTCTGATCGCAGCCAATAATGACAAAGAAGCGCGGCTGCTGCCAGAGATAGAGAGAAGCGAGCCTTCCCTTCCCCCCCCAGCGCTACAGCAAAGTCACAGCGATGGGAGTAGCAGTGCTGCAGGAGGGACGCTGCCTTCCAAGAAGCCTGGTAATAGCAGCGAGGAGTCATCATCGATTGCATTTGAGCCCTCCTCTCCTCCTCTCTTTCTTTGGCATGCAATTCCCCCCCCCAAGGCTGTATCTCATCTCTGTCTCTCCCTCTCCCTCCCTCTCCGCGGCTCCCCTGTCCTTCCCCCTTCGTTTGCCATTGAAGCGGCTTACAATAAAAACCCCCCACTGCCTGAACGTGCCTGCTCAGATGTTCTCGACAGCACAATAGGCAGAGACCTGCAAACGCTACCGAGGAGGAGCTGTTCGCCAGCCTTTCAGAGTGATGGAGAAGGAGGGGCCCTCCCTTCACTCCTGCTCCCCCTGCTCCCCCCTTGAGGTCCTGGCTTAGCAGCAATCGCACCCCCTCCAAAAAAAAAAACCCTGCCAAAGTAAATGGGAAGAGCGAGCTGGTGCGAACCGGTTTATCATTGGTGGTAGCCGGTAGCCATCTCCGAGTGGCTCGTAGTCTCCTGACACGGTTACCACGATGTAAGCGAGGCGCGGTCAGCGTGTTTTCTTTCAAAACATTGCTCGCGCTTTCACGCAAGCAATTCCATGTGCATTTCATAGGAATGTAACCAAGACTGCCCTTTTATGTCTGTTCAGGACAGGCCACGTCGATCTCAGGTTCCGTATCGTCCTGCGTCAGAATAAAGTAGAAGACCCCTGTGCCGGCTGGCCTCTTGCACCTCCCTTTTGAACACCTCCTCCTGCGTTCCCGACTTGCGAGGTGTTTTATCGTAGGGGATATCAACTTTATCGATAAGCTCCTGGCTAATTTTAGACTAGTGGCCGCACGAGTGAACCGTCCCGGTCCTGTCGAGGGAAGACCCGAATGCCGGAGTTACCCATTCCGATTGCCAGAAGCGGCTCTTTTGATAAAGGCATCGTAGCCTCCAACCCACGCTCTTCCTTTTGTCAGCTCTCCCCTTTGGTTCTCCATCTCCCCCCTGCTTTCAAATAAAGACCACTCCTGAGTGGAAAATGGGGCTTTGTTTACATGCAGAGGGCTTCGCACATTCCTCGATACGGGCTGCATCTGGCAACAGACGTTCTTTGTTGGAGGTACCCTGGGGTTGGAGGTACCCAAGGGGTTGCCCCTATCTCTGCTACGCGCCGTGTCCAGGCGGACAGAGTCTGGCCACTTCCCTCCGAAGCCGAATAATACCAAAAAACCCGCCTCGGATATGGTGGAGAAGAAAGAACAAAGGTATTGGGTTCCTTGCGGTGGAGAGGTTGCCAAATGACGGACTGGGCCCCACCCAAAGATCTGGGGGCCAGCCTTTTTGCCTCTCTGTCGTGCATGCACATCTCTCTTTCTCCTATGGGTTCTCTCCCCCACCAACCCCGCCCGCTCCAACGCTTCCTTCCAGTTCTTATGCTAATGAGGTGCATTAATGCTTAATGACTGTGAACAGGGTTGGTTAATTGCACCTATCTGTGCAGGAGGCACGTTGACGCGTAAGCGGGGGAACGACCACTCGAAGCAGCTGCGTGCCCTCCTGGACAGTCTTAATTACACGGAAAACTAATGTGATCGAAACCGCCAGGTTGGCGGTTAGCGGAGTGAGGCAGGTGGCGGGCCATGCCAAAGAACTCCGGAGCCCGTGGGGGCGGCGGGACCCGGATACCCCCCCCACGCTAGCCGCCAAGCGGGAGAAGGAGGCGGCGGCAAGCCCCGCTTGTCCGCAGCGTTCACATCGGGTGGGGACGGGTGCAGCGCAGCAGATTAATTTAATTAATTTATTGCAGTTAGTTTGCAAAGGCATTATCCCACCGTCTGGAGTGGAATACTGAACAGCCCCATTAATGCGCCGCCAGTGGATCCGTGGCGGGAAGAAAGAGCGAGACGCAAGGCTCCCCGCTTTGGGTGGCGTTCCCTCTTAATGCCCTTTGAATGGTGCCGATTTGCGCTACAGATGTGCTCCCCCGTACTGAATGTTCGCCAAGCTGTCTGGGTTGGCGTCTTGTCCATTCGGGGACACTTCCAGGGGTCCTGTCACTCCAGGGAAGGAGATCACATCACTCTATGTTGCTGATGGCTGGGAGCTAGCTGAGCCCCCCGTGGGGAATTGCGGGTTCCTTGCTGTGCTGCCCCCCCCAAGTGGTCACTCCAGTCGCATGGGTGGAGACCCAGCCCTGCCTCCATCAAAACATCTGTATGCGCCACCCTCCCTGTACCCTGGATTTCCCCTCGAGCCCCTGTCAGCGCTGTTGGGAGCCGTGCTTCCGCAGAGACCCTGTGAATGCTCAGCTGGTGGAAGCGAGCGCCAGATCAGACAGACCCTTAGAGCGCGAGACTGCAGAGATTCAGCGCAGGTACAAAGCCCTCCTCCGTCAAAGGCCCCTGACTGCTGCTATTAAATGCCACTTGCCGTCTTGTCGTTTATCTGCGTGGCTTTGACATGCCGGCGAGGGAAGGGTTGGTTCCTCGTTCAAAAGGGACGTCTTTGATGGGGCGCCTTTGGAAGAGAGACTCGCCCGGGTGCTTCTGAAGCCTGAATTTTGAGTGTGCCTTGCATGAACACTCGGTTGGGGTACAACGCAGTCTCCTCCAAAGCCTATGCCAGAGGGAGGAACTAGTTCTGCTTGCCCCCAATTGTTATCTCTGACTTTGACTTGCTGCCACAGAGAGGATCCTGACACGGGAAGGTGGACTTGTTTCCCATGCCTTTAATAGTCCACATGCAGGCGAGAGTATTTTGGAAGATGCAGCTTGTCTTTCCCCCAATCAGAAGTCGCAGCGTCAAAAACCCCTTCTTTTGCCCCATAAGAACATAAGAAAAGCCCTGCTGGATCAGACCGAGACCCATCAAGTCCAGCAGTCTGTTCACACAGTGGCCAACCAGGTGCCTCAAGGAAGCCCACAAGCAAGACGAGTGCAGTAGCACCATCCTGCCTGTGTTCCAAATCATCTGATATATTAGGCATACTCCTCTGATCCTGGAGAGAAGAGGTATGCATCATGACTAGTATCCGTTTTTACTAGTAGCCATGAATACTCCTCTCTTCCATGAACATGCCCACTCCCTCTTAAAGCCTTCCAAGTTGGCATGCATCACCACATCCTGGGGCAGGGAGTTCCACCACTTAACTATGTGTTGTGTAAAGAAATGTTTCCTTTGATCAGTTTTGAATCTCTCACCCTCCAGCTTCGGCAGATGACCCTGCGTTGTAGTATTAGGTTAGAGGGAGAAAAGCTTCTCCCTGCCCACTCTCTCCACACCATGCCTAATTGTATAGACCTCTCTCATGTCTCCCCTTGACCGCCTTCTTTCCAGGGTAAACAGCCCTAAGCGTTTCAACCGCTCCTCATAGGGCAGTTGCTCTCGCCCCCTGATCGTTTTGGTTGCTCTTTTCTGCACCTTCTCAAGCTCTGCAATATCCTTTTTTAAGGTACGGTGACCAGAACTGTACACTATGTAAAGCGCTCATTCCCGCCCACTGTCCTCTTTGGCAAGTGGCTCCGTGAGTGGCAACCTTTTGCTAGCGCCCGCTTACCGTATTCAGCAAGCAAAGGGTAGCAAGGGTAGCAAGGTCAGTTTGAGACAGTAAAGGGTCCGTTGCCTCCCCCCCCAAACAGGGCTGCCTGCCTTTGTTCGGCATGGGGGTGCCTGAGAAGGTCAGAGGCCCCAGGAGGGTTTTTTTCTTTTGCGAGGCTGCGAAAGCCCCATTACTGCAGCCAGCATGGAAAGAAAGAGCAAAAGAAGACCACAGGGGCATTCACGTTTGGGTCACAAAGGGATTTGGGGTCAGGGGTACTTTGCCCCGCAAGTATGGGGTTAGGGTTAGAGTTGCATTTGCTGAAATTTGGTATCTTCTCTGCAACCACTGCAGATGTTGTAGCCTTCTCTTTACCATGCCATGTTCCTTTGTTTCTCTTTCAATTTGTCCTGCCCCATCTTTTAACCTCCTGTCTTCTGCCCCACTTCGTGCCACCTCAATACTATCTGTCTTGGGGTCCTGGCCCTGTTCCTACCACCACTCACCTCCTGGTCCTGAGATCGTACTCCTGGCTTACATCCCACCAATGGCACCCTACCAAGCGATTCTGCTCCCATTGCGTCAGCTGCAAAATGGAGCGGGGTGATGGATGGAAAGTGGATTCCCCCCTCCAAAAAAGAAAACCTTCCTTGAACACAGTAACATGATAAGGAGAAAGGTTTTAGGGATGCTTCCGAATCCAGACTTCTCATTTAAATTTCTGTGCACAGGACTGATAAAACACTGCACACACACACACACACACAAATCTCGATGCATTCATCTGTACAGTTAATCCAGATTTCTTTTTTTGCAGCGTTTTATCAGAGCATTTGTATGCCTCGGTAATGGCCAAGCGAGGGTGAAAGAAACAACCAAAAGCCATGGCAAACTGCATATTCTCCGGTTCCAAAATTGTGTAGCGGTTCCCTTCCTGGTTTTGTGAGGGGGAAGATGGCACTGTAAGGAATTGAACTTTAAAGTAATGGAACAGGGGAATCGGCTTGTCTGTAGTTCTGGCCTGACCTTCTCGTCGACCTGCTAGTTTCTTGTGAGGCAAAGCGGTTTCTCTATATAAGGCAGGGGTGGGGAACCTTTTTTCCGTCAAGGGCCATTTGCATATTTATAACATCATTTGCGGGCCATACAAAATTATCAACTTAAAAATTAGCCAACCAGTACGTTTCTCCATGGCCCGGGTGGGAAAGGGTTAACACAGTTTCTTGGGCAGTCCTAGCAGCTCCATAGCTCATGACTCTTCTGCAAGGGTGGGGGGAAGGTTCCTTTTCTCGGCAAAACAAACACACATCTGCCTTGAGTAGAGGCTATTCCTGTCTGTGGGAGGGTGCAGATCACCAGTCTTAGATCCTTCTAAGCTAGAGATCTGCCAGGACCCACGAAGGGCCAGACCAAATGATTTCGCGGGCCTTAAATGGCCCCCGGGCCTGACGTTCCCCACCCCTGATATAAGGAGAGCATTCAAACATACAATATCCAACCTAGGCTTACCAGGTCCCGTCGGTCGATCGGTGGGAGGTTTTCTGGGGCACGCAGTGCAGGCGTGCGCCTGGCTCGATGCGCCCGTGCGCCGACATGCCTACATCACTTCTGGTTTACTCGGAAGTGATGGGGATGCTCTCTCCGGCTCAGCCAAAACTCTGTGGAAACCATAGTGTTTTGGCTGAATTTGCTAGGTAGTCCCCGTTGCTTCAGGGTAAACCCTGAATTGATGTAGGCGCGTCACACGAGCGCGTGTGCACGGGGTGCCCACCGGGCCTCAGCTGGTCGGCGGGCAGCCCGGTGGATTGGCAGTTGTTTACCCGCCACCGCCGGACACTTGGCAGCCCTAATCACAAGCATTTCCTCTCCCCCCCCCCAATGTCTAACTTGGTGCAGTCTAAGTAGGATTCTACCACCTGATTTTGCACAGGGGCCGATCAGCTCGGAATGTGTCCGCTTGGCGAATAGACCACTGCAGTCAATCTGGCTATGCAAGCTGGGCAGATGTTGCCAATCAATTGCAGATGCATTGATCAAAGGTCCAGGGCGGGCAACCAGTCCAGGTGTTTCTGCTGGGATGTCTGCTGTCATGTTCCTTCCTTTCAAAATGTTGACATTGCCCTGTTTTTGACCGTGTAGATCAGGGGTGGGGAACCTTTTTTTCCGCCAAGGGCCATTTGGATATTTATAACATCATTCGCAGGCCATACAGAATTATCAACTTAAAAATTAGCCTGCTATATTTGGTCAAACATTTAGCCAAAAGGCACGACCAGAGACGGCTCCAAGTGTCTGCCACATAGAGTGACTCACTTTTGAGCTCTGCTGTCCCCAGCTGGGCCCAAGAGATTCAGGCAGGGCAGCATCCTTCTGAGCTAGAGATCTGCCAGGACCCATGAAGGGCCAGACCAAATGATTTCGCGGGCCTTATACTGCCCCCGGGCCTGAGGTTCCCCACCCCTGATGTAGATGCATGCATCAGGGACATGTAAACGGCTCAGTTACACGCCCCCCTCTCATATCGTTCGTCTCATTTGTTTTGTCCTCACAACCACCCTGGGAGGTAGGCTAGGCTGAGAGTGTGTGACTAACATTTTTTCAAAGTATGCAGCGGAAATGGCGGCAGTGCTGGAACAGCTGGCTTTCCTCCCAGCTAGCCATTTCCTGCTCCCCCAGCTCACAAGAATATCTCCCTCTTTGTGCCTGACCCCAATTTTCCTTGCCGACAACTATTTTTACGGGCGCTTCGCAGTTTGGCCGAAGGCGGTATCTGTGGAACGCTGCTAAACGCCTTAACCAAAACACTCGCTATAAATGACTAATAATATTCAGGATCCGGAGCGGTCCAGTTGAGCTTTAAAAAAAAAAAACCATGGTAAAAGTATCAGTAAATAACTGGATTGTGGAGCACTGCGAAAACGGGAGGGGGGAAATCTGGCCGTACATGAAAAGCTTTCCTGTTTTCTTTATCAGCGGCAAGGAAAAGCTCCCGGGCGCCCTTCATTTTCCTCGCATGCTGTTCGCCGCCGCGCTGCCAAGCCCCCCAAAACCACACCGATCCAGAGACAGACTCTAAAGATTTTTTAATTAAATTAATTCCTCCCTCGCCCTCATCCCTCCATCCGTCGCTCTCCCCTCCCCTCTCCGTGTCTCTCGCAAGCTGCATCCCCCGGCTTAATGGCTTCTAAGCGCTCTCTGACATTTCCATACTGCCTGCCCGCTAACAGAAGCGGTTTGCGCGGCTGGTACATAAATTGGCCACGGAGGCTGCTGGAACCCCCCCCCCCTGTAGAAGGGCTCCCGTCGGATGCGATTCTCGGAGGTGTTTCTCCGGCACTTTTAACGGTGCGCTAATTAGCGCAAATTCATTAAGGCTCTTCAGAGAGCTCGTTTTTTTTAAAAAAAACAACCCTTCGCTGCTGGTTAGAAATATGGTTACCTGCTCGTTTCCAGCTGCGGGTGGTAGCACCCGAACAGCATGGATTTCTACTGTAACGTTAGCACCCCAATGCAGAAACACGGGGAGCGAGCCCTATAGGACGGGAAGCCCGTAGCTCCGTCCGGGCGCTGCTGGAGATAGCGCTGACATTGACCCGTGCATCTGCAGCTCCAGACCCAAATGCGGCTCTGTACAGAAGGCGTCTTTAAGCTAAGGTGGATGGGAGGGGGTAGGTCAGATGCTATTAACCACCAGTCTGTGACGGGGACGGCAGGCCAAGATCGTTACGGAAGGAAAGGGCTTCTTAGAGATGCTTTGCAGAAGGGAAATGACAGAGGTGAGCGGTTGCCAGGAATCCGAGTGCGAACCATGCCCAGATATATGCCCACGCGTTTAAACTATTGTGCAGGATTCTCCGGCGCATATCGAGGACTTATATTGAGGACTTACTATGGGCCTCTTTGGATGTGCCGCTTCCTAATAAAGGTCTCGCAATAACCAATGTTTCGGGATGTGGAAATGTTGCCTATTAATCTGTATGCCATGATATTAAGCTCTGCATTTTCAGTGGGGCAAATGGGCTTCCTTTGTGGATGTCTCGCTCTGAATATTGACCCCGTTTGCCTCTTGGGGCATCAACGGCCCTCTGCAACAGGATTGTCCAGGGCAAGCCAACCGATCCCTGTTGCGCGTTCTCGCTATAGCGCAATATCCTGCAATGTGTGGAAACGCGGCCCTTCCCTCATAAGCCCAGTTGAACCAGTAGAAACCAGCATCTGAAGAAGAGTTGATTTTTATACTCTGGTTTTCTCTACTTTTAAGGAGTCTCAAATTGGCTCACAACCGCCTTCCCTCCCTCTCCCCACCACTGACCCCTTGTGAGGTGGGTGGGTCTGGGAAATCAAACCCAGTTCTCCAGATCAGAGTCCGCCACTCATGCGGAGGAGTGGGGACTCGAACCCAGTTCTCCAGATTTAGAGTCCACCGTCCACCACGCTGGCTCTCCTGGTACGGTTGCTTCTAGGCCTGCAGATGCCCCAGCCGATTCACACGCACATGTGTGATTATTATGTTGGGCTGATCGCCGCTCCGAAATGTATGCGAAACGGGCAGACCCATGTTTGTTGCCAGGCCAGGTGGTTTCCAAATCAAAAACCACAAAAAAGGAGAAAGAACTTAGCAATGAAAACCAATAACGGCCGCAGAAGTGCGTAGCAGCGTTAACATCAGTTATTCATTGATAAAAAAAAAATTGCTCAATTAAACCCTGCAGCAAGAGTCCAGTTAAAAATTCGTCCAAGCAGCACAAAACAGTTGTAAACCAAGTAAAATCGGCAGCAAGGAAAACAGTTCAGTTATGGCAACGGACCTCATGAAAAGTCTTAAGGATTTGTTAAAATTGACTCAGTCGCACCTGCGGCTTATTTTTCTCATCTTGAGCCTATTAATTATAGGAAAGCCTTTACCCTTGCCAGATGCCAGGCCCTACCATCGGCTGTTTTAGAAGGGAAATATAACAGTTAGAGCGGTTCCTCAGTGGAACAGGCTTCCTCGGGAGGTGGTAAGCACTCCTTCCCTGGAGGCTAGATGGCCATCTGTCAGCAATGCTGATTTTATGACCTTGGGCAGTTCATGAGAGGCCGTTTATGAGAGGGAGGGCACCTTGGCCATCTTCTGGGCATGGAGTAGGGGTCACTGGGTGTGTGTGTGGGGGAGGTAGTTGTGAAATTCCTGCATTGGCCAGGGGGTTGGACTAGATGACCCCGGTGGTCCCTTCCAACTCTATGATTCTAAGATCCCTAGATCAGAGAGGTTTTGTCCGTGTGGGACAGGGGACACTGAAACCATCGAACATGCACTGAGATGTTGCCCATCCTACCACGAAGTTAGATCAAAGCTTATTTCCCCCCTGCTTGGCATTCCCTGAAGAGTCAGTTGAGCTTTTGGCAAAGAAGCTCCTATTAGGAGAAGATCCTCAGCTTACGCGCCAAACTGCCAAGTTCTGCGCAGTTGCTATTAAAATACGCAGAATTTTATTAGAGAATGATCAATGATCGTTAGACTATTTTACAATTTTATCAATTTTAAGGTGATTATTTTTAACCAGTGGGTTTTTTAATTGATCTTACACCTTTATTTGAACGGGCAGTCTGTGATTCTGCGGTGCAAAACTATTGGCGGGGGGAGGGTTGGGGTCACTGGGGATGTGGGGGAAAGGTAGTTGTTAATTTCCTGCATTGCACAGGGGGTTGGACTAGATGACCCTGGTGGTCCCTTCCAACTCTATGATTCTATGAGTCTGGAAATTGTGATGTGTTGGCATGTGATTGGTCAGTCGACCGTATCAATAAATTTGATTTGATTTAAATTGGCTCTGCTGCTTTCTGCTACTAGCCAGCACGGAGAAAAAGAACCTCCATGCACAGGGGCAGTATACCACAGACTTGGAAGAAGCAACAGGGTTGTTGCTGTTTGTGAATGCCCGGAGATGTCAGTCTGACCATTGCTGGGAAGAGAAATCTGGACTCTGATCCAGCAAGGTATTTTTTTGGGGGGGCTTGGTTCAAACAAAAAGTAGGACTTTTATCTGGAGAAGGAATAGATTTAAAAGTGAAGCGCAAGTAGGACGGTCTCCCGATTATACCGTGCTTATTCGATCCCCTGCCGATCGAGCGGTGAACTGGTGTACCACCAAAACTTCTGTGATTGTGCTTTAAAAAAAAGAAAGAATATGGAAGGCAGCGTGAGATAAGTTTGCAGTTTTCCCTAACAAAAGCTACCACCTGTAGCTAAAAAGGAAAACCATCTGTACTGTAACATTTTCTTTTTCCTTCCTGGTTCTGTGTTACTAAAAAAACAAATATGCCTTGAATTGGAAGCCCCACTGCTTAAAACTGCCCCCCCCCCATCAATTGCTCTGGAACAGAGAATTGATTTTTTCCCAATCACATTCTTGTTTGACCCCTGGCAGAGGTGGGGAGTCGGTCCCGACCGCTAGGACCATGTGTGGGGAGAAAACTATGCATTTTCAGGGGCTTTTCGTCGCAAAGTCTGAATTGGCTTGCAACTGAGATCATGCACAGCTCAGCTCTTTCTAACAAAAAATTGGAAACAGACCCACCTGTATTCTTGTAAGACATTCTAGTTAGATTGATTATGATGGGTAGCCATGTTACTCGGTCTGTAGCAGTCGAAAAAAGCAAGAGACCAGTAGCAGCTTAAAGACTAACAACATTTCTGGTACGGTATGAGCTTTTGTGAGTCACAGTTCACTTCTTCAGATATCACTGAGCTTCTCCAGCCTCTGCAACTAGGAGCTCATACAGAGCATGCTTTGCACGAGCTGAGCTGCTCGATCTAACTAGTAGAAGGGCAGCTCAGCTCTTGCAAAGCACACTCTGTACAAGACCCCAGCTGAATAGCCTGGAAAAGCTCGGCGAAACGTTAAAAACCTTTTGCGGGGCTCAGCAGTACAACACCCAGTGTGAGAGACCCCGGCAGGGAATTCTGCTCCGGATACGGCAACAGCAAGTCTTGAACAAGAAATGGTTCGGTGGAAAAGCAGACATTCATGGTATATTTATGGATTGGCCCTGTGCCCCAGACAAGAACTACTATTATTTCGAATCCATGGGGACTCTTAGTCAGGGGCACCATTTCTCCCTGCCAATTATGGTACCCGGTTTGCCCTTCCCGTTTCAGGCGACCCAGTGTGAGAGCCAGCATGGGGAAATAATTTGTCCGGCTAGGAACTGGGAGAGCCCAATTCGAATCCCCACTCTGCCCTGGGGAGGTGGGCCAATCCCCCACTTGTGGTCTAACCTACCTCGCAGGGTTGTTGCGGGGACAAAGTGGGAAAGAGGACGATGATGTACGTCACTACGCCGTTGGAGAGAAAAGTAGGGTATAATTGATGTGAATAAGTGAATACCCCCACCCGCCTTCTCTGCCCTTCCCCTGCATCGTTGCCATTGCAGACCTCATATCCTAGTTATCCTTCTTCCCCCTCCGTCTCCTGCCTGGCTCCTCCTCCTCATTGCCCCTTCCGTGATGTCAGAGCAGCCCAGCCAATCGTTGCCTTTGCCTCCTCCCTCCCGCCACACCCTGCGCAGACGAACGGCGGGGGGAGAGCTGCTCCTCCTCTTAGCTGCCAGCTGCCTTGGCTGAGCCTATCAGAGAGACAGCTGGCAGGCACCTTTCCCGCGGGTCCCACCCTCTCGGTCCAACCTACCTCGCAGGGTTGGGGTGAGGATGAAACGGAGGCGACGAGAACAATGTGAACCACCGTGAAGTCGGTGAGAAAAGCAGGGTATAAATCTAGACCGCACTGAGATTCCATAATCTTTTGTATTTTTAATTCTTTGGGGGTTTCGTTTCTTTTTTAAACTAGGATCTAAGTAATTCAAAGCTTAACTGAGTATAATTCAAAGCTTAACTAAGTATAATTTTTAAAAAATTAAAAATTTTTTAAAAAAGCAAATAGAGTGTCAAGAGCAACTCTTTTTGGGGGGCACCGTATTATTTCTTGCACATAGTTCTGCCGAATGTTGTCAATGTATGGTACTAACATTCCTCCGTACCATAGAGCAGCTAGGATTCTGCACCAAGGGGGTTATATTTTTAATTCTTAGTATTTTTTTAGTTGCTGGAAGCCATTTCAAAAATCAATTTATGGCTGAATCCTGTGGGTTTTTTAAAAAAAAGAGGGTGAGAGTTTGGTTGTGTGGTTCACAGCATTAAACCCAGGTCCACACGCCTGCACAAGTTTCACAGAGAATTTATTTGTTTTATTTTCTTTACTTTATATATATATCCCGCTTTCCTCCCCCATGGGGACGCAAAGAGGCCTGCGTCCTCCGTTTTATCCTCACAACAGCCCTTGGAGGTAGGTGAGCCCGAGAGTGTGTGCTTGGCCCAACATCGCCCAGTGAGCTTCCGTGGCAGAGTGGGGATTCGAACCTGGGCCTCCCAGATCCTAGTCGGACACTCTAACCACCACACCACGCTGGCTCTCGACCTGCAGTCTGAATCAGAGTATGGCTTCCTGAGAGGCAGCATGGTGTAGTGGTTAAGAGCGGTGGACTGTGATCTGGAGAACTGGGCTGAATTCCTCACTCCTCCACTCCTTCTTATGAGGGGTAACATATACTAAGAGAAGATAACGTATCGTAACGGTCCAAGATTCTCTGTTCCTTCTCTCTTTTTTTTTATTTTTATTAATTTTTATAACATAAAAAACCCCAAATACAATAAAAAATAATACAAAAAAAAAAGATTCTCTGTTCCTTCTCAAGCAGTCATTTGTGGTGGAGCGGGGCCAGATCTGCACTAAGATAGAAGAAGAGTTGGATTTTATATGCCGACTTTCTCTACCACTTCAGGAAGAATCAAACCGGCTTACAATCGCCTTCCCTTCCCCTCCCCACAACAGACACCCTGAGAGGTAGGTGGGGCTGAGAGTGTGTGACTAGCCCAAGGTCACCCAGCTGGCTTCGTGTGTAGGGGTGGGGAAACCAACCTGGTTCACCCGATTAGCCTCCGCCGCTCATGTGGAGGAGTGGGGAATCGAACCCGGTTCTCCAGATCAGAGCCCACCGCTCCAAACCACCGCTCTTAACCACTACACCACGCTGGCAGCGGACGCTCATCTGGAGAACCGGGTTGCTTTCTCCACTTCTACACATGAAGCCTGCTGGGTGACCTTGGGCTAGTCACAGTTCTCTCCGAACTCTCTCAGCCCCACCTACCTCACCACATATTTGAAGCATACACAGTATCAAGACAGGGACCCAAGAGTCGGCTTAGGTTCTCTGAGCCGCCTGCCAGTGGAATGCAGTAGAGGCTAGCGTGATACAACCACTAGCTATCGCAGCGGGACCAGGGAATCAGGGGTTTGATTCCCCCGCTGACCCCCGAAGCTTCCTCGGTCACCTCAGGCCAGTGATTTATTGCCCGAGCCGACCTCACAGGGCTGTTGGGTTGAAATGGGGATACATCCGGTATACATTATCTCAGAGAAAGGAGGGAGGGATCGGTAGTTGACAGTGCAAGATTGCAATAACGGGGGGCACGCGCCCGCCCATGCACTGGGGTGCGCTTGCTGCAGCTGGTACGACACCTGCGTCGGGCTTTTCCCGCGACGGTCTTTGCCAGCTCACTCCGAAACGTTACAAACGCAAAGGGCACCCCTCTCCTCCCTCGGTGGAGACTCTGCAAAGGGGAGGGGAGGGGTACGGCGGATTCCTCCCCCCCCAATATCCTTGCAAACAAGACCCAGATGGTTCTCCTTTTTCGCAGTTCTCTGCAGATGCCAGGGAGCGCGGCATACGGAGAGCCGCCCAACTGCGAGACTCTCCCGCGCGCGCCACGGCGGCCGATGCCCGCTGTTTTTGCATCGCTTGTCGCAGGCATCACGTTTGCTGGCCTGGGGGGCTACATTTCAAACTGGGGTTTGAGTTGGGTCCCTTTCGTGGTGGGCCGCAGAAGCAGGTGACTGATTCTGGAGCCCGAGAGAAAGGATCCTTCCCGGGATCTGGCGTTGGCGAGGCAGCTGGTTTTTCGAGCAGGCCTGATCCAGCCAAGGGTCGATCGTGGGAATGGGACGATCCCCGTGGTCTCTGCATGATGCTTCGGCACGCCGAGCAAGGGTTGCACGTGATGGTTCGGGCTGCCTCGAGGACCGCCGTTGTGCATAACAGACACTTCCGAAAAGGGGGATAGAAAGGAGGGGAAGGCTTTGCCATATTTCTCGTTGTTACCAGGCAACGCGAGACTTTGGGGAGAGGCCCGGCTGCTACGTAGGGCAGGGTCAAGCATGCAGGGGTGGGTATAGAAAGGGGCACGTCCTTCATATGCAGATTTCTTTGCTTCTCGAAATGAGGCTGGGGATGGAGGGAAGCTAGCTTTTTGGGGGGGTCCCCCTCACGAGTTTCAGCCATGCCCAAGTAGGTTGGGATGCACGAACTGTTCCTATTTGCCCCTCTGGCCAACAGGTCCTGTATAGTTACGAACCTCCAGGAGATCTCCTGGAATCACAACTGATCCCCAGATGGCAGCGATCAGTTCTCCTGGAGAAATCAGCTGCCTTGGAGGGTGGGCTGTATGGCAGGGGTGTCAAACATACGGCCCGCGAGCTGGATCCGGCCCCTGGAGAGCTCTTATCCAGCCCGTGAGCCAGTCGAGGCAGCCACCCCCCTCCCCAAATCTGGGCTGGTGAGTCAGGTTGCCAGCTCTAGGTTGGGAAATGCCAAGAGATTTTGGGGGCGGAGCCTGAGGAGGTTGGGGTTTGGGGAGGGGAAGAACTTCAATGCCATAGAGTCCAATTGCCAAAGCGACCATTTTCTCCAGGTGAACTGATCTCCATCACCTGGAGATCAGTTGTAATAGCAGGAGATCTCCAGCTACTACCTGGAGGTTGGCAGCCCGACCACGTGACATTTATCTCCCATCCAGCCCTTGTAACAATTGAGTTTGACACCCCTGCTCTATGGCAGGACACCCAGCTGAGGTCCCCGCCCTCCCCAGGCTCCACCCCCCAAACCTCCAGGAATTTCCTGGGCTGGAGTTGGCAACCCTGCCTGCAGGGCTTTACACTGTTTATCTGTCCCAGGAAATCCGGAAACCCTTCCAGCTCCCGTAAGGCTGAACTGAACGAGAGGCGCGGAGAGCCGTGAACTGGATGCCCTGTGCATCCCTGATGGGGGTTGGGACCGCCGAGGCGTCTTCTTCCACCTCCGGGTGATTTTCCCCTCTCATCGAAACCGCCCTCAAGGTGGGGCGGGGGAATCGCCCACTCCCCTCTCCAGAGCCCCAATTTGAATCAGGACCTTTAGATTTTAAAAACGCCGGGAAGATGCGCCCGCAGATCTCTCGTGCCATTTATGCATGGGAGGTTTTGCCTTGGATTCGCCACTCTCCAGGTGCACATTTCCCCCGGGCGGATTCTCAAAACTCAAAAATGAGCCCCCGTGCAGCGTTTTGAGAATTCGGATGCGGAAAATGTGCATCTAGAGCAGTGGTTCCCAACCTTTTTTTGACCAGGGACCACTAGGACTTTTTTGTTCGGAGCAGGGACCCCAAGGTTCAAAATAAAAATTCCGGGAATTTGAAAATAAACTTTAATCATAACTGTTAGTTAAACATTAAACTTAGAATTATATTTGAATATATATATTTTATAATAGAGAACTTTTAATTGAAAATATTAATTTATTATGGGTTTATAACTTTGTTTCGCGGACCTTAATTTAGTTCTCGCGGACCCCTGGGGGTCCACGGACCCCTGGTTGGGAACCAGTGATCTAGAGAGTGGCAGATCCGAGGCAAAACCTCCCATGCATAAATGGCCTCAGTGTCTTATCTAGTTGAATCTTACAGTTATCTCCATGATAGGCATGATCCTGTGGCGTAGTGGTTAGCGTGGCAGAATAGGATCTGAGGGACCCGGGTTCGAATCCCCACTCTGCTGTGGAAGATTGCTGGGTGACCTTGGGCCAGGCAGACCCTCGCAGCCGAACTTGCCTGGCAGGGTTGTCGTGAGGATAAACCGGGAAGCGGGGAGGAAGATGTAAGCCGGTCCCAAACTCCCCGCCCTAACCTCCCTTACAGGGTTGTGAGGATAAAGCGGAGGAGAGGAGGACGATGTAAGCCGTTTTGGGTCCCCGTTAGGGCTGCCAACTCCGGGTCGGGAAATAGCTGGAGGTTTGGGGGGTGGAGCCTGAGGGGGGCATGATTTGGGGAGGGGAGAGACTTCAATGGGGCATAACGCCGTAGAGTTCGCTCTCCAAAGCAGCCTTTTTCTCCCGGGGAACTGGGCTCTGTCACCTGGAGATCAGTTGTAATAGCGGGAGATCGCCAGCCACCACCTGGAGGTTGGTAACCCTAGTCCCCACCAAGGAGAAAGGCAGGGTATGAATGAATAAACACTAACAAACTGATGTCCCCAGTATCCGTCTCTTCTGGCTAGATAAGTTCCTTAAATTCTTCTCGGCTGCATTTCCCCCTGGAGATTGGAGATCGGAGATCGGCCTTACCTGCTTTAGTTTCTGATGATATGGCCAGACTGGTCTTTTTGACCTCCCAAATTTCCTCCCAAATTTCCATACGTGTGGTCGCTTCGACGGTCTTTTGACGTGCGCATCAGTAAAACACCACACACCAAAAGAATCTTGGTGGAGCCATAAGTAGGATCACATCAAAATAACTACTACTACTACTACTACTACTACTACTACTACTACTACTACTTCTTTTTTGCTTTTTGGGGGAAAAATCAGCACATTTGCCTCTTTGGAGCCCATGGGTGAGCGACATGATTCGAACGGGAAGAAATACTCCAGTGGTGGAATTAATGTTGGGGAAAGCCACAGTTGCATGGCACAGAGGGACGTTCCAAAGCAATAAAAGATCAGAGAAGATGTATTCCTTCGTCCCAGCAGGGGAGTAGGTTATTCGCAAGGAAGCTTGTTAAAGAAGGGAATACTTTTTTATTTCCCCCATACAACCCCAAACCCCCCCCCGCCCGGCCATTTCCCCCCACAACCTTTTATTTTGCAGCCCATGGCAGACTGGAGATTCAAACCTAGGACTCCCAGATCCTAGTCCGATACTCTAACCACTATACCCCCCCCCAAATCATAGAATCATAGAGTTGGAAGGGACCACCAGGGTCATCTAGTCCAACCCCCTGCCCAATGCAGGAATTTCACAACTGCCTCCCCCACACACCCCCAGTGACCCCTACTCCATGCCCAGAAGATGGCCAAATGCCCTCCCTCTCATGATCTGCCTAACTTCATAGAATCAGCATTGCTGACAGGTGGCCATCTAATATCTTATTAAAATCCTCCAGGGAAGGAGAAACCACCTCCCAAGGAAGCCTGCTCCACTGAGGAACCGCTCTGTTAGAAAATTCTTCCTAATGTCTAGGTGGAAACTCTTTGGATTTAATTTCAACCCATTGGTTCTGGTCCGACCTTCTGGGGCAACAGAAAACAACTCAGCACCCTCCTCTCTATGACAGCCCTTCAAGTACTTGAAGATGGTTATCATACCCCTCTCAGTCTTCTCCTCTTCAGGCTAAACATACCCAGCTCCTTCAACCTTTCCTCATAGGAGTTGGTCTCCAGACCCCTCACCATCTTCGTTGCCCTCCTCTGGGCCCGTCCCAACTTGTCTACATCTTTCTTAAATTGTGGTACCCAAAACCGAACACAGTACTCTAGGTGAGGTCTAACCAGAGCCGAGTAAAGCGAGACCATCACTTCACGTGATGAACACGTGAATGAACCCACGAACGCATGAAAATGCCTTATACTGAATCAGACCCCTGGTCCATCAAAGCCAGTATTGTCTACTCAGACTCTCCAGGGTCTCAGGCAGAGGTCTTTCACATCACCTTCTTGCATGGTCCCTTTAACTGGAGATGCCGGGGATTGAACCTGGGACCTTCATGCCAAGCAGATGCTCTACCACTGAGCCACGGCCCCTCTTGCTAGAGTAGATGCTACATTCCAATTAGAGATGCCGGAAACAGAGTGAACTTTTTAGCACCACGTACGAAAATCCACACCTCCCCGGGGTGGGGGAGATTTTTAAGAGAGGTGGCGTGAGTGTACTTTACGCTAAAATAAATTAAAATCCCGTGCCCCCAGGAAGGAAAAGTCTGTGCCAGGAAACTTCTACACCTGGTATTAATTATGCAAATGGAGCACTTTTCATAATTCTTTAACGTAATTTATTCTAACCTTTCCCCCCCTGTTTTACGGACTTCGTGCTGGTTCTGCTAATCGCAGGGAGGGGCAAGGAGCCCCCTCTGCGATACGGGCGGGCGCGGCCTTCTCTGCCGTGCTTGAGGGGCTGGGCGCAAGCAAGAAGCTGGGTCTCCGCCCCAAGGCGAATGCAGTCTAGATGTTGACTGTGCAGCAGACCAGCAGAGGCGAGAGAGGGAGCTTGCGCGGCGTAATGCTTCGGACGTCGGACTAGGATCTGGGAGACCCAGGTTCGAATCCCTGCTTGCCAGGTGACCCTGAGTCAGTCCCGACCTCTCAGCTTAACTGGCCTCACAGGGTTGTTTTGGAAATAAACCAGAGGAGGAGAGGAGAACGTCAGAACACAAGGAAAGCCCTGCTGGATCAGACCAAGGCCCATCCAGTCCAGCGGTCTGTTCACACAGCGGCCAACTAGGGAGCCCACAAATAAGACAACTGCAGCAGCATTTATCCTGCCTATGTTCCACCGCACCTAATATAATAGGCCTGCTCCTCTGATCCTGGAGAGAATAGGGATGCATCGTGACTAGTATCCGTTTGGACTAGTAGCCTTGGATAGCCCTCTCCTCTATGAATACATCCACTCCCCTCGTAAAGCCTTCCAAGTTGGCAGCCATCACCGCATCCTCAGGCAGGGAGTTCCACAGTTGGTCTCTGTGCTGTGTGAAGAAATACGTCCTTTTATCCATTTGGAATCTGTCGCCCTCCAGCTTCAGCAGATGGCCCCGCATTCTGGGGGAGGGAGAAAAGCTTCTCCCTGTCCACCTTCTCCATACCAGGCATAATTTTATAGACCTTTATCATGTCTCCCCTTATCCGCCTTCTTTCCAAGCTAAACAGCCCTAAGCGTTTCAACCGATTCTCACCGAGAGAGCCAGCATGGTGTAGTGGTTAAGAGGGGTGGTTTGGAGCAGTGGACTCTGATCTGGAAAACCGGGTTTGATTCCCCGCGCCTCCACATGAGCAGCGGAGGCTAATCTGGTGAACTGGGTTGGTTTCCCCACTCCTCCACACGAAGCCAGCTGGGTGACCTTGGGCTAGTCACAGCTCTCTCAGTCCCAACTACCTCACAGGATGTCTGTTATGGGGAGGGGAAGGGAAAGGTGATTGTAAAAGGTAAAGGTCCCCTGTGCAAGCACCGGGTCATTCCTGACTCTTGGGGTGACGTCACATCCCAATGTTTCCTAGGCAGACTCTGTTTACGGGGTGGTTTGCTAGTGCCTTCCCCTTTACCCCCAGCAAGCTGGGTCCTCATTTCACCGACCTCGGAAGGATGGAAGGCTGAGTCAACCTTGAGCCATCTACCTGAAACTGACTTCTGTCGGGATTGAACTCAGGTCGTGAGCAGAGCTTGGACTGCAGTACTGCAGCTTACCACTCTGCGCCGCGGGGCTCTAAAAGGTGATTGTAAGCCGGTTTGATTCTCCCTTAAGTGGTGGAGAAAGTCAGTATATAAAAACCAATTCTCCTCCTTCTCCTTCACCTCCTCCTTCTCCACATTCTCCTTCTCCTCCTTCTTTTCCTCCTCCTCCTCCTCCTCCTTCTCTTTCTCTTTTTTTTATAATTTTTATTGCTTTTTTTATAATTAAACAAAAAATAAACAAAAATAAAATCATAATACAATACAAACAAACAAAAAATACAAAATCACACAGAGAACACTATTACATCCAGTACAAATACAATGTATGTTATCCTTCATAAAATATATAGTGCCCAAATATCCACCACCCACCTTTGTGCCCTCCACCCTTG
Source organism: Euleptes europaea (assembly GCF_029931775.1). Classification (NCBI taxonomy): domain Eukaryota; kingdom Metazoa; phylum Chordata; class Lepidosauria; order Squamata; family Sphaerodactylidae; genus Euleptes; species Euleptes europaea. The sequence goes on from NC_079332.1 coordinate 14,944,518, forward strand.
GACTCCCAGAGTGGTGTTATGACAGTATTTAAAAATCTATTATAATATTTATTAAGAACACATTAATCTATAATTCATTAACTATAATTCATTAACTATAGCTGTAAAATCCATTTTTGCCCATTTATCCCAATATTCAGCGGCCTTCTCCTCCTCTTCCTTCTCCTTCATCTCCTTCTCCTCCTCCTTCTCCTTCTTCTCCTCCTCCTCCTACTCCTTCTTCTCCTTCTCCTCCCCTTAAGGTTTTTTAATGGGTGGGAGGTGATTTCCGGCGATCTCCCCCTTCCCACTGCAACTCCTTGAGCCCCCTTCCTGAAATTTTGTTCTGGGCAGGTCAGGGGACCCTCAGGATTGACACTGTGGGGTTTTTTTTCTGAGACAGGGAGGAAGCGTCTGACATCACGGCCCTCTCTTAAGAGAGCCTGAAGTGTCCTTAAGTCTCCGGGAGGTGGCTGGATCCAAGCCCGTGAGTCATCTTGGCATCTGATGTTACTCCTTTGGCTGGACTTCAGTGGCTGGCAGTTCCACGGTCCCAGGTGCTAGACCGCATCCTGCGCATTCATTTGCTTCTACACATGGGCAGCTCCAGGAGGCGGGGGCATGGCGGAGTGGTGGAGCCCCTGCTTGGCCGGCAGAAGGTCCCAGGTCCAGTATCTGCCACCACCAGTTAAACGGTGACGTGAAAGTCCTTGCGAGCGGCTGCTGGCCGAGGCAGATGACCGATCTTGATCGACCGAGAGCCGGCATGTGTAGAAGGCCGCGTTCTCCCATCGAGATGAAATGGTGACCGGATGTGAGGGCAAGCTGGCTGCGACATCTGTCACCCCGTTGATCGCCAGGGTTGATTCGGCGGATCTGGCTGGCTAGGCGGCTGTCCCTTCCCTCCCTCCCAGCTCCATGTGCGTCCCTCCCGAAGCTGCGCCCTCGGTGGAAGGGGACGGCCATCCCAGATAGAAGGAGTGTACCGTTCTTCGGTCAAGGGTATACGATAGCTGCGCTCCCCTGCTAGAACCTCCATACAAGAACAAGGTCCATTTGTAGGAGAAAGGGTATTGAGAGTGGATCCTGTTATCGTCTGTGGGTGTGTATGGTTGTGTGTGTGTGTGAAGTGCCTTCAAGTCGCAGCCGACTTATGGCGACCCCTTTTTTGGGGTTTTCATGGCAAGCGACTATCAGAGGTGGTTTGCCAGTGCCTTCCTCTGCACAGCAACCCTGGTCTTCCTTGGTGGTCTCCCATCCAAATACTAACCAGAGCTGACCCTGCTTAGCTTCTGAGATCTGACAAGATCAGGCTAGCCTGGGCCATCCAGGTCAGTACATTCTGAAAAAAGGCTCCAATTCACAGGACTTCAGTTATGACAATGAAGCTGGTTAACAGTTCCTGGTTCCACAAATGTCGTGTGTGTGTTAAGTGCCGCCCAGTCGCTTCCGACTCATGGCGAATGAAAGCCTATGAATGAAAGTCCTCCAAAAGGTCCTATCTTTGACAGCCTCGCTCAGATCTTGCAAATTGAAGGCTGTGGCTTCCTTTGTTGAGTCCATCCATCTCTTGTTGGGTCTTCTTCTTTTCCCGCTGCCCTCCACTTTTCCTAGTATGACTGTCTTTTCCAGTGGGTCTTGTCGTCTCATGATGGGACCAAAATACGACAGCCTGTTTAGTCGTTTTAGCTTCTAGGGTCAGTTCAAATGTTGCCGATACATAAAACAGCGTAGTACCCCCCCAAAATATGCTCTGGACCACTCTCGTTCACACAACCCCAGAATCTGGGGATTCTGCCCTTGAGGGGGACATACCCTGTCGCCCCACTGCCCTCAACTTTTCCTAGTGTGACTGTCTTTTCCAGTGAGTCTTGTCGTCTCATGATGGGACCAAAATACGACAGCCTGTTTAGTCGTTTTAGCTTCTAGGGTCAGTTCAAATGTTGCCGATACATAAAACAGCGTAGTACCCCCCAAAATATGCTCTGGACCACTCTCGTTCACACAACCCCAGAATCTGGGGATTCTGCCCTGGAGGGGGACATACCCTGTCGCCCCGTCCATAACCGTCAGAAAAGGAGCATTGCATAGATGTGTGGTGCAAAATGCCGTCAAATCACAGCCGACAAATGGCGACCCTGTAGGGTTTTCAAGGCAAGGGACGATCGGCGGCGGTTGGCCGTCGCCTGCCTTCGTGTGGCTGAGAGAGTTGGGAGAGAAGTGCGACCGGCCCAAGGCTTCGTGGGGAGGAGCGGGGAATCGAACCTGGTTCTCCAGATTAGAGTCCGCCGCTCTTAACCACGACACTGCGCTCTTGCGTAGACAGGGGGACGCATACAAGGGAAATCTAAATTGGTACTGTGCGCTCGCGTATCACCAGCCGAGAGGCAGCAGAGTTTCGCAGCCCGGCCCGGTTTGCAGGGGGTTAAAGGGTGAGTCCCGGGCCCGACAAAAATCTCAAAGGCTTCCGCTGGTGCTGTAATGTGTTGCCGTTGGCAGGCGGCCACGGGTTTCCATGCCAAGCCGAGGCTAACGCCCCTCGCAAGAATCCTGCGGCCCAAGACGGAGCAGATGGCAAAGCGGCGAGAGGAGCGGAGGCCCCGTTGTCATGGCAAACGGCCTCGCCAAGGGGCGAGGAGGAGCTTGGCTGGATCAGAGACACCTGGGCGAGAGGGTTGGCGGCGTCTGTCCTCTCGGCCCCACGCACGCTCTCCCCAAATCATGCGCCTACGAATGAAAGGCAGCCGCTGCTCTGAGCGGGCGTAAAATGCCCGATAGCTATCCTGTTTCGGCCTCCCTAGGAGCTTATGGTGGGAGTTAGTGAGGTCTCGGGAGACTCGGAGATGCCCAGGAAATGGGATCATTTCCTTTCCCCGGTGGGGTCGGTGATAATTTTGCATGCAGCTCCTGGCTGCTGAAGATGGGAAATGGCGGTACCCAAGGAGTCCGGCTGTTTTCCTCTTCCAGAAGTGCCTAAGAGCAGCCTCCTAAATCGTTTGCCTCTCTCATTTGCCACCCCCTTAAAGCCCTACAATGGTTACAGTGTACGGGCTCAAACAGAGAAGATCACACATCTAGGGCTGCCCATTAAATGCAAATTTCATGCTTGTTTGCAGGTGTGTGCGGCCTCAGTTTGCCTCAGGGCTGGGCAGGGGAAAGGGATTTTAACCCTTCAACCTCCACTTGCTCCAATGTGATGGAGTGGTTAAGAGCGGCGGACTCTAATCTGGTGGACTAGGTTTGTTTCCCCACTCCTCCTCATGAAGCCCACAGGGTGGCCTTGGGCCAGTCACCGTTCTCTCCGAACTCTCTCAGCCCCATCTACCTCACAAGGTGTCTGTTGTGGGGAGGGGAGGCCTAAGCCACTTGGAGACCCCTTGAAGACAGAGAAAATCAGGATGTAAAAACCAACTCTTCCTCTTCTTCTAAATCGAAACTGGGTCCCTGATTGGTTATTAGCATTTTGAAGGAAACGCTGTATACTTTTTCTCTTGCAAAATGCTAATAACAAATTGGGTTTCAAATATCAAAACTGAGCGGAGGTGGAAGGGGTTAAATTGCCTCCCCAGCGCTGCCCCAAGGTAAAGCGAGGCTGCAGAAGTCAACAGTTTGCTTTCGATGGGGGGAAGGAGGTGTGTGATCCGCAGTCTAAGAACGCGTAACTGGAATGAACGTGCACTCTTTTTGCTAATCCCCGGTTCCACCTCCGTCCTGGATGTGCTTTGTTCATTTCAAAGTTGAGATTGGAAGCTGCTCGGGGCAGCGACCTTCCTTGTATTCGAGGAACGTTAATAATAGCCGTAACTGCCAATATGCCCCCTGGAACCTTCAGCGACCGTCATTCTCTTCCCTCTACTCTTTGCAATGCAGACTACAGAGTTCAGCACCCAGGCAGAAGTGGCAGCTTCAGAGGGTGGACTCGATGGTGTACCATAGACTCTAGGACAGGGGTGGGGAACCTTTTTTTCTGCCAAGGGACATTTGGATATTTATAACATCATTCGTAGGCCATACGTCGCTCTACGTGGCAGAAACTCAGAGCCGTCTCCGGTCTTGCCTCTTGGCTAAATGTTTGGCCAAACATAGCAACGCCCCCAAATCTCCATGAATTTCCCAAGCCGGAGTTGGAAACCCTAATAATGCTTCTGGTTGCATTTTGCAAGAAACAAGGAGGGGGGCTTCAAGAAAATCTGCTTTCCCCCCCCCCCCCGGGCTTTTGTCTGTTCTGTCTTCCGCTGGGGCCTGCTTGGAAAAAATCAATGCCCCCCTCTGCGAACGAAATCCCGTCCGTCTCTAAGAGCCATTTCCAGCAGCCATTTAGAGCTTGCCACTTACCGTCTCCCACGGAAAAAGGCTTCTGCCCATTATCCGTCTCGCCGCCGAATCGGTGGCAGCAGCAAGGGACGTGGAATCCCCGGGGCTGAGGCATCTCTAGCCTGCCTTGGGGCGGCTTTAATGGTAGACAATTCAGTCGCGCGCTTCCCTGGGGTTCGAGGAACCCGCGAGTGACACGCGGGTTCCCAATTAGGAATCCATCCAGACAAGGGGCATGTTCCGAGGAGTCCGTTTCCCGCTATGCTTCTCTGTTCTGTTCATTTCAATTAATTTTTCTCCTGCTTTGTCTTGAAATGGTCGTGTGTGCAGCTGTGGCTCCCTCCGTGTGATTCCCCTGCCCAAGGGTTGGATCTCGAGTGAAGCAACGCCCTGCCCGTAGTGGCCCCGCTGCTGAATTCGCAGTTGTGGAGAAGATACACACGGTGCCAATACAGGGATGGGACACGTCATCCTGCTGGGTATTCAGCCTGACAACTAGCTTGAAAAACCCAGCAGACCTTGCCAGAAAGAAAGAGGGCTGCTGTAACCATGCAAGGAAATTGCCCTTTCTGTCCCTTGTGTTTTTATTCTGTGCTTCTTCTCAGGACAGCCATGCATGGCCCTCCCTCATTTTATACCCACAGGTAGGCTACACTGAGAGAATGATAGATAGATAATTTATTGACGGCCCTTAGCCAGAGAAAACAAGATAAAACAGAAATCATGGGCTAATAAATTCTTAAGTAAGGTAAAGGTCCCCTGTGCAAAAGGTAAAGGTCCCCTGTGCAAGCACCGGGTCATTCCTGACCCATGGGGCGACGTCACATCCCGACGTTTTCTAGGCAGACTTTGTTTGCGGGGTGGTTTGCCAGTGCCTTCCCCTTTACCCCCAGCGAGCTGGGTCCTCATTTTACCGACCTCGGAAGGATGGAAGGCTGAGTCAACCTTGAGCCGGCTACCTGAAACCAACTTCCGTTGCAAAATTTCTCAACCTGAAGAGTGATTGAAGGATTATCCCCTTGTAGGAACATCTCAATCCTTTCTCCTGCCCTGTCAGGTCCCACTCTCGATAAGAGGGGCTCAATAAACTTCGAATGGGGCAATGTATAAAAATTGCAGTTCAAGAGGGGATGCTCAACAGTTTCTAAGTCCCCTGATTTGCAAGGGCAAGATCTCTCCTCCCAGGGTGTCTTCTTAAATTTCCCCTCTAGCGTAGCAGAAGGTAAGGCTGCACATCTGGCCAGGGTAAAGGCCCTTCTATAATTATTTATCTCTAAATAGTGGAGATAGGCTTCTGGTGCTAGGATGTATTTAGAATGGAGGGGTGCCATGAATAGAGGCACCCTTGCTAAATCGGCTTGTCTCTCAATATCTTTAATCCTTTGGGATATAATTAATTTAGCTTGTTCCCACCCTTACTGAAGTAGTGCTAGGGGTGTAAAACCCAAGTTATTTAATTTGTCTTCTATGGCTATCACCCATTTTGACCTAAAGGTGTCACAAAGGATCAGTGGGAGACGATTAGGGTTAAAGTTAATTTTTAGCCAAAGATAAATCGAGGACAGGACAATCCTTGCCTTGAATGTAAGTGCCGTAGATGGACAACTGGTCTGATCCAGCAGGGCTCTTCTGATGTTCTTCTCAGGGAAAGGTCTCGGCCTCTATGCCCTGTTGTTGGCTCTCCAGAGGAACTGGTTGGCCGTTGTGTGAGAGAAGATGCTGGGCTAGATCAAAGCTTCTTGCACTGTGGGTCACGACCCCATATGGGGTAACAGAATGTGGGGGTCACCAAAAATTTGGCACCAGTAAATGGTAAAATTCTATGTATACTTGTTTCAAAATAAATTTCTTTATGATTTATTATCGGTAAATGTTTGATTTGTATACCTATTTTAGATACCGATATACCCGGGGTCACGTAAAAATTTCACGGGCGAAACGGGGTCGCGAGTGGAAAAAAGTTTAAGAAGCCCTGGGCTAGATGGAACTTCACTGGTCTAATCTAGCGGGGTTCTCCTGAGGTTCATATCTGGAGAAGGCCTTGGCCTGTACGCCCTATTGTTGGCCTTCTAGAGAAACTGGTTGGTCACTGTGTGAGACGGGATGCTGGATTAGATGGACCATCACTGGTCTGATCCAGCAAGGCTCTTCAGATGTTCTTTTGGTCGAGCTTCTAAGGGAGTTGTGTCTGGAGAACTGATCCAGCAAGGATCAGTCATTGCAAGGATTGGTCACTGTGTGAGACGGGATGCTGGATTAGATGGACCATCACTGGTCTGATCCAGCAAGGCTCTTCAGATGTTCTTTTGGTCGAGCTTCTAAGGGAGTTGTGTCTGGAGAACCATAGATCCCCTCAAGGATCTGGTCAGCTCTTTGTCCTTTTGAGACCTGTGAGGTTTCTTCAGTTGGAAAGAGAGAGAGTCAACTGCTCAGATTAACCAGTGGGTGGGTTGAAACCAAGGTAGATCCTTGAAACTGGGTGGTCCGGGTTTTGGTCAAATGTCACGTTCATTCGTAACCATGAAGAGCTGCTCGGGAGAAGCGAGGCTTTGGCCGGGGCAGATGTCAAGAAGTGAAATGGTTTTAGTTTTGGGGACGCAGAAGTTTACTCCTAAAGGTAACAAGGCCCTTTCTCCTTTGCTACCTCTTATTCCTGGTCCTTCCACAGAACATCTCCACAGAGCCACTCCCTATTCGAGTTTAAAACTCCATTTTTTGCGAAGCCATTGGCTCGATGCCTCGGACTTCTAATCCTTCCTCCTTCCTCGGTCTCCCCCACTGTTGGATCTTTGAATGTAAACTCCTGGGGGCAGGGACCTCCCTTGCTCGATTACGCCGCCAGCAATGCGACCTGTGTGCCATGCGCTTCTTAGGCGGGGATTATGTTCTGTTGTTTCTGAAAGGGTCTCTTTTCCTGGCTCGAGAAGGGAGCAGGGCAGGAGGCCAGCCAGGAGAGGTGAGCGAGGTTTGGGGAGTTGTGCGCGGCTTGTGAGATTACTGGCAGGTCTCCGGTAACATCTGTTTAAAATAAATGTTCATTGCCATTGTTCGCTGGCTGCTTTGTGACCGCTTCTAAAAGAAGGGTGTGTGTGTATGTGTGGGGGGAGAGAGCGAAGCAACCTGTCCGGGAATTTATCATGAAAATCCCCCTCCCCGCACCTCCTCTTCTCGAGGGGAGATTTCCTCCCCTGCCTTCCCCTGGGTTCCATTAGGCCCGTATTAAAGCTTTTTACTCCACTTGGCCGCCCTTCGTTGGAGTAAAAGGAATTCTAATAAACCGCCGGGAAAGATTCGCCATTCATTCTTTCCATGGAAACCGGGAGGCTGACACAGACCAAAGGCTGCACTCGATACGGCCCAGGTCGCCGCAGGAGGGGCCCGCGGAAGAGCGGGGAGCTGGGTTTCCGTTGGAAAGAAAGCGAGGAGAGGAGCCATTCCTTCTCATTCTTGTGCCTCCCCGAGGGTGCCTCTTTGTGCAATCTGGGATGGAGGAGGGACGAGGCTGGACCGAAGGGTGAGGAAGGGTCGCATTAGCCGTTCTGCGGAGTGCTGCGACTAGCGGGTTAGAAGGGTCCGCAACCTCATTAGCCGCAGCAATTGCAGCAGCCAGCACGCCTGTCTTCCTCTCCCGTCTTGGCCTCTTCGCTTCCCACCATGGGCGATCCCTTACCAGCGACGAGCAGATCGCACTCAAAACCCCTTTGCTTGGTTTGGTTAACTTGTAGGATTCCCGTAACCGTCCTTTCACAGAGAAGGGGAAACCATAGCCGAGAAGGGAGGACGCTGAGAGAGTGGGACTACCGCAAGGTCACCACATGGCTTCATGTGGAGGAGTGGGCAAACCAACCCGGTTCACCAGATTAGCCTCTGCCTCTCACGTGGAGGAGTGGGGAATCCAACCTGGCTCTCCAGATAAGAGTCTACCGCTCCAAACCACCGCTCTTAACCTCTACACCATGCTTGCTCTCCAGCAAAACTGGAAAGTTTAGCGAAACTGCACCTTTGCAACTGAAACGAGTCAAACTTGGCATGACACAAATATTTGCTGCAAGGGAACCCCAGAGATAGGGTACCACCACAGCAGAGCCCCACCATATCTGCGGGCAACCCCCTTCTTACTTCTACAATTGGGGGCAGATCGAGAATGATGTGTCCCGCAGATTGTCATTGTTTTGCAGGAAGGTATGGGAGAAAGTGATCGTTCCTGTATTTTGGTTGCAGTCTGCTTAGGAATTTAATGGGGCGTTTGCAAGAACAATTTCCTGAGAGTAACCCCCGCTGGGTAGACTTCAAGTGGGATTCAGAGTAGGCCCGTTTCAGATTGTTCTGTATGGGTCACAACAAGCGACTCGACAAGAGACTGGCAGCTGGTGGAGCTATTTTCGGATTGGCGCAACGCGGTCGCTGCAGCCAGCCCAGGGTAGCCACCTGGCGAACGCAGTTTGTCCCCGTGGAAGCATCCAAAACCGTTTTCAAGGGCAGCCCCGCGCGAAGTGCATTGCAGTAATCCAATTCTGGATGCAGTCAAGCGCCGAAGACGACTGTAGTTTCGACAGCCGAATTATGCACACGGACACACGAAGCTGCTTTACGCTGAATCAGGCCTTTAGTCCGTCAAAGTCACTATTGTCTACTGAGACTGGCAGCGGCTGTCAAGGGTCTCAGGTAGAGAGCCAGCGTGGTGTAGTGGTTAATCTGGAGAACTGGGTTCAATTCCCCACTCCTCCCCTTGTAGCCTGCTGGGTGACCTCCGGCCAGTTCTCTCCGGACCTGTTATGAGTGGGGAAGGGAAGGCAGTTGTAAGCCACTTGGACACTCCTTATGGTAGAGAAAAGTGGGGTATAAAAACCAACTCTTCTTCTCCATTATCATTATGGCTACTAGTTAAAATGGATACTAGTCATGATGCATACCTATTCTCTCCAGGATCAGAGGAGCATGCCTATTATCTTAGGTGCTGTGGAACACAGGCAGGATGGTGCTGCTGCAGTCATCTTGTGGGCTTCCTAGAGGCACCCGGTTGGCCACTGTGTGAACAGACTGCTGGATTTGATGGACCTTGGTCTGATCCAGCATGGCCGTTCTTATGTTCTTATGTTCTCCCTGGTCCTTCTAACTGGAGATGCCAGAGATTGAACCTGGGACCTTCTGCTTGCCAAGCAGACGCGTGGCCACTGAGCCCCAGCCTCTCCCCTCCCAATAAATGTTGGAGTGGAGGCAAACAGATCCCACCAGTGAGACCGCTGATCATCTTCTGGAATGGACCTGAGAGTGTGGGGGTATGTCATGGGTCCCACTTCATCTATATAAAGCAACATTGAGATCTGGTAGGCCTCACTGAGCCTCAACATGAATGTAGCGGGTTGGATCCAGCCAGCTTTTTCATTCAGTCTTACTGAATACCTCTCCTTACTTCAGCTCCCGTCCCACATAGCTTTTCTCCAGGCAGATTCCCATGATTTCCAGCATGGCTGTAGTGGTTAAGAGTGGTGGTTTTGAGTGGTGGACTCGAATCTGGAGAAGTGGGTTTGATTCCCCACTCCTCCACATGAGCGACAGATGCTAATCTGGTGAACCGGGTTGGTTTCCCCACTCCTCCACATGAAGCCAGCTGGGTGACCTTGGGCTAGTTACAGCTCTGTTAGAGCTCTCTCAGCCCCACCTACCTCACAGGGTGTGTGTTGTGGGGAGGGGAAGGAAAGGTGATTGTAAGCCGGTTTGAGTCTCCCTTAAGTGGTAGAGAAAGTCGGCATATAAAAACCAACTCCAACTCCTCCTTCTCTTCCTCCTCCTCTTCTTCCTCTTCCTCCTCTTTTTCTTCTTCCTCTTCTTCTCTTCCTCTTTCTTCTCCTCCTCCTCCTTCTTCTCCCCAGCCAAGCCCCATTGCAATGCCAATGAGAGAACCTCCCATTGGATCGACCCCTGAAAACCTGGCATTTGACTGGCCTCACAGGGTGCCTGTTATGGGGAGGGGAAGGAAAGGTGATTGTAAGCCGGTTTGAGTCTCCCTTAAGTGGTAGAGAAAGTCGGCATATAAAAACCAACTCTCCTTCTCCTCCTTCTCCTTCTCCTTCTCCTTCTCCTCCTTCTCCTTCTCCTTCTCCTTCTCCTTCTCCTTCTCCTTCTCCTTCTCCTTCTCCTTTTCTTTCTCATTCTCCTCCTTCTCCTTCTCCTTCTCCTCCTTCTCCTTCTCCTTCTCCTCCTTCTCCTTCTTCTTCTTCTTCTTCTTCTTCTTCTTCTTCTTCTTCTTCTTCTTCTTCTTCTTTTCCTGCAGAAGCTGGTTTGATACAACTTGATGTCTACCCAAACATGTCGCAGAATCTTAATGTGTCACGTGGGGTATTCTCTAGTAGGCACTTCATTATGGAAGGGATTCTATCGAGTAGGGTATTGGATTGTTCTAGAATGGCAGACCGCTTAGGGCAGGGGTGTCGAACTCAGTTGTTATGAGGGCCAGTTATGACAAAAATGTCTCTTCGTCGGGCCGGGCCATGCCTCGTCAGCCCAGACTGAAAGAGGTGGCTGCCTCGGTCTGGATCCAGCCCCTGGGCCTTATGTTTGACACCCCTGACTTAGGGGACATAAAACAAAATTATTCAAGTCCAGTAGCACTTTAGAGACCAACAAGGTTTTTAGGGTATTAGCTCCCTTTGTCAGATACGAGTCGGAATGGAAATCTCCGATTCCTTATATTCCAGTGAGAAGGTGGAAGGGGTATTGCAAAGAAGGATAAAATAAAATGGCATCTCCATACAAGCAGAAAGTACAGCCCAGGGTCACGAGGGTGGACTCTGATCTGGAGAACCAGGTTTGATTCCCTGCCCCTCCACATGAGCGGCAGAGGCTAATCTGGTGAACTGGATTTGTTTCCCCATTCCTACACATGAAACCAGCTGGGTGCCTTGGGCTAGTCACACTCTCTCAGCCCCACCTACCTCACAGGGTGTCTGCTGTGGGGAGGGGAGGGGAAGGTGATTGTCAGCCGGTTTGATTCTTCCTTAAGTGGTAGAGAAAGTCGGCATATAAAAACCAACTCTTCTTGCCTACTGCAGCGAGCCCCCTTCCACCGACGGGCGCAACCTCTGCCCTCGATCCTGCACCAGCGGGAGCTAGTGGGGGAACAGTATGACAGCGCACAATGTTGTTGCTTTCCCCTGTTTCCGCCCCCAAAAATCCTCTGACCCCCAAAAACGCCCAGCTGGCAACTTTAGGGCCTGGCCAGAATTTCATTGGTTGTATTGTTATAATTTATGTAAGCTGATTTTAATATTTAGGCAGGTTTCAAAGATTTTCATAGATGCCCAAATAAAAATCTGGGAGACGCACGGTCGCTTTAGCCTCCTTTATTCCCTGTTTCAGCCAGCATTCAGCCGGGATCGAACGCACGTTTGGCGAAACGCATGTGTTCGATCCTGGCTGAATCCTGGCTGAAACAGAGAATAAAGGAGGTTAAAGCGACCATGCGTTTTTGCCCCAGTTGTCCCTATGTGCATAGCAATTTTTGGGAAAACAGGCTGCTCTTCTGTAATTAAAAAAAAATCCCTGAGAAAAGCACACTTCATATGTTTAAACAGCAAGCACGATTTCGTAGTTCGAATGTCGGGTTAGGATCTGAGAGACACAGGTTCAAATCCCGACTCCACTGTGGAAGCTCACTGCATGACCTCTGGCAAGTCACACCGCCCAACCTACCTCGCAGGGTTGTTGGGAGGAGGAGCGAGCAACGTAAGCTGCTTTGGGTCCGCATTGGAGAGAGCAGGGCAGAAATATCAAAATTAAGATAAATAAAAGACATTTAAATTAGTGGCCCGAAATAAGGTGAGGGTAGAAGTCGATGGCTGTCGTAAATCTTTGCATGAGAGAAAAGCCCGTCGGTTTGTGGATCTGGTTGTTTTCATGTCCCCCCCTTGCCTCCGAAGCGCCAGGGAATGCCTTCAACCATATTGTATTTAATAAGCCACGCACCGCAGTAATGTGAGGCGGAGAGAAAGCAGGCGTGGAATAAAACAGATGGTTCGAGCCTGCCGAGAGATGCTGTGTCCCAACTAAACCCAAATTGCAGTTTTAAAAAAAAGAAAACGAAAATCCGGCGCCGTCAAGAGATAAGCAACTTTTCTTATGCTTACGGTAACAAAATGCGAGGCCAGGAAAAAGATTTATCGTTAGCAACATGACGGTCATTACGACGATCAGGGTCGAAAAGGGTACTCGTCAGCCCCCAAATCTCTTGGCAGGGGTAGGGGGCACCCACCCAGACATAATAGCAGTACTTCCCATTTGAAGACCGGGCCGCACATTTCCTCCCTTCCTCCCATGCAAATGGGTCCCCCAAGTACTAACTTGGTCCCCGATTCCTAACGGGCCCCAGTGTTTTGTTTCTTCCATCCGCCGTAGTTCGTCCTCGCTTCTCTGCTCCGTGCAAAGAACTTCTCGGGTGCCATTTAGGACAGAGCTGTTCCCTCCCTTTCCAGGTTCTTCCAGGGCATTCAAAACTGTCCCTTGTTAACAAGGGGCCGTCTGTGACTTCGCAGGACCACGGTGGTGGTTGTGGGTCGGGTCGCACTCCAGGTGGGCCGGCGAGGCTCTGAACGTTGATGGTCGAGATCTCCGTTTCCTTCAGAATGGGGATTTGGGCCCTGCGGTCCTTCCACCCCCAATTCCAATTGCATCATCATTCTAATGCAAGCTCTATGGGTCAGGAGCCAACCTGCGCCAGTTGCTTTAACTCTGCAAAGTCCCCACGTGCATTGATAGTGCAGTAACAACAGGGCGCGTGTTTTTGTTTTGTTTGCTGGAATTGGGACCCAGGGAGATTTTCCCAGTGCCGTCCTGAAGGGGGGAGGAACCTGGAGATCATTGGTGCCCCCATGAGAGGAGGGATCCTGTCCTTGTGAGGTTGTCCCAGTCTTCTCATGAACATATGAAGCCGCCTTCTACTGAATCAGTCCCTTGGTCCATCAAAGTCAGTATTGTCTACTCAAACCGGCAGCAGCTCTCCAGGGTCTCAGGCAGAGGTCTTTCCCATCACCTACTTGCCTAGTCCCTTTAACTGGAGATGCCAAGGATTGAACCTGGGGCCTTCTGCATACCAAGCAGATGTTCTGCCACTGAGCCTCCTCCCTTCCCCACTTTTGAATTCCCTCCAGACCTTCCCCACTTGAGAGGCTCCGGGGTCCTGTCTTCACCTGGAAATGTCAGGCCCCTCTTGGGCAGCCCTAGCTTCGATGGGGAGTGGCTGGTTGTGAACCCACGTCGTGGGGGGAGGAAAAGCACAGCCTCTGTCCAATTCATTTCAAACGTTTCTCGCCATTCTTTCCTCCCGGACGGCACTCCGTTGTCCATCCCTGTTCCTCACCTTACACCGATCACCCCTTTTCCAAGGTCAGGTTTTTAGGGCCCGCTGCTTACCAGGCACCTGGGATTTTGCCCTCCCAAGAAATGTCCCCTTTATTCCAAGAGGTGGGTGACCAACCCCCTCCCATTCCTCGCGACGATCCCCACTGGTTCTTGCTCAGCAGAGTAGCATACCCTCGCCTCTCCT